>NC_137440.1:21493622-21976122 GCF_964374335.1 Astatotilapia calliptera | reverse complement strand
TCAGCATAATCCATTTCCCTGCATGACATTCGTACATTTACAAACTCTATATTACAAACTCACTTTAAGGAAGTTTCACAGTTCGACAGATGATGACACAATGGATGTGAGTATGCATTGTTTAGGAGTCAGTACCTCATCAGTCACTTGGTTGGCCCTAATCGCCATCTGTTCCACAGTCATGTCATCCATGTTGCTGGTGTCCTGTTTGGAGGCTCCTCCCGTCTTACTGAGCTCAATAGTCTGAGGCCTGCAAGAGGGGCAGAGTTCAAAGGTCACTAAATAGCATCAGAGTGCATCAATTATCATGAAATTGCAACTTATTTTTTAAGTTGAGCACAGTTGCCATGTGAACTTTGCAAGTGTTAACAAAATTTAAAGAACAAAAAACAAACATGGTTATATAATATGTAACTTATATAATATGTAATAAGCTTCTTTTACATGAATTTCCTGCAATAAAACAGCTGATATATCAAGGCTTCTGATGCAGCCACGATATCGACAATAGCAGATGAAGGATATCAAGGCCACACTTCCCGTTCACCAGTCATTATCAAAACAAACCAATGGTTTCCGACCTTTTAACCAAAGCCTGTTGAATAGGAGAAGTGGAAACCTGATATTTTCAGGTATCAAAATGATGTTGCTTGCAGATACTGTTTATATTGTGCTTACAGATGTGTGCTTATAGAGATTACAACTCATTAAATGTTCGGTCTACTTTGTTTCCTGGCTTGTTCGTAGATAAATCTACCAGAAAAACTGTGATAAGTTGTGGTGGAAAGTTTCCTCACATTGACAACCTGCTACAAAGTTATCAAATCTGATTTGACAACATTTTTTACAGCAGTGAACCATAAATGTAGAACAATTAATGTTTTAAAAAAATAAGGATAAATGAATCCATCTGTTAAGATTTGGAAAGACCACAAAATAAAAGAAAAAAAAAAGGCTCAGTGTTTTACATTACTAAAAATAGAGGACGCATTTACAAAGGTTAAGCATTTAAATGTGCAATCAATGTTCACCTTGTTTGTATCCATCATATGGAGAGGGAAAGAAAAGATGCAAAATCCAAACAAATCTCTTTTCCTTCCCCTGAAGGAGTGTTGCGAGTCTGGACACAGAGCTGGCTTAGTGATAAGGCATGTAAAGCTTAGCAGTGGGATGGCTAGTAGAATCATGTATGCCAACAATGAGGGAACTTTGATGTGGAGCTTATGATATGGAAATCAGAGGCGTGAGACTGGATAGTGACAACTAGCAGGAAACACTTATCGTGCCTGCCTACGATACATAAAAGTGAATTTAAATCACTGGTTATTATTAGACATTTTAAGGTTGCAGCTCAGTGAAATAACCAGTAAAAGTTTATAAAAAGCACATGAAATAAAGTCCTTAAGGAATATTTAGAGGTTTACGGTGGTATTTACATTTGTTAACTTATTCGACTACAACTAAGTGATGAGCTTGTGATTTTCTTCAGAATTTTCAAAATGCATCAACCTCCCGCTGCATGAAACAGATGCAGTGTACGTCACTAAATAAAATTGGAAAAGGAAAAATCATGATACCATAAACTGATATAACAAAATAAAAAGTGAGTTTTTACATCTTAAGTCAGTACCAGAGCTACTTTTAAAACAGAACTGTGAAAATGAAGTGCATAAATACCTAAAACACAGCTATGCTGCTACATTAGAATAATTATATAACAGCAGATGCTCTCTGTGGTTGGTTTAACACGAAACTAATGACAAAATGTGATTATAAGATAACAGGCTGTGCACTCACTAGTATCTTTATGGTCAGCATATGTACTGAAACACTAAATCAACTTAATTAGAACAGTATAACATCCATAAAATCCATGTCCTGTCATATATCCATAAAAAAGGTGCCTTGTAATGTGAATCAAACAACTTTCCTTCCTCTGTGTTAAACACTGAATTCTTAAGAAGCTTCATTGTCAGTTAGTCACCAAAAACTGGTAATGCCTGAGAACAAAGGCATTACCAGTTTTACTGCTATAATCTTGGATGTGATTAACTTCCAGAGCTGGTCACATCAGGATGCACAAGTCCATGTTTGCCAGCTCAGTGCATGCTCTGTTCAGATCAACATTCAGATTTCATGATCATGCACAATTTGTAAAAACAGCAGGCTAGGCATGAGGCAGTATCATCAAGAAGCTGTGAACAGCAGCAGGAAGAGCTGACCGTGTCTAGCAACTAAAACCCAGAAAGTGTGAAAACTGCCTGTTTTTTTGTGCCCTCTGTAGTTTTCAAACAATGCAGAGTATGAATAGTTCAGTCAAAACAAGACAGATGAAAACAGATCAGAAGAAAATGCTTATGTTTGTTAGAGATCTAAAAACAAGATACACGAGGAACAAGCTGTCTCCCAACTTGTATTGTGCATTTCAGTACAATTCATTTAGAGGAACAAAGTGTGTTAATTGTTGCAGTTATAATTTGGATCACATAATGAGTGATGTTAGCTCGTGCAGGAGTTTAGCAGATACAAATCCAATCCAAACAAAATTACTTTGTCAGGTGACCTTCATGCAGTCTCGTATCATGGGATATGCTAAAAATGACTGGCGTAATGGCCTCAGACAAGCTTTGGTGAACAAGGCAACATTAGATAAAGCTCATCATAACCAAAGAATTAAGCTTGTTTTCCTATCACTGTACTGTCAAGGGCAGAAGCAGTAAACTGTAAAAACAAAGCTGAATCATTTACTCCAAGGCTAGAGTTTTTAGATGCAAACACTGCTGCTTTTTCCCCCCTCATTTTTCCTGTCATCTGCTTTTCCTTGTTAACATTCAAGTGGCATTTTCCTGTTTTGCAAATAACCCCTGAACTTCAAGTTCCCTTTCAAACCTGCAGCCCCTAAACATCCTGAGGGGAAAAGGAAAGGAAAAAAGAAAAAACAAAATACGGATAGTCTACTTGGCAGACAGTGCAGAGGATTTAATGTTGTTGACTCTGCTTTTTGGACAAGAGTGCACTTTATTCACTCAGGCTTCACTGCCTTTTCTGACCGATTATTGGACTTGGCAAGACACTGATGTGAGTTTACAACTATAACAATGAAGGTGGACTCCTTTACACACCTACACTCTTTAGATAGCCACGATGAGGGCAGATGAACATGTCAGCGATACATAATAAATGTGACAGTAAAAGCAGAGCTTTTTATAAACTGATAGCAAATGTTCTCTGTGTTTAGCCACATATGTGACTAGATTTACTAAGTATATGACTTAAATATTATATTTTGTTTATTTGCACCCCAAACTACGTACCCAACCCTTAAATTCATTCCACAGTTAATACAAACAGAAAAATGTTAGTTCAGAGGAACAAAGGAAATAATACAACCGAGGCTAAAGAACATACCGATTCATGTTGCAGTTTCTTCACTTGACCAAACACAAGTGGCAAACACCACACAGGGAAATGCGTTTCTTGTTCTTCTACCCAAACCTGTTCCTCCAGATTTGATTGGAGCACAGGTGGCGTCTTATTCCAATCACGTTGAACACATATCCTCATTTCACTCTTGATGTTTTATTTTCTTTAAACAATCAGACAGAAGCTATTGTTCAACGATTTGTCCTTACAGGCTGTCTTGAATAAAGACAACCTATTTATTATGCCGAGGAGGAAAGTGTGTCATGTTTTGGGTCATGTTTTGGGTAGGAGGGTTGACTAATAACAAACAAGGGGACCTATGACATCATACCAGACAGGCAAAGCCTAAACTGCGACATTTGATTCAACTATTTGTAAACGATAAAAGCATTCTTCAAGACAGAAGACTGAGGAAAATACGACATGTGGTTAATGATTCCTGCTGTAACACGTAACCACACACCTGACTGTGGTTAACTGCCAAGTGGCCACGTAACGTGGATCACTTGATAAACAGGTGAAAAAGCATTACAAGAAACCCCCGTAGTTTCAGGCAGTGTCCCACACCCATTACACTATCACTGGGGCCGAGAGGTTTCCAAAACAAAACTTCTTAAACGCAATGAAAAAGTTACAAAAGAGGAAGAGACAAATGTCAAACAGTTTATCAAAGCGAATTAAACTTGTCTTACATTGTCTGAAAACTTGCAGTGGTGCTCAGCTATCGCAAAGAGGGTAAAATCCGAGAGGGTAATTTCTTAAACAGGCTAATGTACGTGCTGGCCTGCTAGTTAGCTAGTTCCGCTTTCTTGTCAACTAACGCTAACACTGAAACAGCTGTGTTGAGAGGAAAGTGTAGATAGATATTTTCCAAGGGAGTAAATACTTACAGTTAACCCTCCTTGTTTTTTAAAAAAAAAGATGACCTGAAAACTCCTCCTTCTTGACGGTATGTGAACTTGGCGCTGGCAACTCCCGAATTCCTTCACTGGTTCCGCTGTCTGTCCGAAGTTACGATGGTGCTTTCAAATGCTGTCGGAAATATGAAAACTCAAAACTTTCAATGGACCTTGCATCCCACGTGTTGCCCAGAATGATTTGAGGCACGGCATGCATTATTTCTCTCCCTATAGGTTTAACAATCTAAAACTGAAAAAGTAGTCTAGTTCTCAGGTAGTCAACTTTACATGAAAAGTTGACTTAAATATAACTGTTAAACTACTTGTGTTTTTTGTCTGTTTATCTTTCAGCTGCTGTATACTGATTTAACAAAATCACGAGATAATACAACTTGTGTGAAGTTACTTGGCTTTCAATTTTTCTTTCTTGCTAATCAATTTTCTTTGTGGCCTTACTGTGCATCAAACTGCGACTCATAGAGAAGTGAGCGTTCCGTCAGCACTGAACGCAACACTTAATGATGCGCGTGTCCTGTCATATGACTCCAGAGGAAAAAGAAGAAGAAGAAAAAAAGCGCTGCTCATTTTCCCCACATGAGTGCAGCATTTACCCTTCACCTGGACCTCCCCCCCTCGCCCCCTCGCCCCTCCCCTCTTCTGGGTATTTTACATGAAGACAGACTGTTGGATATTTTTCATAGTGTTTCTAAGCGATGCTCTGAAATCCGAGCCTCTAGCAAAGAATCTGCTGTGTAATTCCCCAAGTTTTATGGTTTAAACCACAAAAGCCTTTTGAAGGTGACTGCAAAGACACCGGGCAGAGTGCCAGCCACAATATCAGCTGACAGTGTCTAAAAGGCAAGTTTTATTTTTCTCTCTAACTGGAGCTAAATATTTTCCCTGTTGGGTCACCTATAGCTAAATATGTACAAGCTGAAAAGCCTGTTATAGCTCCAAATTTGCACAAGGGATGCTCCAACGTTGCCCTCACCAAACTGGCCATGGTGCCTGAATGATTCTTAGCTCTCTCTGCCCATGTATCTTTTATAGAGTCTACATAGCATGCATTATTCAGCAATAACACACGGCCCATCTGGACTCCTGCAAATGTGTTTGTGCATGTGTCTATGTAAGGGTGTTGGGGTCCATAGTTAACTTTCTTGCTGTGCCATTTCACCATTTCACGCCACATCCAACAGTGCCTGAAGAGCTGAAATTATTTCTTCTGTAATTACAACTAAGGTATAATGTGTGTGTGTGTGTGTGTGCGCGCGCACGCGTGTGTGTGTGTAAGAGAGAGGGAGAGGAAGGTAAGGGCAAAGAATAGAAAGAGAAATATATTAGGTGAATGTGTAATAGTGACTGCAGATGGCACATTGAGGAACAAGCTCTTTCATCATCCTGTTCCTCATTAATAGAGATGGGAGTGCTGCCCTAATTCCATAATTCCTAAATCATGCTAGTTAGTTGAGTATGAGGAGACAAAAATACAAGGGAGAGAGGAGAATAGATTAGCCTATACCCTAATAATGTGTTTGAGAGCGCAAGGAAGCATCAGAAGAGGAGATGAAGGGGGAAAGGGAAAGAGGGGGGGAGAAAAATGGAGATCGCCATCTGTATTTCCTCGGTTGCTTTTTGATTGTTGCCAAAACTAACATCATATAGGCCAAGTTTATTCTCGCCAACTATTGTCCCATGTGTATGGCAGCCAGTGAAAATAGATAAAATAATCAAGTGATTAATTAGATCTGGAAGAGAATACATGGGGATATAAAAGAGCGTGTCTGAGTATGTGTGTCAGTGACATAGCCCTGATTTCTTGTTTCTCGTGATTTCAAGGAGCACATCTGTTCATTTCTGGCGCCGCTCCAGTTGGATCGTACATCCATCTTTCCTCACACAAGGACCGAGACGTGGGAATGTTTCAAGGCCTTGCTTGATCGGGCTTAATTTAACATTAGGCTAATTCCGCTGATACCTGATACTTGTCAGGACAACGAATTGGCTGACCAAGCGTGCATCTCAATATTCAGAGATAATTTCATTCCCTCGTCTCCTTTTCACTGCAGTCTACTCTTTCTCCATTTGAATTGAGCTCTCATGTGAAGCAATTTGAAGGAAACTAGAGACATCGATAGCCATTAGCCCGCTTTGCACAGGAGGGCCAAACATGGAAAGCCAAAGCTCATCTATTATTCATGTGCCTCAGTTTTCCCCCAAAACAACATTTCTGATATTCTTTTTACATCTCGTTGCCAAAAGCGACAAGTCAGTAGTTTCAAATAACGCTTTTAAAACAAAGCTGATGAGTGTTTCAAGCTAGCACTAGCCCTTACAAACCCCAAAAGGGAAAAGTGCCCATTGTCTGTCTGGCTGTTTATGTCCGGATATGGGGAAAACCTAACAAGCTTAAGTGAACATTTCATTTTGACTTATTAAACATTAAACTTTCTTGTTAGATCAGTCCAGCTGCAGAGACAGTGGAATGGTCACAATCTTCCTCCTCCAACCAGCATTACATCCATGTTTGTTCAGACTTGACCTTTGACCTTTCATACTCAAATGTTTATGCTTTTAGACATTTGTCAGTGTGTGAATTTTCGATTTATAGGTTAAAAGGTCTGGGAAGGGGTACAAAATAAATGTAGGGTAATAAATTGATGAATTCTACAACAATTGTTTTTTAAGTTAGAAAACTAATTCTCATTGATTTACTTTTTGCTTTCTTTTAAACAGTTTAACAGTTAACGCTTACTTAAATGACAGCTTGTGTAAAGGGAAAATCATCATCAATGTTGGTGAAAATTAAAACAAGTCGTAAACAAACGGCTCAAAGTTTCCACTCAATTCCGGCTTATAATGTTATAGAATTTAAAGACAGTCTAAAAATAGAAGTAAAATATTAAGACACACTGTTGTGAAATATTAAGGATTTGAGATAACCCCCTACTGAGATAAACAGCTGAAGACAGTTGCTCAGATGCCATAAAACCAGTGCAGAAGAAGACATCATAAACAGATGATGCAATTAAAACGAGCAAATTTCAAGTGAATTTTGTTTGTTTCATGTATTATTTCTTTAATCTATTTTAATGTAATTTAACTCCTTCTTGAGCCACCTATCTGAACATTTACCCACTGCAAGTGTTGGTCTTGTTTAAAGCTTGAGTGTAATATTTCAGCTTCAGTTTGCATTCTCATTCATTTCCACCTTTAAAAGAAAGAAGGCAAGTGCACAAAAATGAACTTAGAGATACTTGAAATCTATCTGGACACAGCTTTGTGCATAGAGGAGGTCTTTCACCTGTCTTTTGCAAAATCAGAAATCTAGTGGAGTATTTTCCTTCTAAATGCAGTTTAGACCATGGGCATACAGTAAAGTGCAAGTGCAGTCAGTACATGAGATCTCCTTTTATGCTCGTTTCTAGCTCAATGTTTTTATTCTGGGACTATGGTAGTGTGAATAATTTAAAGTTCAAAATAATTTATCTTATACTAAGCTACTGTGAAGCCACTTATTTCATCCACTGCCTGAAACGAGCTCTTCTCTCTGAAAGACCACCCCGCTTGAAGAAAGCTTTCTCCCGATTGGCTGCCCCTCCCAAACAAAAGGTTTTAAAAGCAGGTCTTCGAAGCTCTTATTGTCATAGCCAGATCTGAGTACCTTAAATGATCATTTGAATGATTTCCCCTCTCTACTCATATAGAGCCACGAGTAGAAAAAGCCTGAACTGACCACCAACCATTGCTACAGCATTTACAATTACAAATTGCGTAATAGGTCAACTTCGAAGACACTGCTTGGTTATTAGCACTTGCAGGCCACCCTTCTTGAAATCTGATGGAAACAGAAGAGGAAAGGCTATCAAGTTATTCACTCTCCTTGTTGTCAGCAGTTCAGATTAGCTGTCACATCACTGAGGGAGAAACAGCTGAAGATTGGAGAGGGTGATTTCATCTGAATAATTTCATGCTTTGACTGGCAGAGCTCACTGCTCACCGTCCCACAGCTTTGATGTCAGAGGAAGATAGACTGGGCAAAATAAAGACCCAGGTGCAGTCTAATATACGAATACAATCATCAGCACTTTGGAGGAAGAAAACAAAAAACAAACAAAGTTAATTCACATTTCCACTGAAGAAATTCCACTCACTTGGCTTGATTTCCGAGTAGACAAAAAGACAATCTTTATTTGTGTGTTTCTCTCCTTGCTCTGACTTCTGTGTTTACTTTTGACTGACTTTAATGACTGAGGTCAGCGTCCACAAGAACACAACAAACAGAAAAGGAGACAAACTCATACATGACGCTCAGCCCCGGAGGCATCCTACCACTACCAACCATGGATCACAAACCAGAGAAGAAGAAGAACAATAGAAGGACAGCATCAGTGGAATAGAAGAAGAGAAGACACATTTTTTTAATCTTCCACAGGCTATACCCCATCACTGCTTTCCACACAGGAGTAATTAACAGTGATTTTAAATGCTACAAAAATAAGATGAAGTTGGGAAAGAAGTGCTTCCCCTTGTTTGTGTTTTCTTGTGTGTGTGTGTGTGTATGTGGTGTGTGATTGTACATGTGTGTATGTTCATGCCATGTCTTTGTAAATGTCTAGATCTGCATTCGCTCTTCTACATGTCTTTACGTGTGTATATCTGTACATGGGTCATCGTGTGTATGCAGGTGTGTGTTCACAGTGCTTACTCATTATGTTCACTTCCCAACATTAAAGAGGTCTCAGTCCCATCATACACACATGCTTTCTCTCCCTCCCTCCCTCCTCTCTTCACTCTCTCTTTGTGCTGTTCCCTTTATAGTCATGACCATGAATGCTCCCACCATCTCAGAGGAACAGTCTCGTTATCAAAGACTAAACATGTGTATGTGAATGTGTGTGTGCGTGCGTATACACCCATATGTGTTATTTAGTGATGCTACCACACACTTACACACGCACACACACGCACACACACACACACACATCTCGCCTCATTTGCCACAGTCTATGCGCTTCCCTTATTGGTTTAACCCTCAGACCCAGGACCAGCTTCAGTCAGTGTTTACGTCCATTGTGATCTGGCCTGGGCTCTGAGGGCTGATTTCCAGTCAGTTTCACCCTGTGGGTCCATTTATCTCCGGGCCCAAGCTAATCCATCAACGACTGAAAGCCAGACAGGAGAAACCGTGTGAGGAGAGAGGTTAAATTTTCCTTTTGATGTCTGAAAAAGTCTCAGGGAGAGCAAAGGAGCGGCAGCAGGGTGTTTCTGATTTTCCCCATGAAAAAATATATATCATCATTAGAAACAAGATTGATCTGAAGGTTTCACAGTGGTCATGCAACTTAAGTGTCGCCTCCTTTTCTCACCTGTCCTCCGTTCATCCTTACTTCACCCCCCGCCCCAACTCCCACATGTCATCTTTTCAAATCCCTGACTCTTTCATCCTGCCAGTCTGAGAGAAGGTACTGTAAGTGACCACAGTCATAATAATACAGAAAGACAAAGAGGTGGGTGACCAGTGGTACATTCATACATGAGAAAATCATGGTTCCAAAAGTCACCCGACCCATTCAACATTAGACAGTGCTGAAGACGCCTGTGCTGGCCAGGCTGTGATAAATGCTTTGTTTAGAAACACGAATAAGACAGAACACATCCCACCTGAAGATCTACATCTCATCGAACCTACCCCGAACACCCCCACACCCTCCCAATGAAACAGGCTATGGTTATACTTGTCATTTAAATGAGTTATCTGAGTCTCTTCTAAAACTGCATGAGTTTTGTATCACATTGCAGTGACTCTACACTGGATCTGAAAATATCAACACGTGTAATATTACATTTCCCATATGGACGTATTCATGTAAATCTGTGCTCATATTGTTTCCCCCTTTCTTTTCTGCACAGCCTGAGCCACTGTGCTCCTCTCCTCTATGCAATTGCTCTTATTGTTGTTGCAGCTGGAATTGGTCCACATAGCATAGAATTCCAATTACAATGCAAGCTTGGCCACTTCCAATTCTTGGTTTGAGGATTGGATAGCAATGTGAGCAAAATTCAATTTTTGTGCATCCAGGCCTATCGCTTAATGCATCCTGCCGTGATTGCATGATTGGAATTGCCCCAGAACGACAAGTTTAATCATAGCCATGGCGATATCTACCCCATCAGTGGCCAAGAGTCAATAGTCAAATCAAAAGGACCCTCTGATATGAGTGCAGAGGCATTTCTCTTGTGTTTTTCAGCTGAGAGGTGCTTTTCCACCTGGAATTCAGGGACCAGAGATAAACGACAACTTCCCAGACAGCTTAAGACCCAGCCCTCTTAGTCAGGCCTGTGAAGGGTGTCCGTGGCTGGGCCATAAAGGATGCTGGCAGTGGGGGTGGTTGGTGGTTGTATTGAGGTGGCGGTGGGAGCGGAACGGAGACAGAGGGCTTCCCTGAGGGGTGGTGGATTGAGAGGGACAGCCAGCCCAGCCCATTATCCCTGGGCGGGAGCTCCATGAAGAAGGAGAGAAGGGTCACAGCCAGTAGAAGAGTCCCAAGAAGAGTGAGGCCAGAGCAGCTAAGAGGGTCATGCACCCTGCCCTCCAGCTTGAACTTCCATCAGTCAGGAAAGGCTCCGGAGAATCATATCCCGACCCATCTGAAACAAAGAAATGAGAAAGAGAAAAAAAACGACAAAACATCTGAACTGAGAGAGGACGCACAGACAAAGACAAAACAATCTAAAACACAGCAAATGAACGAGGGGGTGGATTTAGCCAAAGAAAAATGGTAGACAAGTGAAACGATTACGGTTGGGGAGAGGTGGAAAGCAAGCAGCAAAGCACAAAACTCTCATCCTTTAACAGCTAAGGAGCGGCAAAGGAGGAAGAGGAAAAGAAGACGACGGCAACTGAGCTCTGCAGGGGGTTTAACCAACCTAATTACAGTTTAATCACAGAGACTCAGAATCTGGAGCAGCTGACACACAGACACACTCACAAAGACACACACACTCACACACATGTACAACTGCTCAGAGCTCAATCGAATGACAACATTTCACAGAAAAGATGGAAGCTGCAATGTCAGACACATTGCTTTAACAGCAACTCAAAGAGGAGCTGGAGCAACGACAGAATGTACATTGTTTCAGTAATTATGAAGGAGGAGAGAATTTCCTTTTCCCTTAGCGAGATATGGAATGATCTGAACCTGGAAAGCTGTGTAAGCTGACTCTCTTTTATGAAGCTCTTCAAAGCCATGTCATTATCCAGGGAGACGTGTAACTACCCAGGTTTGATTCCTTGGTGGGGTTTAGGCTGGGGGAGGGGGATAAAAATCCACATTCGTAGACATACAGGTAGATTTTCAAGATAACGCAAGTATAATGTAATGCTTGCCATACTCTGATCCCCATGTACGCAAGGCTTCTCTTGAGTTATTTTTAAACAGCGCTATCATTGGACAGCATGGCTCACTAGTGTCAGCACTGCGCTCTGCCTATGAGGAAGCACTTATCAAAGGTGTGTGTTTTAGCAAGCTGCACAGTGACGTGGCAAGCAAGTCATCCCTCATCTTCTCATCATCTGCCTTGTCAACTTTAAAAACAAACCTGAAACATTAGGAAAACTTTAAATCTTTAAATTAAACTTCTACTGCATGCAGCTGGTTTATTATTAGATTGCTTTCTGTTTCCTATGAGTGATTCAAGCAAGTCTGATGATGTTGAGGCTTGGTAACATTCTTAGAGAGCACTTTCAGCCGGCTCTGTTCTCTTTCTACAAGGACAGAAGGTCTCCCTCACACCCAGTGTGATGTGATGTGATTTGATGTGAAGTGCGTATGCCACTTTTTGCTTATGTGTGTGTGTATGTGGGTGCACTCTTCTCTGTGCCTGTAAGTGTGTGCTTGCGTCTGCGCACGGTCGTGTGCGCTCGCATGTGTGAATGTGTCAGTATGCGGGCGCGCGCGTGTGTTTTTTCAGCGTGCGTGTCTGTGGGTAAAGGTGTTAAAGTGTTGCCTGGCCGGTCTGTGAATCAGAGCGAGGTCTGTTGCCGGGGCATTCTATCAGACCTCTTATTCCCCCTAATTTTACTTTGATAGCCAATCTGGACCTCTGTGTGTATATGTCATTGTGTGTTTGTGAGTGAGCATGTGTGTGTAGATAGAGCGTGACTTACCTGGAGGTCTGACATACACTTTCAGCTTTAGACATGCCCGCCCCACATGGTTTGGGTGAGGAGATGCTGTGAGAAGAGACATTGAAAGTGGAGATTAGTTTAGAGATAACGTGATTTTTGCTGCTGATTGCAAACCAAATACATTTAATAACCAAATATAAAACAAGATTATTTTGTGTTTATGTGAACCAAAAGTAGATTTGACAGAATTTTTTCATTTTTAATAACTGATATATTGCAAGCCAGTAAGAACCAACAGTATTGTGTGAAAGTCATGAGATACTTTAAAGCTCTTTAGACTTTGCTTCCAAGGAGCCAAACTTTCTTAGAAGTTTTAGAAGTTGTCACGAGCCATAGTTCTCCAGAGGGGCGTACTGTGAAGCGTGATCAATGGCTTAGTGAGCTATGTTGAGGTTAAAGCCAGAGTTTTCAGTGTCACGAAAGTGGCTGTCTTTTTACTTGGCTAAATCATTGTAGTATCTTGTGCTGGGGTATGTTCAGAGTTTTGGTTTTAAATTGGCCACGTTTTCACTGATTCTCGTGTTTACAGCATTCTTTATGTGCAATTGAGATTCTCGGCTGGTGGCATACATTTTATATTTGCAAGTTGTTAAGTCTTACCCTACTAAAATCAATGAATGAAGCACAAACTGTGCATTGCCTAATGCAGAAAATGTAAAAAAAATTCTTGATTGCAAAAAATTGTAAAAGTCTCTTTTACACTGCTGGAATTGGAGCTACTAGAACACAGAACACACACTAAAAATACCTGTTCAATCAGTACAATTAAATCACTTTGATTTGCAGATAAACTTTCCTTTATTAGGCTATAGGACAGTAACTTTGATGATGACCTCCCCTTTAACCTAAATCACGAGGTTTGATACCTCTCTATATATACACAAATACAGATGTGGTTTGAGGACCATAGATATAAACTGAAACTTAAAGGGCTCATGCAACGATAAATTAAAATGCTTATTTTACTGCTCTGTGAAATAAATCCAAAGATGGCTTTACTTAGCATTAGTCTTTTCTCTTATTTGTAGCAGTATTGTGTTGAAAAAGAGTCACAGGACATGTGAAACAGAGAACGGCTTAGTTGATAACCACTGGTGTGATCTCCAATGGATGGGATTTGGGGTTTTGTTGAGCCAGTGCAAAGAAAGAAAGAATGCAAAGAAAGCCCGGCTGTGTTGAATTTCATTTGTAGTAAACCCCACGAAAAGTTCAAAAGACCTTTAAAAAGGCTTTCAGTTTTTTCTTTGGACATGTTTTTTTCCCACTTATTTTTCAGTCCTTGTACCTGAGCATTTTCAGAGGAATTTTTATTTTTAAGCCACTTAATACTGAGCAATGAATTATTTAGGCATTAAAAAGTCACCTAACTCGAGGAACAAACCAGAGATGTTGTGTCTACACATAAAAGATAACTTAGCAAAAAAAAAATTCAATTTGTATCTTTATGCACTTTGTAACTAGCAGCCTGTATCAAAAACACATCTTTTGTTCATAATTTCTTTAGCCGAGTCTGCAAAAAAATACCAAAGATAGCACGGTTCATGTTTGCAACAGCAAGGTGGTTCCTGCAGAGCTATTATCAAAACCTTGGTATGCAGCGTGCCCTTAAAAACTTTAATTTAACTGAATATGTCAGATGACATAAAAATGTATCCAAAAGATAAAATTTTTCAGTTAACATGTTAAACATTTGTCACAATTTAGCATTAATCCAGTAATTAATTAATTAACTGTTTTGCAGTTGCAGTGTTTAGAAGTTTAAGCAAGTGCAGAGTTTCATATATTATGTCCTCATACTATATGCTCCCATAAACACACTAAGCACGTTAGGCAATGTAAACAAGTTTGTAAGGGATCACTGAAATTCATTCACACTCACATTCCTAAGGGAAATAACTGACTCTCAAATCAACCTGGCTTGAATGTCTTTGGAATGGGGAAGGAAATCCATGCAAATTCCCCACAGTCGCAGGTCTATCTTGCCGTGAGGTAACAGTGCAAACCACTGAGCCAGCTTGCTGCCCAGATTGAATGCCAAAAAAAAAAGAAAAAGAAAAAAAAGTTAAAAAGTTAGTGTGATTCAAACTTCAAAGTAGAGTAAATGAAATTGAATCTGGGTTTTTAGTCCCACCTCGCTCCAATGTGAAATAGAGCTGGAGACCCTAAAGGAGATTGTGTCCAAGTCTCTGACCAGTCAGACATGCTGACGAGCACAGCCACCCACACACATACGCAGATGTGTAAAAGAATGTGCTCACGCACAGTTGGTTGCAGAAGTGTGCGTGGAGACCTACTGGCCTTCTCCCTTGAGGAAGCCACAACCCAGTAGTGACCCCATAGAGAATCATGTTTGAGATCCACAGTGCACAGGAAATAAATCTGACCCCTCATTTGCCCTCTCCTCCCTCTTTTTTAGCCCACGACTCCTCCCTCCATCTTTCTCTCTGACCTTCACCTCCTTTACCCTGTAAGGCCTTACCTATAGGCCACTTCCTATCCATCAATTTTTTTCAGATTATCTCCCTGCACTACTTGTAGTGGGCAGAAGAACTTGGGCCTAGCATTAAGGCTTGTCCTAGTGGACGTTTCTGTTTTGGCTTGACTGAAAAAGGCAAAATGGCTAGAAAGGTTTTTTCCCCTCTTCTTTGTTACCCCCAACAATTTTCACCTGTGTCATTTTTAAAAGTCACACCAATTCACCCAGTGACTCATTTTCCCAGCACATCCACAATCTAAAGTCTCCTAAAAACCCATTGAAAACCACTCAGCCTCATCAGATGACAGCTGGGAGAAGCAAGGGGTGGAGCTGACCTGTCAACATGTCAGCCCCATGACAAATACACACACCAGTGTGCACTCACAGGGATGCACTCTCATGGATGTGACCACAAATGCCAATCAAATATGTGCTTCACAAGTATGTTCAGAGAGGACGCACACAATAAGGCACTTAGCGGAAAGGCCGGGTGGTTAAAACGGTCGGCACGTTGTCGTTCCACATCAGTACTGACCTGTGCATGAGTGTGTTTAATGTGAGCATGTGAGTGACGGTGAGAGGCAAGAATGTGTGTTAGCCTGCCAGTCAAGATGATGGACATGGCCTTTCACGGACTCACAATCGCTTGACAACTGACCCCCATGACCAGGCCTCCCCCCGCAGCGCACACACACACACACACACACACACACACACACACACACACACACACACACACACACACACACACACACACACACACACACACACAGATATATATTGAAACACATTCACAAGCATTCTAGTCATGTGGAACACACACTATCCCTAGGGGTCCCGTGAGCACAATACCATAGTCAGCAACTAACTAGAGGGGCCCAAACCATCCCTACATGAGACTGAAAACAGAAGAATGTGTGCTTGTGTGTATGTGTGCCAACTGGGAAAAGTGCATCGGGACATCGGGTGGCTGTTATCGTTGCCTCTTCAGCTCCCTGACTCTCGCCTGCTGTGTCTTTGTGGTTGTGCAGACAACAGACTTGGGTAAATATTTGTAGATGACAACTAGCATTTAAAAAAAGTTTCTTTACCTACAAATAGTCTTAAATGCAAACTTTTCAGTAATGCAAAAGTGTTGTATCTTCGCATTGCGCATTTGTTTTTATATTAATTGTATTGCAAAACCAGTTACTGTTGCTGCATGAGAAATAAAACCTGAAAAACTAAACCTGTTTCAGAATCTGCCTATCTATATCTAACTTTTTTTCTTTGCTTAAAGTCTCCTTGTACTCTCAGAATGAAGACAATATCACTGTAAAATGAGAATCACTATCCAAGGACAAAAAAACTCCCTCTATAACCTGACCTGAAACTGGTGCTACAGGACCTTCTTCCCATTATGAGTCATGGTGAGAATGCTCCATCTCCTGCTAAAAAGGTCAAGGTCAGTTTTTCAGCCAACTGTGCAGCGATAATGTAAGGAGAAATGAAGAGACCGTCAGGCTGCATACTGGCAGAATTCCACGCAGTAAAAAAAAAAATCTTTTGGACAAAATAAGATTTTTCTTAAGAGAATCTCAGAGGTCAAGTCAGAAAAAAAAGAATAGGATGACTTTCCTGAGTCGTTATAGCTATCTGCTGGCAAACTGAATCCTGCAAGAGCAAAGTATTTTCTCTAACACTGCTGACTGACATGTACTTATTAAAAATTAAACTGATCAAAAACGAATGATGAGTTTACATAACTCATCAAATGACTGTATGGTCATTTGAGACTGACAAAGAAAAATAAAATCAGCCAACCAAACAAATGAAAGCAAAAAAAAAAAAGAAAAAAAAAAAAAAGCATAAAACAGCATACATAGTTTTTTCAATTGCTTTTGGTGTCCTTGTCATTGTGCGCTCTGTGAAAAACACGTTTCATCCCAGGTGGTTTGGATACTAAAACAGACAACTGCAGCTCCTACAGCATAAAAAGGAAAAGTGGTGCTTTCCTGTGTTTGAACATTGACAGTAAAGCTTCCCAAAGTCAATTTAATGTTGCTTTTCTGTGATTACCAACTGATTTTGCACTAAACAGTCCGGATGCGGTAAATCCATCCCACACTGAGAAGTTGAAAACAATGTTTAAGAGTAATTTGAAGCTACTATATGTCCCACGCCTGCTGGGGTAATGATAGCTTTGTTCAAAAAAGTAGTCTCAGGGGGGTAATACTAATACATCACTTGTTGAAGTGAGGAGAAACATCAATAGAGCTAATATAAAAATGATTACAAACTACGCCTGCTGACATTTTTACCACTTTGCCGAGCACACCACTTATGATCTCGACAGAAGCAGCGAGATGCGCTAAGAAATAAAGTGAGGGAGGAGTGAGAGGGGCGAATAGGAGATGGAAGGTGTATTTGTGCGGGCTGTGTTTGAGAACTCTCTCAATCAGCTTCTGTTGATTGCATATTTATATATTGTTTACAAATGCAAATTGAGCAGGAGCGTGGATACCATGCAAACAGACACACACACACACACACACACACACACACACACACACACACACACACACACACACACACACACACACACACACACAGATAACAAACATCTTTACCTGCACACACAATTTCCCCAAACACAGAGAAACACACTCTACTTGGCTGATAACCTACAGATATAGTAGTACTCGTGTCCAGGCCTGAACTCAAAGCCCAGGGAGAAAGGAGTGAAGAGCTGGAACTTCTCTGAGAAGCGCAGGGGCCCATCGGGACCGGTGGGACGGTTGCACTCCCAGCGCTTAAAGCCACGCATCCTGTGCTGGCAGGAAGTGTAGCCCTCATGGTTGACCATGAATAGGATGTAGCGCTCCATGCGTCCGTGGGATGGAGGCCCCTCGTAGTATGGACAATAGATGTCTAGATAGTCATTGATGTTCACTGCCACCCTGTACTCTCCATGCCAGAACCTGTAAGACACAGAAAAAAGGAAACATTCTTCATGAATAAAAAATAAGCGAACAGACTCAGGGATCTGCGCAGAATCTGTGAGGAGCTGTGCTTTCTGTGGTAAAATGAGACCGTGGAAGACTTACGTTTTAAGAAAAATCTTTATATTCCTGAAAAACAATCGATATTTACTACAATTTCTGTATGACTGCACAGCACAAAGGAAACTATCTGCCTAGCGTAGTCATCCGGTGCAATGTAACCATATGAAATTGTGCGATTGTTGGAACATTTTTGTGTTTCCACATCTTCAGAGGCAAATCAAAGGTCGCAGAACAACACTCCTTAGAGTTTCCATATATTGCTCAAGGACACTGAAACTGCTTTTCTGATTTAAACCACCTGAGTCAGTGAAAAGAAAAAAAAATCCTAGAGGGCATTTAAAAAAACAAACAAAACAATATATTGTTAAAGCCAGAAAAATCAATGATGATCCCTCTGGTTATGCCAGTTTAGCAACCAATTTTATTTTAATAAAGCTCGGTAAACTACAATTTATGGGAATTCGAGGCATGTTTCAAATACAGGTTTTTTTTTTCCAGTCGGCGTGCTTGAATGAACCTTGTGGTATGATACTTAAGAGAAGTAGGTCATCGTGGTAGAGAGCACACATTGCTGTTGTAGGTGTCCACTTAGTTCAGCAAGCATGCAGATCAGTGAGGTTGGCATCATGAACCGAAACAAGTTATTAAAGAAAAAAAAACTATTGGTATTAAAACGCTCATCCTGGAGTTTCTACACTGCGGCAGTCCCTTATAATATTCATAGAATGCAGGTGATATGGAAATGCATGAGATGCTGGCCCCTTCATCCTTTTTCAGCAACCTCTGCTAGTCACTTTTAATACATTAAAAACATATGGCTGCATATTTTCCCTTTATAATACAGGCTCTATTTATGTTTATATTTTGGTGCCAGTGCTGTTTATAAGAGAACTGAACTTCTGTTTACAATCTTGAAGTCAGTGAAGTGAAACAGTCTCTCTTTAAAGGATGAGGCTGGAGATATTCTATATTTTTGTTATTGTCAACAAATGCAGATGAGGACTAAAACCAACAGCGTGCAGCCTGCCTCTCTACACTTCTGGATTTCCCTGCCTTGTTTTTCTATAGACATACATTTCAAATAATGCACGGTGTGTTTATAATGAATCGTTTGCATTTGTTGGAGGCTATTTTTTTGTTTGCTGATTAATAAACATGGCAACTGGTGCTGATTGCTCTGGGATGTTTATATCAGCAGGACAGAGTATATGTTGACTCAGTAGTTAAGTTAAACAGGCAATGAGTTAAGTTGAGTTAAGTTAAATTAAAATAAAATGTAATGTATTGTTTCCTGTAGGAAATTGCATTTAATTCCTTTCTATTAGTAGCCAATACCTTATGAAAGAGCACAGCAGATGTGTTTTAAAAAGCAGGGCAAAAATGAGCTCTGTAGAGTAAAAGTATAAACATCTTTTCAGTAAACCATCTAACATTTCGATGCATTTTTAAATAGTCAGGGCAATATCCATTTTATTCTTTGTGGTCAAGTAAACCTGTCGATGTCTGCAACCGCCACGTCCTCCGGTGTTTTTCATTACCTTCATTATCATCACCACAGCTACAATCAATTCAATTCCAAATGTACCACCTCAAGTACATTTAAAATTCATTACACCGCGTTATCAAATCTTGTATGTCGAAGCTCGGTAAATTTGAGACGCAGGAAAATGTCTTCAATCAAATAAGCATAGCCTAAACAAAACCAAGCTGTCGTGCAATCTAGTTGTCACAGACAGCACGCACACAGGCGGCTTGGGCTTTTTAAACAAATTCATCATTTTCTCCCTCACCTTGGCAGTAATTGATTGCCTAGAATGAAGACATTTTGGTCTAAGCACTCTTGGTTAGTGGGATATTTAGCTTTGGGACAAATTATCCCTATAACGGCAGTCCTATCTCTCTCCCAGAGGGCAAATCAGGAAGTGAGTTAGATGTGAAATGAGCGTCTTCATGCTTCGGTGCCCTATCAGAGTGCGTTTTGCAGCTTCTAAAGGGATCCTTGAACAGATCATTTAGAGGCATTGATCCACCAGGGAGCTCCTCTTGGCTCTCTCTGCTCCCAATCAACTCTTATTAACAACTAAAGGGGGAAGGCAGAGGGAGAAACAGAGGGAGAGATGTATAGAATGAGAATAAAAAGCCTGAAAGCAAAGAACAGAAGGGGTGAAATAGAGAGAAAAAAAGGTGGGGGAGGAAGGGAAATATGTGCAAAGCTAGAACAATAGAGAAGAAAAAGCAGAGAGAGGAGGGCGACAATCAAATATGGGGTAATGAGATTGCATGAAATTAGTTTAGAATAAAGCTGAAAAATGAGGAAAGAAAAAGCAGAAGAGGAGATGGAGGCCAGATGGAAGAAGAGCAGATGGAAGAGGAGTTTTCTATATTTCATTTCAATTTATATGACTATGGTTTTTCATCTGAGACAAATGTGCTTTGCCTATTGATTGTGCGCTGATACATTTATGGATGACTACCACTTGAGCATTAGTACATTGGATATGCAGCAAAGTACGGATGTGTGTGTGTTCATGCAGGCAAGCATGTGTGTGTGTGTGTGTGTGTGGCCGGTTAAATGGTAGCATGGCAAAGTGGGTCTCACTCGGTGAGGATGCTCAATCCAAGAAAGGGCTAATGTGCCAGGATACATTAGGTTGTATCAGTGCCCTGCCCTGCTCCTGTGACACTGTCTGCATTCCTAATTTGCCGAGGCGAGCCGAAACCGTGTGTGCAGGTGAGTGGGTGAACGTGCAGGTGTGCCACTGCACTGTGAGCTGTTAAAAAGCGCATGTTGGTGTGTGTCACAGTTTGTGTGTCCCGTGTCTTCCACTCTCAGGCTGAGTGTCATTTGGAATTAAACACACACACTGCACTAGCCAAAAAAGACATGGGAATGCACTCACATATAAGACACGGCTCTTTGAGAAAGAGCTGTGTGTGTGTGTGTGTCTGTGTGTTATTGGTGTTTTTAATGGGATGTCTTTGAATCTGTATGTGCGTATATTTCAAAGCTGTGAAAGCAGTGATATAACAGTATTGTGCAACATTATATTTAAAGAACTCATAATAAAAGCTGACATTATGAAGCTTCATAAATGTTTCTATTTATGATGTAATTTATTTGCAACTTAAGTCTTGAAAATTACATTTCGCTGAACATCAGGGCTTTAATTTCTTAGTGTTATTAGCTCATAGTCAGAGCACTGTAACATCATTGTTACATCTGCAATAGAACAGTCTTTTAAACACACTTCATCTCTATAAGCAGGCATCTTCTTGTCCCTTATTGGCAAAATCTGCCAAGAAGAGCTTTATTATGAAATGTTTTGTGGTTTCTAATTGTTGTTTAAGTACCATTGCGCACCCACGTTTGAGCAAGCCTAGGTTGCATGCAGGTAAACTGTTGGACAAACCGACAAACAACACATAGTCATTTCCCAAATATCTAGGTGCAGCTTGAGTCCCGAATATTAACACCCAAATGGTTCAGTGGTTCAGGTTTAGAGGCTTAAACCTCTTTAAATATAGTCATTACTGCTTTTTTGAAGGGTGCGCCATCAGTTGTGACATCTCTTCGGCACCGTTGTGGCTTGTGCCTCTCGATTTTTTTGTGAGACAGACAGTGTTGCTAGTTTGTAAACACAAGAATACAATCCTCTCAGCTTAAAAGTATCAAACTTTGTGAAGTTTCATACACAATATTGTGATGGCTTTTGTTTGCCTGTTTCGACTTCTTTTATTCCTTTAGTGTGGAGTTTTTTTTTCAAAGTGTGGACACCGATAATTCAGGAAAAGACTGCAGCAAGTATGGCAAACCTCATGGGGAATTTCTGGCTCAGCTGTGGTAGCACATTGGCAGTCTATTAGCGATCCGTGGGCAGCTTCGGACTGCTCATCTACCTGCAGAGAGTATCTGTTGTCAGATGGGGGCAGTGTCAAAAATATGTGGTACAACCAGTCTGTGTGCTACTCTTGCTTGTGTTGTTGTTGGCCATTCAGTGGAGAAAATTTAAATTATAAAATTTTTTCTTGTGCTTCTCTCACTCCTGATGAACTCCGCTGTCACTCCCTTCCCTGTGCCAGCCCATTTGTCAACCAATCAGCATTAGATCAACCCACCACCCTTTTCTGTACGCTCTCTAAATAGGCAAAACCTTTCTCAGTACTTATTACTCAGGTACTGCTTGCAGTTACATAAATTAAGCATCTGCACAAACAGTGACTGGGCTATGCAGAAGGATCTAATTTACAGAGTTAGTGAACTGGCTGCAATGAAAACATCAGAGCTACCTACACATTATACGTACAGGAGCAGCTGCACCATGGAAACCCATGCCATGAAGCTCCTGATACACAGTTTGGAGGCTGTTGTTAATGGCAGAGGAGATTTGTAGCTCTGCAGTTACTGAGTCAGCAGAGCTTTGATGACTTTTATGCACTACGCGACCATGCGCTAAGTTTCTGTGGTTCCTAAATGCCTCCACTTCTTGGATCATGGAATATCTTGGAGGGAATTTCAAGTGACTGAACAGAAAGCAGTATGGATTGCACCAATTTTCATAGAGTGTCTCATTTTTGACAAACAATAACTCCCCCCAACCCTATTTCATCATAATAATTCAACATTTGGCACAAAAGAAGCTTTAAGGTAGCTTACAACAAAGTACAGAGCAAAATTATAAAGTTTCACTAATCCTTTTACTCATTCAGTGTAAACTTTTACAACCGGTACAAGAAATAATGTCCATGCTTGTTATTTTACGGCTGAAAAAACTTGATTATCTTTCATTTCCAGGGAAAGATATGTGTTTGTATTTCTAGCATATTGATAATTAAGTTCTGAAGGGGTACAAAGATAAAGATTTAAAACTTTATGTTTTATGCTTTTGAAATTAAGCAGTGTCTATGAAAACACTGTCTTAAATTATGCCTGTTAAACAGACTGCTGTTGGAGTGCATGTTGTTTAGTACATGGTCTTTTCATATTTTTTTTGTTCCGCCGCTTGAAGCAATTTCTTTCTAATATTGTCTGTGTATGAACCTGAGCAATATGATATCATTCATAATCCTCTGATGCCTCACAAATTCTCCTCACTCTCTCAGTGCAATTGAATTGTCTGGTGATGTTAGCCAGACGCAGCTGAAAGACTTGGCTTTTGGCTGGTGGCTCTCATCTGGATATAAAAGGATCATTCTGAGGCTTGGACCATAATCAGTGGAAATGGATCTGCGTTAAAGTGTTTTATGGTTTTGTGTGCACATATCAGGATGAAAGAAAATAGAAATGGGAGAGCTTAAAAGTTGAAATAAAAGATCCAAACAAAAAGGGGACGAGAGAAAACATGTCTTTGAGGTTTTTTTCTGGATGTGCGTATCTGCTGCAATCGCAAGTTCTGTATTTTTCCATACAGTAGTAACTGTACTCCTGCGTGTAGTGGCCACTCTTTAGTATTCTGACGACAGTGAGTCATCAACATCCTCTCTCAATATGGCTGTGATCAAAGCCTCTGGTTGGAGAAGCCTTGGATGTTTACCATACCTGCCTGCGTCCTAAACAGCAGGCTCCATCAACCACCAAACATCAAAGGATGCTTCTCTCTCTCTCTCCCACTATGTCATCCCACTCTCATTCTATAACTTTCTCCTTTTCTTTAGCTTTACTTGATCTGTCTTTGTCACTCCCACTTATGGTGCACTCACACCGTGGCCTGCAAAAAAAACAAAAAAACCCAGAAAAACCTCTTTCTTCCGTTCTTGGTCTGTCAGTCAAATTCTGATCCAGTTGCTTTTGGTAAAAATGGCTCAGAGGAGAAAAGAAACTGGCTGCACAAACCCGCAAAAACTACAGGAGGCACCATTTCAAAATACAACGTCTTCATTTGGTAGACACTTCTCGACACTGGATTTTTGGACACTTCTTCACTTCTTGAAATAACTTATCGCTTGATTTATTTAAGGGAACAGCTTTCAGATTTTACTGTGTAAACAACTTTGTTTTCCGTCTGCATGCTGTTTTTTTGTGTGTGTGTGTGCAGCATCTGTGCCCAAATAAAGTGCAAAGCATAGGGCAGTCAAATTAAGCCAACTGCCAAGTGACAGAACATGCAGTTCCTCTAACGGCAACCTGAGGCTGACTAAGGAATTAATTCCCCATAGACTCTTATGTTAAAATGCCCAACTTATGCCAATAAAATAACACATTTAGAGCCTTCATGCTATAGTTAATTTTCCATAACAACTGTACTGGGTATGATTATTATTATTTTTGTTATAAATAATCATGATAGCTGACTGCTCTCTGCTGAACATCATCACTGCTTATTCAAGCCAACGATTTGAGACTCTCAACCACATTTGTGGTGTATGTTCATTTTGTAGCATTTCTAATGGAATTATCCAACAAAGAAATATGGCCTGCTGGGAGACGGACAGTCGCTCATATTAGTAGTAGTAGCAGCAGTAGTAGTAGACAATCAGGCCAACAGGTCTAGTATTTTATTAGTCTGTTACTGAGACTAACTTGCAGGTACATGTATGTGTCTTAGTGAGTTGCACCCATTCAGCTTATCATTGCTGCTTGCTATCTGATAACTTGGGATCTTTACCTTACAATATAAAGAGGCTTGAGGAGACTGTTGTTGTGATTTGGTGCAAATTGAACTGAAGAATTAGGATGAGGATGTTTGGGCTCTTTTAGCGTTACGGGGCAGAGGATTTATGAGTGAATCTCTGCTTGGGTTGCATCATGTGTAAGAATGCACATGATGCAGGTTGTCTTCATCTGAAGTGATGGGAATGACGTGTCAACACATGTAGCAACTCTAATGTTAAAATGCGCAACTTACACCATGAAAATAAGACAAAAAAGTTTTTGGTCTTTGTAGATACTTTTTCTGCACAGAGGTGATTTTCTTTTTTTGGGGGGGGGTTGCAAGCAGGATAGGTGGAAGAATTGGATTTGGCTCAATTTTTAAATCCAATTCACTGTCACATCTTCAGTCAACTCAAAAGTTGTTGTCCAACTTTAGTTGCCAACTCCTATCTTGACGCAGTTTATCACCATTCTCTCATTGAGAGTAATGAACATCCGGTTTGCTCTCCTCCACACACCAGCACAAAGAGACTCCACCAGTATTGCTGCCTAACCCTGGCAAATTCTGTGCACTGTTGGCCAAATGAATATGTGGAGTCTTTTAAATGTAACATTTCATATTCAAAACAGGCACGATTTCACCTCATTTGGCTTTCTGGCAGGAAGAAATTGCAGGCTTTTGTAGACGTGTGTGGCTGAAAGTAGCCTCAGTTATGTTGCTGTCTCAGTCTCCTACACCATAACTCCAGTCACTCTCAATATCTCTCCAATTAACTCCACATTACTCTCTGTTTCTATCTCTCCATCTTCATCTTCTCCTGACTTTACTCTGTCTTTTCCTCCTTTTCTTTACTTTCGTTCCCTCAATCTTCATCTCCAGTCACTTCTGCTTCATTTACTCCCTGTCTATTCTTTCTTCTTCTCCCAGCACTTTCCTTTCTGGAGCTCAGCTCCAGCATCTTTTGACATTCTTGCTATCTCCTCTTTTCAGTCTTCGCGACTGTCAACGCCCCCACCCGCCTCTTTTCTCTTCCTGTTCTCTCCTTTGTCTTAACTTTCTTCCCCCATTATTGTATTTTTATTCCCTCACCATGGCATCATCTGCTTTCTGCTCATTCTGTTTGAATGTTTAAAAGGACTCCTTCATGCACACAGACAGACACACGCACACATACATCATCCTCTGGCTAGGACTCTTTAGCTGCTTTTTTCCCCAGCATGAGGTGTTCCTTTCTCATGCTGTTGTCTTCTCCTGTGTCTCCCATCGCATTGCTGCTGATGCTTAGATACGTTAGGAAAAGTAAATATGGTACCTCCCTGGAAACAAACACACTGAGGCTGACATATCTAGACATTTCCAACACATGGATGTATACTATAGCGTAGAGTACAAGCTCATCTCAACAAAATAACACATGTAACACTGAAAGCATTAATGCATTCAGTATAATGTAAAGCCAAATTAACACAAATCGAAGTACTGGGATTCATAAGCACAGATGTACATGTTTAATTATGCAGATTAGCTCTTGATCCTCACTTCTGTGTTAAACACATGCAAACAGCATGGAATAGAGCACATAACACACACATGCACATCTCACTGTACATGCACCGAAGCCAACATGAAAAAGAAACCATCAAAAGCCTCAACCCACAACTGGCACACACTCCTGAGCAGCTCAAACTGTGTTGTTTTGACAAGTTCCACATCTGTCACTCTGAATAATGTCGCCCATAGATCACTGTGGTGACATTCAGCACATCTGAAAGGTTATTATGTATTTCTCCAAGACAGGCAACTTAGCCCCCCTGCGGATTAAGTGCTGCCTGTGTCAATCCCTGGGAAATTCTTACACATATGTACACATACACACAGTCAGACATAAAACAGGCTGCCCATCACTCACATATGCACATACAACCCAACGCCCACTGACTGGATTAACATAACAAACCTTGTTCTTGAGCCCCCCACCCGGGAAGGATAATTACCACTTTGGTGATGTGTTTGCTAAAAAATACACACAAAAAGTAAAGACAGAATAGACCCGATGGCAGTCAGATACAGAGACAAAGCCACTGATGGATGGGCAAGCAGGTTGAGTTAGTCAGACGGACAAGATGAGAGCTCGGGCACACACGGTATTTCTGACAAGCTGACAGGCAGAGTGCATGATATGCCTATATCAGTCTCCTTGTTTTCTGAGGGGCATTCACCATGATGCAGCACCAACGCTGGCACTGTCGACAGCACAAACAGCACTGGGGCTCTATTGGTATCGACAAGGTTGGCTCAAAAAGATGTACGAATGAAGGAGCTGATGGCTGGTGTCCAAGTTCGCCAATGGGAATCTCTCAATAAGGGTGGGGAGCGGCAGAAATGTCACGTATCCACAGAGTCAATGTTTAAAGAAGGGAGAAGAACTGGCTGACATTTTTTATTCCATCAATACTCATGCATTCTTCAAGGTTGAGTTCAACTTTTTTTTTTCTGACAGATTGGGGGCCATCTTTGGCTGTCATTAAAACGGACCACAAACATTTTGTTAAGAATGATGAAAATAACAAAGTGTTTCCACAAAAATGGCCAGCCTACATCTGGCCAGAGGTATACAGTTTGTCTTCTGGGAGTACAACTATAAAAACCTTTAACTTTATTTTGTACATTTATGATTTTTTTACACCCCATATTCTACAAAAAACCTTTCAAGTCTGGCAAGCAAATAATATCAATTCTCCATGATATAGACTTGGGACAAATGTGTTTACTGTTTTAGCTCAATGTTGGTGTAAGAACCTTCACTTTAAAAGTTACAGATCAATTCTTTTCATGTTTTTTTCAGTTTAACCACCGAGTTGCATTTAGTCTGTGCTTGAGGAATACTACTGTTACTTTCATATATACCGTAAACAAAAGGTTTGCAGTGTTTTTCCGCTCTCAGATTTCTGCCCCGATCAACAAAGTGATTATGTAACTGACTAGTTTAGCCAGTTTGACTTATTCGCCTACCAGTGGACTGATTATCATCTTTCAGTGAAAAAAAACTGTCTGCCTGACAACTACTTTTACACCAGAATAAACTGATGGAGTGTCAGACTGACTGACATATTAGCTGTCTGCCTTGCTTTGGCATCACCCTCTGGCTTAAGGATCTTCATCTAATATGGATGGGTTGATCCAGATTGACGAGGTGAACTAATCCATGTAGTTTGGGTCAAAGCGTTTGAGCCTCTGTGGGTTGCGAGTCACAGAGGGCAGAGAGAGCGAACGGGGAAAGCTGGTGTATAGATTGCTTTGCAGCATCTCTAATGAGTAATTAAACACTTGAATGGAGTCCAATTAAGATACACGCTGTGTATGCTGGCGAGCACGCGCACACACATAAATCCATGTGTCGACATGCAGGCAAACATCAGCATGTAAACAAAATCAAAGACACACATACAGAAGCGTGCACACTCATACTAATAGTCACACTCCTACGAGTAGATCAAAAATAGAAACACAAACACACACGTGTGTATATATATATACACACACGTGTATATATATATACACACACGTGTATATATATATATATATACACATATATACTAAAGCACAAGCATACACAGACTCAGGTCTCGCCACATTAAGTGGAGCCATATGTGCTGAATGTTGTACGTGGTTCAGCATGGAGTGAAGGTCAATGCTGTCTGACTCTAATAGCGAGCATCTCTTTTCTGACTCCTCTCCCTCCTCCCCTCAATTTCTCTGATTCATATGTGTCTGACTCTCTGCCTTGATCTCCTTCTGGTTCCCTCCTCAAAACTCTCTGGCTTTCGTTCTGTCCACTTATCTTTGTATCAATCTCTCTCTCTCTCTGTCACTTGCTTTCAATTCAATCTCAGGGCCAATTCCAAGAAGCAAAAGACAAAAGAAAAAAAAACCCTACATGGGTAACTGAGATTGCCCTGACTAGAACAACATCAGCATTGTCTTTTGGATCCATGGTTATGTTGACTAGTCAGGACCTCTAGTTCTCGGGCTAGAGGTAAGGAAAACACTCTGCATTAACTCAAAAGGAGAAATGCTATTTACAGATGTTTCAAGTGGTAGCATTCAGACACAAAAAGAAGAAAGTCTGCTACACACTGAGGGAAAACAGGTGACACTTTTTGGTGGTTTCTTCCTGGGAGCTTGTTTGTACTGGAAAGTGACATGCTTTGTTGTGTGAAAGGTGAGCTTTAGATAGATTTCTCTCCACATACCTGATCAAATACTGATAACCTTTTCACACCGACGAAAAACAGGTTCTGCAGTAGTTTGATAGCCTAATATCGAACCATTTGAAGCATTTCAACCAAAAGTAAATTGGTTCAGGTGGGACCAGGAAAATAACAAGTTTTCAAGTGAAATATGTCAAATATGCTGGAGTGAGAGAATGTGCAAAACACCCAACTAACAGTCATACTTGCAATGGTCTAGATTAAAATGGTTGGAAATATGTTAAATAGCACTAAAGTTGCAAGAATCCTCAAAGGAGCTGATACACAACCAGAGCTGTTTTGACATGCAAAAGTTAACCTGAAGCATACTGACAGCTTTACAGCATAGCAAAACCTGATGGTCGTTTCACAAAACCTCTGACTTTTGGACGTTCTGCTAAATCTACTTAAACCAGAGGAAGAGATAAAAGACACATTTTGTGACTACCTTTTATAATGGATTTGTTTTCCACCCAGAAGAGAAAACTCTCATTTGGGTCATTTGTAAGATATTAACAACAGTTGTTTTTCTGGCCTCTAACACATAACTGGCTAAAGCTCTGCCTCATTTCTCAAAAGAGACACACTTTTTTAATAACTGTAAACACAATTTCCATGTTTCCACATTTCCTATGTGCAAACACCTTTCTGCAAAGTAATATTTAAAACTGGACAAAGAAATCATTTACTGCACTTTATCTTCATTCAACAAATACATGAAACCAGTGCAGTACACTCGAGTCATTACCATCCACACTGCAAGTGCACTCCTAAAAACAAAGCCACTGAATCAGAATCATGCGAGCTCTACAAATAGGGCTATTTGTTTGCCAGCGCTCTGGAACAATGGATCCTAACCGAGGAGATTATTAAGACGATCTATTTCCGATGCAATATACAGTATCATGATTACCTGATTTCTTCTTTTTCCATATTTCTCACACTTAGATATTTCAGGTCATGAAGCAGTTTTTAATTGGACAAAAATAACCAGAGTAGATATATTATATCAAATATATATATTTGTGAAAAAGTAATTACCCCCCAAAACTAATGATTGGTTGTGCCGACCTTGGCAGCATGAACTGTAATCAAGCCACTGCAATAACTGGCAATGAGTCTTTCACATCGCTGTGGAGGATTTAGGTCCACTCGCCTTTGGAGAATTGTTTTAATTATGCCACATAGGAGAGTTTTCAAGCATGAATTGCCTGTTTAAGTCCATCATTTAAGTCTAGACCTTGGCTAGGTCACTCAAAAAGCTACATTTAGTTGTTTGTTTTTTTGTATGTTTTTCACGTGGGGCCAGGCAGGTTTGGATAGCTTTGTTGCTGAAATAAATGGAATCTTTATAAAAAAAATAAACCCCTCAATTTCAATATATCTAATTCTGATGATCTGGAACATTTAAGTGCAAGAAAAATGCCAAATCTAAAAAAATCAGAAAGTATAATTTTTCATTGCATGGGAATAACTTTTCCCAGCACTGTATGCATCTATTACTCGATGTTCTCATATGCTGGATGATGTGAGGCTGGCTGTTTCAGTGTCATATTCACGAACTCTTATTTTTTTCCCTGCATTTTTTTCTATTCCTCTATTTTTTTTGGCGGTGGAAATTCCTACATAAGAGAAAGCCTCTTGATTTCAGTGGCTGAGGTTAATGTGGATGCATTGAAGGCATTCAAAGCTGGATTTGCCAGGGTATACTTCCAGGAGCAGGTTTCACAAAGAAGCATCCTTTGTGAGGTGGATTATATTTTGAGACCAGATCAGGAACAGAGAAGAGATGATGATGCAGAGTAGTTTTTCAATAGATTTACAGTATAGAATTACATTAAAAAAATCTTATGTACACCTAACCATCTATTTTCTAACCCCGTGTTTTGCTTTTTATCTGTCCTAGCTGACATTTGACGAGAGGTGGTGGATAGTTTGCCAGTGAATCACAAGACTAACATAGATTATTGACGCTTTCATCCACATCTAAAGTGAGTTTCAATCAGTGGTTCACTTAACATCTGTCTTTGGAGAGCCAGATAGAGAAAGCTCCACACAGAAAGACACTTTGCTTTTGTGGAAGTAAAGGGTTGAAAATGTTCTGCTGTCTTTAAGCAGTGTTTTGGATAATCTTGCAAAGGTGTGTCAATAAAGAAATGTTCTCAAATTCAAAATAGAGCAGATTCTCAAAATACTTATTACTTAATGAGTACTTAATACCTCAGTCATGTGGTCATCAGTAATGTATGATTGCTTGTTTGTGTGTAATGGGAAAGACTGATTTTGACTGCAAAGCTAGCCGGTTCTATGAGACTGAAGCTTTGACAGTGTACGTTTACAAAATGGTGAAAGGTTTCATAAGACGTTTCAATTTAGAAAAGAATTAGGCCAAGCAGCTCTTGTTCCCAACACATTTCCATTTTTTAGATAATATATAAACCTAAATTGCTATAAACAGGAAGTCTCTTTCCTCTTCATTTTTTATTTTTTTTATTTTTTACTACAAATCAAAAAGAAGTGCTGCTGTCTTGGTGTCTCCCCCCCTCTCTGTCTTTCTGTATTCCTGTCTCCCACTCACCACGTCTTGGCATAATCCCACTGTGCCCAAACCCTCTTTTCTCATCTTCTTCTTTGCCACTGATCTCCCAAAAATTCCACCCCCCACTCCTCTTCTTTGCGCTCTCTCTCCTTCAAAAAAATGTCTCCTCTGCAAACGTTACAGCTCTAACTGCGCTCTAAACCGAAAAAAGATTCTTCAGCCCCGAACCCCATTTTAGAGCCATAATGAACACTTTTGCAAATGCTCTTTGTAGCGTCGTACTCGAACCGTTCGCACAGACCCTTTACAACATTGTCATTTTTCTGTAAAAAAATCAAACGCTACAAAATCAGCATAGTTAAAGTGCATTTTTAAAGTGCTACTCTTTGATTTTCTGTTTTTGTAATTTTGAAGTCCAACTGAAGTTTAACAGCATGATCTGCTCTAAGAAAATTATTCTGTAACCTCTTTTAAGAAAAATAAATTCCCCAAAAGGGAGAAATCTATCATTTATATACTTTAGCCTTATGACAGTAGCCTCGTTTTGGAGCGGCAGCATTGCACTTGACTGTACGATGTGTATGTAGGCAATGCCTTACATTGTATTTTAAATTATTTGTTTCTCTGTCATGAGATGATGATAACACTAACAATCAGACAGCTACACAACACCACATAACACAAGACTAACATTCCAGTGAATTCGAAGTATTGACCCGTTTGTCTTTTTTCTGTAATAAAAGTCCAAACAAGCATTCGTGAGGAGAAAAGTGCATTTCCAACATCAGTCTGCAGTCTTGAAAACTACCCATCGAACACCCCCTAAATAGATATAGTTACTAGCCGACATTTGTTTATATTTTTTTTATGCACTCAAAGGCACGCTGTCGAGTTTGTGATTACTGGTGGACCAGTGTTTAATTTTGTTTTTCATATCATGCAAGTTCATAATGATATGTATGCACGATACAAGCAAAAACACAAGCAAACAACCTTTGATGTAAACAATGCATAATTGAATTGTTTGTAACGCGTTCAAAACAGCGAGTGCAACACGTTTGTCGGATATCAAGGACAGACATGCTTTGCTACGAAATGCTGATGTTAAACTTAACTTTTTAAAACTAAAACACACACTAAACTTTTTTTCCTACATGCTTTTATTTTTCATTTAACTCATTTTTTGTGTAACTTTATCAGTCTCTCACATCATTGTGGAGGAATTCTTCTTTACAAGGTTGCTTCAGTTTATTGATGCTTGATGCACAGCTCTCTTAAATCCCCAACACAGCATTTAGATCAGGATTAGGTCTGGACTTTGAGTGGGTCATTGCAACATCTTGATCCTTTTCTTTATTATCATTGTCCTGTTACATGACCCGGTTTCTGCAAAGTTTTAGATGACCTCACATTTGACTATAGAATATTTTTGTTTAATTTTGGTATACAGAGGAGTCCATCAACCTTCTACTGCTGTGTTTCCATGAGGTGTTTCTGCCGATATGCTGTGTTTGCTTTTTGCCAAATGTGCCGCTGTGCAATATAGACAAACATCTATATTTTGATGTCATCTGTCCAAAACACATTGTTCCAGAAGTCTTGTGGTTTGTTTAGATGCAGTTTTGCAAACCTAGGCCAAGCTGCCATGTTGATTTTAGAGAGAAGAAGGGTTCTCCTGGCAGCCCTTTCAAACAAGTCAACCTTGTTCAGTCTTTTTTTAATTATCCGATCATAATATTTCAAATTAAATATGCTAACTGAGATCTAGCTCTTGGGTTTTCTCTGAGAATTGCCCGACTTGACTTTGGGGTGAATTTGCTCTTCTTTTTCACTCTTGGTAAGATTGTTTCTTTAATTACACACCTGAATGTCCCAGACAAGCAAAGTGCCACAACTTCTGTTTTTATAGACGTTGTCACACTTGTTGATGATCAATTAATCGTTTTATTAGCAGCAACTGACTGCTACTGACCCTCTTAATTCCTATGGAAGCGGAAAGAATGAACTTCAGTTTCTTTTTACATGTAGTTTTTTAAGTCTTTATTTAACCGGGGAGAAAAAAAATCCACTGAGATTAGAAAATCTCTTTTACAAGGATGTAGTCTATCCAGAAAACTGAAGTTAGGTGTGAACAGGTCACTGGCCAGTGTTTAATATATAACAAAAACATATATATGTTGTTGTGCTGGATGAAAAATTAGGGAGTTAAGAACCTTACGCAGAGATGCGTTTATAAATCAGCTAAACATTTACTTTTAATACCGCCTCACATCAGTTTTAGTCTTGCTAAATGTTGAGATTTTAACACTTTGGTTACATTTTAATGATTAAGATTTGTTTGTTTTTTTATTGCACAAAATGAATTGAAACAATAAAACAAAAACTACATTGGAATCTGGAAATGTGGCCAAAACTGGATGAATTTGGGTAAACATATTATAATAGGCAACAATTTCATAGTGGGTGCATATACACTCAGGATGTAGAATAAACATGTCTAAATTCATTAACACAGTTTAAACGATTATATGAATTCATAGCTGCACTGATTGCACATTTAAAACAACCAAGTTATTCTAATTATTGTTACTGTGGTAGTGTAAATGTACTGATGCAGTTGTCTCTCTGGTTCTACATCTAAGTCATATACCCTGACCATGTTTTTACAGACCGTTTTGTTTTTATTAAAGATGAATTTAAAAATCAAGTTGAAGAGATTTACAAAAATGACTCATTAATCGGGGGAATTTCACAAATCATTGCCAAAGCCAGAATCTACAGATGAATCCACATTTCTTGGAGTGCAGGTTCATTCTCTCGTTTTCTCTCATCATCTCCATTTGTTAATGCTAATCTTTTTCCCCCTCACCCCCCCATGCCTCTGTTCGCCCTTTTCTCCTCCGTCTCCTGCCCTCTGATCCTCTCCTTCCACGGTGCTGTTCTCCCCCAAATTTCCCTTTCCAGTCTTTCATTCTCTCTCTCGCTCTTTTTCTCTCTCTTTCCATCTGGTGTCTCTCTATGAGCATTAATCAGTGCTCAAGCACCATGACCAAAACAACTCCACAGAGACGAGCTGCTTCTCTCTTCCTGAGTGTCGTTCCTATTTTTCTCAAATAGTCACAGATAGCCCCCACCCTCTACACACACACACACACACAATCACACACACAAAGAAATCCATAAACATTAGTCAATCTTGGTTATGATTTCACCCTAGCCCAAAGCTCCTTTGGTTGTGATGCTAGAAGTCTTTCATCCATCTCAAAACTTGCTGTTGTGTGCAGAGAGCTGATTTTCACAGAGTACGCTAAAAAATACCGGGGACAAATTGTGCAAAGATGTCCTGCAGTAATATTTTTCATAAAGTTGTTTTGAGTCCATCCATCACAGCCGAGTCAATGCAAATCACTAACTGGGTTATGAATTTACGCTATCAAATGGACCTTCAATCTTTTTTTTCTTTTTCTTTTTGGCTGGCAGCAGGTTCAGCTGTAATGGAGGCTGGAGCTGAATACGGCATTAAAATTCACAGCTGAGATCACACGTGGATGCTGTGAATCCCCTGAGAATCCAGAACATGGTTGTGCTCTTTCAGCAACAGGTCACAGCTTGTTGATAAGGACATTGCTATTTTAGATGACGTGCTGAGATCAATATATTGCACTGTGTTAGGGCTTGAAAAGATTATCGTAGCATATAAAGGTTTAATGTTATGTCATCCCCTGAGTAATCTGTGGGGCACGAATGGTATTTTTTTTTTAATAATACAGAAACATGCAAAGCTTAACTTTTTTTCCCTCCATATTCAAGGGTGATCTAATTATCATTGTGCTTTTAATAAGGACATGCCAGCTAGTTTGGGGATGAATTTTAGGGCTGGGAGTCATTATCTCAGGTACAACTGAAATATATCATTAATACCAGGAAATACATCAAAATAAAACCAGTTCAAAAGGCACTGCTCGCTTTCATGAAACTTTAAGGTGCAGTAGAGTGAGGTTTTTTATTTTTTGCATTTTCTGGATTTTAGGCCTTTTTAACTTGCCACACACCATTATTTCCATTAAAAAATCTGCCAGGTTACTCCAGCTAGAGGAATGGGGCAATTATGCTGCATACTCCACAGAGCGTCACAAACAGGGTTGGAAAGTTGACACTATCCGTCATATAAATACTGCTTAGTTTGGGGTTTGTTTAGCATTCTAACAGCAATTATTTCAGACCCTTTATTTTCACTGAAAAGTATATGTGTTTGGCTCGATCATGAATATCGATGATGATGATGATGATGATGATGATGATCCTTTCTGTCCAGCTCAGTCTGATTCTGCATTCCCTTGAGTTCAAACTCTTATGAGCAAGGAGGTGAATTGCACATTTATCTCTGCCCAGTTCTGCTGCACTACAGAATGAATGCTCATGCAATCTTACTGAGTGCTTCAGCAGCTAAAAGTGCAGAGTATTGCCCCAGTTTTGAAATCTGGCATTATGTTATGTCTTAAAAAAAGCATTGTTTAGATATGATTTCTGTCTAGGCCTACAACTCTCTACTACAAGCCTCCCCTTAGGTAAAAATTTGATGCCAAAAAGTCAGAATGCCATCATTACCCATTTACCAGACAGCTAAAAGTGTCATTTTGTGTTCAAGTAAGAAATTGAACTAAGAAATAACTTTTGGTTCTGTCCTTTGCTTTACTCAAACCGTTGTCAGTATAACTAAATGGTAAATTGACTCAAAACCACATTTATCCATGCATACACCCCTTTATTCTATCCCTTTAAGCCCTTTCTATAATAGACAGTCCGATGCATGCAAGAGCATCATCAATTTGGGGCTCAGTATTTGCAGGGGACAGTTCAGCATGCTAACTGGAGGAGCTGGGGATTGAGTTACTGACCTTCTGGTTTTTAAACCACCTACTTTACTTCTACCACTAAACCTTTTGGACATAAATATGCTCTTAAATTTAAGAGTTCTAATGTTCAGCAGTCATATTTGTCCACCTTTAAAAAAAATCACTTTCTGCTATTGTTTATAACAAAAAGAAAAAAATGGGTATGTTAATTTTACCTGTTAATTCACCTGCGTTCAGTTACATCTCTGAAATCATATCCTGCCTCGCTCCCTGTGTTTTCTCAGTCAGTCTGTTTGCCTAGAAATAATTGTCACCTGTGTTTATTTCAGCCTTTCTTCATATTTTTGCTTCACTCTCTTTAACTTTCAGCTGACTTGTGAAAAATAATTAATAACTTCCAGATCATGTGATGCTTAAAACAGGTCTTAAAGGTTATTCTTTCTTTTAATTCTAAGTAGAAATGAAAGTGTCAGAGTGTTATTAATATCTGCCTGTTTAAAGGTTTTATAAATATGGACCCAGGCTTCACATCACTCTTCAAAAACCTAAAAAGTGATGTCACCAGTGCTCTAACCCTGTTTATCTGGTCTAATGGACTTCAGGCCAGGGTTAAGCTATGAGTCAGAGACTGAGTCACCACAATCATGACTCTTAGTTTATAAATGCTAGAAGCAAATCCTAAGCCAAGCGACCAAGGTTGTGTATCATCACAGTTAAGCATATTGAAGGTCTACCGTGTGTTAATCATATTCTAAAAGTTTCTGTATTGAGCTACGAGGCAGATGAAGAGTTAAAGCGTCAACGTTTTCACTGATGAAATCATAGCTGCATCAATTTGCTCTGTTGCCTCCAGCCTGTGCAAACAAAGATCCATTTGAATTGAAATTTTAACAGCTTGGCTTAATGGTCAGTGAAATGTCATGCATGGCAGAAGCTGCGGTTTTTATCTCATTCCTTTCAAAGGGGATCTGTTATCATAGCCGCACTTATGAGGATCTGTGTAGCGAGACGCTATGTGGCAGAGCAAGGGTTAAGGCTTTAAGGGGTTGATGTGTGTTCGGACTTCTTTTCATTGTGAGGCGAGAGCAAGAGCTTTTTTTTCCCTTTTAAATGGGAACACAGCTTTTCTCCACCGGTGGCCAAACCTTGACCCTCAAACCGATCTAGAAATAGGCATTCGCTAAGGGAGGAAAAGAAAGAAACACATGCACACACATAAAGCCTCCAGCCTTTCCTTTCACCGCACACATTCACTCCCCCATTGCCTGAGCGTAGATGGATATAGTGCACACAAACACACACACTCACACAGCATGGTTTTCCACTTTTTCACTCTGGGGAGAAGGTGAACTCATATTGTCGACTGCTGAGTAAAACGCAGGAGAGCACACAGACACACACACATATACAGCCCCCATAGTCACAGACCCAGACTGTTGTTCTCAATGTCTCTTTCTCCTCTTTTTTTTAACCCAAAGTGTCCCAGGAGATCAGCCTATAGGGGGGCAAATACTGAGTGTGTACTGTACCTTACTGTCTTTTACTCACCAGCTAGATACACTGATCAGGCATTACAATATGACCACTGACAGGTAAAGTGAATAACACTCATTATTCTCCATCATGTTAGTGGGTGCGATATATTAGGGAGTAAGCAAACATTTTGTCCTCAAAGTTGATTTGTTAGGCGCAAGAAAACTGGGCAAGCGTAAGGATTTGAGCCAGTTTGACCAGGTGTGATTTTGTGATGGTTAGACTGGGTCAGAGCATCCCCAAAGCTGCAGCTCTTGTTGGGTGTTCTTGCTGTCTGCAGTGGTTAGTATTTATGAAATGTAGTCCAAGAAAGCAACAGGATCATGGGTGGCCAGGACTTATGTGGGGAGCGAAGGCTGGCCCATGTGGTCTCGTCCAAAAGATGAGCTACTGTAGCTGAAATTGCCCAAAAAGTTCATGCTGATTTGTATAGAAAGGTGTCAGATTGGTCTACATGTCTGAAGTATGTATTTCTGTGCCGTGTGATGCAGTAATTTGACAGCAAGAAGACCAAAATAATTACACAGAGACTCTCTCATTACTCCTGTGCAATATCTTAAAGTTAATAAGTATACATGAGCATGAAGCAAAACAACATAAAATGAAATGAAAAACTTCAGATCTGCTCAGTTTGGATTCAATGTTCTCCATCGACGTAGCTTCCTTCCTGGAGACAGTTAACACAGAGGACTGGGTTAATAAAACATTAACAAGTGATGCTGCATATCAGAGATGTTTTGGCGTGCCTTCAACTTGAAAACAAATGCAAAGTTCACTAATACTTTTTCAGCTAGAGGCAGTGAGCCACTCTATAAAAATATGATTCATGCAACAATCTGGTTTTGATGAGAATGGCACACAGACTTCTAAAAGCATCCAAACAAAGTCCCACTGCTTTAGCTCACAATACTCTCTCCTCATTTTCCTCTGGTTCGTCTTCCCAAATCCACTCATCTATCCCTCTTCTCCATAATTCCTCTTCCTTTGTTATCCCCTTGACACCAGGCGTTCCTTCAGGCCAGCCTAAAAGGAAGTGAGTCCAGAATGCAGCAGACTGCCTCCGGCTGGTCGACGGAGTTTACAGCTCCTGTGTGGCGCTGTGTGGCTGTAGCTGTGTGAACAGCTGCATACTGGCAGGGCATGACATCTGTGTTTACCAGCTAAACAAAGATGTAGCCTGCATAGAGGTCCCAACTTCTTTACTGCCTTCATTTCATGCTACACTGAAATACAACTGATGTTGTGCCCCCCTAGAGAAGGAAGTAGCAAAATGTAAATTTTGCTCTGTTGTTAGCTGACTGAGGGCATATTATATGATTGGGAAACACTATTTTTCAGCACCAGCATGCCTGTCGAAATCTATTTAATAACACTGTTAAATAATGAATCTAGGATACTGCAATAATTTAGAGCTTAGATTTTAATAGAGAAGCAGAGTAAACACATGATGGGAATGTCCCTGAGCTTTCACTATCATGACTCATGATGGACAGCACACAGCGCTTCCTAAATGATTAAAATGTGTCTTATCACGATTTTAATTCAATGTGATTAGAGTAGATATTCAAATTACAGTTAAATAATGAAAAAGAGAATGGATTTTCACTTAGGTTAAAGATCTCCTCATCTCAGAGTTCAGCGACTTTTTCATTTAATTGAAAACCACTTCCTTGAATGCAATTAATTGAAAAAGGAATAGAGCCTTAATTTGGAACTAAGGGCCCGTAACTGTGGTCAGCAGTGAGACTAATGGCATTCGGCTCAAACAGAAGAGCCTGAAAAGTGGACTGGGAGTTGTTTGCCTAAAATTCCCTGGGCAAGGCAGGCATTGATCCTCAGCAGCAAACTTTGCAGCCTTGGTACAAACAGAGACTAAATGGGGGCACGAGGAGAAAAAAAATCAAGATTTTAGCTCTTAATAGAATGTTGGGCAGCGGGGTAAGCTCCACGCCTGAATAATTCACTTTAGCCAAACTGTTGCTTCGGGTTCCATTCATTTTTAATGCTGTCTTTTGATGTTGATTAATTAAGCAGTGCTAGCGCTGCTTTTTCTCCGCCGTCACTGCCTCTCGCACGCACGCCCTCCGTGCACACACACAAATATGCCAAACACACTGCTGCCTCTCCTTCTTCTCCCTCGCCTCTATCCCTCTAAACCCTGAAGTCTTAACACCCCCAACCCTCCCCTCGCGCCTCCTCTCCCCACATATGCATACACACACTCATACGTACACATACGCACAAGGATGCACACAAACTCCTAGTCACAAACAGACGCACTGTAACACACACATTTACAGTGCTCCATATCCTCTCACGTACACACCCTCTAACACCCCTAAGCCACCCCAAGAAACTGTTAAGATCCGTAAGTCTTAAAAGTCTTTTCTTTTAAGGCTGTTTGTGAGGAGGATATATATGTGTGTGTGGGTGTGTGGGTGTGTGTGCATGATGAGGAAAGAGAAATGCAAGTGAGAGAGGAAGGGAGGGAAGTAGGAAACGGGGATGCCTCTCAGCAAACACGTAGAGGATTAGCAGAGAAGTGTGTGTGTGTGAGAGAGAGAGAGAAGGGCGGATGAGTTTATTGTTAAAGTGTGTACTGTACGTTACAGCTTGGGGGTTGGATGTTAATTAGGAGACATGCATGCTAAGCTGGTGGAGGTATCTGTGCACATTTGAGGGCGTGTGGTCGTACTGGTGTGTGCTCGAGTGTGAGTGCATTCACCAGCATCTGCGTCCGTGTGCATGCTCTCTGATTCTTTCATGTGTTTTTATCCAATGAAGACAAGAGCAACTATGCAGCAGCCAATCAGCACAGCGAAGTTTATAAATAGAGTTTAACTGACTGAATTCTTACTTGTTCTCTCAGGAATCTTCTTTTCGGATTTGCTCCTTAAGTGACACTAAGAGTGGGGACTGAATCTACTTAAACCAAAATGCAGTTCCAGGGTAGGTTTCTACTAAGATGTCATAGACGTGGCCTGATTTTAAATGGAAGGAATATAGTGGATTTTTGTGCAGAGGTGGCTTAGTGAAAAAGGTATGAAGCGTGATTGGAAGATGGCTAATGGTTGACCACCCACACCTCGGTACATGCTAAGTGTGACCAGGGACAGGCTGAAAAAGCAAGCAAGAGCCAATGACATTCTTTTCCACTTTCATGACTGGCTCCCCTACATCCCTGAGCATGAGCGCACACACACTGTGAGCGACTTGATTTGCTCCTAATAATGAACTGTCTGCGCGAGAGCAAGAAGCCATAATGCTGTAGTCTATAAATACCTGGGCAAAAAGCTCCCTGTCATGTTACATTGATCTTAGCATGATGGTGTGAGCCTTTCTGATTCCATTAGTAGCTCTGTTACACAGCTCAGCTCTATAATAAGGAGCTGGAAGGAAAGAAGGGAAGTAAGAAAGACAAAAAAGGTATCTTTTTATCAATGCTTTTTAAATTTGCCAGAAAGTAAAGGTCTCACGGTAAAGGTCTCATTTATCTTCGCCAATGACTAATTAGAGCAGGGAAAGAAAAAAAGGAAAAAGAATAGAAAGAAAGTCTTTGCACTGTCCAGACTGATTCTTACCTGCAGCTTTTCTCTAACAGGGAGTATACACTTAATGAATACATAATAAGTAGCTATTAGTTATGCTATTCTACACTAGTCTTAACTAAATCAGCTGGGAATCAGGCGGTCTCAGGTACACTGATGGCCATTCTGTTATAAAGTCCTCCTTTCCTATCATGTTATTTAAAGCATTCGCTACTAGAGACATTCACAAAAGACTAATTTATCAAACAGACACAAAACCAGTTATAGAAGGTTAGGTTTTTTCCTAATGCCTAAGCACAGAATATGAAACCAAGTACAAAGGCGAGACTCAAAGTAGGACAGAATACTAAACAGCCTCTATTCTAAGATAAAGTGCAGCTACATACCTGACTGTAGTTTGTCTAGCTGTGTATATATAAATAAGCTAAGCTGAGATCTTATCATCAGTGTTGGTTCAAACAACCCAAATGGTCAACATGTGTGTGAAAGAGCCACAAATGCAACCATTCGTCAACCTGACAAGTATGACAGCCAGCCATTTTTGTGTGGAGGCTTTGTCAGGTGACTGTTAGCGGCTATAGCGGTTGTTTTGATACGCTTCTGAGATCAGTATTTGAAAATCTACACCTCAGGAGATCACATATTTGGCCTAAAAATGTCTGTGTGCATCTCAAGTGGATGTAAATATGTGCTTGCTATTACAATGCCCTGCATTACTTGTGGATTATCTTGCAAAATCTTGCCGTTTTAAATCTTATTCACAAGTGGGGGAAGAGGGGAATGCCAGATTGACAGATGAATTGGTGCAGTGTCTGCTATGATACACAGGCAGTGCACTGGTTTGATGTGGTGAAGAGAGAGGCAAAGTCGGTTGGTCGATCTATGTTCCTACCCGCACCTATGGACACCAGCTGAGAACAGAAACCAAAATTATAAGATTTGAGATGCAAGCGAGAGAGATACTTAAATATTATTCTTATAGATTTCACAAGGAGCTCAATCACTCAGAAAGTGACTCTTCACATTGGGGAGTTGAGGGGGTTCAGACATCTGGCTAAAATGCCCATTCTTCTAAGTGAGGTGTTGGCAGGAGACACAGGGCATGCTGGGCAGTTTATCTCTCTTTATTTACTAGGGAATTCCCGAGTATCGCCCTGGAAGAGGTGTAAGCTGTGACTGATATGGAGGAGAAGATGGATGCATGGATGAATAGGTGGTTGGAATTTCAATCGTTTTGATGATAATGGTTGAAGAACAGACCTGTCTTGGCATAATTAGTAGTGAAAAATGTTATCAAAGCAGCAAAAATGGCCAGTGTATCACTGTTAATGGAGCTGATTTTTTCCCCATGCTACACTTACTTTCATCTAACACATAGCATCGCTGTGCTATGATCTGAACACTTCCTACTGCTGCTTTAGCATCAAAGACTTTCCAACAGCAAACCACTGGAATAGTTTTATTGTGGGCAGCTTCCAGCGGTGCTGGACCGATGCACTTAAAACCTTGTTATATCAGAGATATCGTAATGATGACATAAATACTCAGCATTAACATGATCTTCTAAGTCACAGTGTCTTCCAAAAGCTCTAAGTTATCCTGCTTAGTATTTGCATCTTTCTACAATTTAATCCTCACATGACAAATTCTGTCAACAGCCATCCTGGTGATTCAAAGGACTCGTCCCTCTCTGCTATCCCTCTTAAGTTAATGCAATATAAACCACCAAGATATATAAGAGAGATCTAACTTCTTTCATAAAAGCTGTCTTTTCTAGAAAAATTTCTTAGCCTCAGTTTTAACATATGCAGTAAGGATTGTTTTTCATTCTTGGATGAAAATCATTTGCGGTCGATAACTGGCTGAAATCTAAAATGCATGGACATCCTTAAATGCTGTTCTTCCTTTGAGATACTCTGTCAGGCCTTTAGTGCAGCCACCTTCAGTTGATGCTTGTTTGTGGGTTTCTCTGCTTTCAGTTTTGTCTACAGTAAGTGAACAGCATGTTGGGTCGAGATCAGGTGACTGTCCTGGCCATTGAGGAATATCTGATTTCTTTGCCCGGAGAAACTCTTGGATTCCTTTTGCCGCTTGCTTTGGCTCATTATCCTTTTGCACTGTGAAACAGTGTCTGCTAAGTTTGGCAGCATTTGCCTGATTCTGATCAGAGAGTATAGCCCTGTGCATTTCACAATTCATCCTGCTACTTCTATCAGCAGTCACATCGTCACTAAACACTAGTGACCCAGTCCCACAGGCAGCCATACATGCCCATATCATAACATTGCCTCCACTGTGTTTAACAGATATGATATGATATATATGTGCTTTGGATCATGAGCTGTTTCTCTCCTTCTCCATACTTTTTTCTTCCCATTATTTTTCTAGAAACCCTTCAAGTGTTTTCTGGCTAATCTGGACTTGTTTGCACCTTGCTCCAAACTCTCTCCATTTCTATGAATGGATTCTGCAATCATCCACTTTAGTTGCTTTCTGTGGTCTTTCAGGCTTCTTGATGTTGGTGAGCTTGCCAGTACAGTTCTTCATTTTCAGAAAACACCAGATTGTTGAATTCGCCTTTCTTCAAGTTTTGTTTTATTTTGGTTTTTCTTCCTAATGACAGCCTCCCTCATTTGCATCAATATCTATTTGGACCCGATATTAAGAGTTCCAGAGAAAAGAGACCAAATGAAAATTCAGCACTTAATAAATTAACTCCATATCTTTTATCTTCTTAATTTGTCATGAATTAAAAAGGAAACAGGCCTCACCTGGCCATGAAACTACATGTCAGTCAATTTTAAAATGACTTTTGAGCCTCTGATGGGGTATCATGTATAAAAATGGTTATAATTCCTAAACAGCTAATGCTAACTCACTGATGACTAATCTAATATCCACTGCACAGAGGCAAAATTTAAAAAAAATTCTGCCATGGTCCAAATACTTATGGACCCATCTGCAGCTTCCAGCCAAGACAAAGAGAACAAGAGATTTTTATTATAGTCTAAGTAAACTGGAAGCCGTCAAAATGACAATAAGGCAAGCACGATGACAGTGATGGTTAACAGTCTTTGTCAAAATCGCTTCAGTGTGCCTACATGAGTGGAACTGATCATGTGACTATACCGAATTTGGGCAGTGTCAGCAGCAAGGTTAATACATGTGAATATGTTCTTAAACAGGAAGAGATTTTATTAAACAGAGCTGAAGAAACCTCCCTGAAATGTTTGCTTTTTAAAGCTTCTGCCAAAGGGCAGGGTTGACTTTCTCTGTTAAGTGACTTTTTTTCTGTCTGCACAGTCACTCAACAATGTTGGAAATACCAGAGATTCTGTTCTTACCTGCTGAAAAAACCCTGTTGGTGCCATTCATTCTTGTAAAGTGTGGAAAACAACTTAACACAGACTTGAGAATTGCCTGAGCTGCTCGTAAAGCTTTCAATTAGCTTTGTCATTTTTGCTGTTTTATCATTTCTGCATTGTGCTGCATCATGTTATGCTCTTCTTACCCATATTCACCTCAGAGCACATTGTGGTCTTGTCTAAGAGTTCAGAAAAAAAGTGTCAATCATTGTTTGGCTACAAGAACAAGGATAATTTTATATAGGTTGTTTGCATACCCAATTAAGCATTGTAAGTTACTGCACTGCAGTCTGAGTTAGAAAAAAAATGCTATGTGTGAAGAAATGACCAAATGAGTGATGTTTGGGTCCTAACTCACGGTTTGAAAGAAACAGTTTTAGTGCTTTTAAATGCACAGCAAGAGTGGGAAACAACCCAAACTGCATGTGAAAGGCTGCGTGCAGAACCCAAGATAAATAAAAAAAAGCTGTCAGGCTCACAAAAATAAGTTTAAATGCGTTTAATGGAGCAAAGCGTGCCTTGTCCCTTTGGTGCAAGCCAGTAAAAGCTCCTTTTGGGTTTGTAGTCCGAGTATCTCTGAGAGTCCAGCGGGCCACTAATGGGGTGGCTTGTGAACAGAGGCCATCAGAGGGGAGCGAACACAGAGATCACACAGGACTGTGTCAACACACACGCTCTTCTCGAGGCTGACGCACATCACTCTGCGATGCAGGAAGACACAGAAGCACACTGTTGACTGTTGAATGTTGAAACGGAGAGGGTGTGACATGTGAGAGCGTAGGTGTAGCGTGTGTGTGTGTGCGTGCAGTCCCTCAGCAGGGGATAACAGCTGGCACGCTGAGAGCACCAAGAAGCTGTGGCATAGGGGAATGATCATTATGCAAACACACATGCGCCCCTGCACACATACCTACACACGCACTCCTGCACATCCCTGTTAAATTAAATCTAAAAAGTTGCACATCTAAACTCGCATGTTTAGAAAATACTGTCACAACCACTTAACGCTGAGAACTAATTATAAATATGCGTAAAATTAATATGCATAATAACTATACCCCGCTTGCACTGATAAAGGAAAAAGCTTGGAGAGCAAAAGCTGCTTTGCTGCATATGTGTGCAGGTGTGTGTGTGTGTGTGTGTGTGTGTGTGTGTGTGTGTGTGTGTGTGTGTGCGCGCGCGCGCGCAAGGGAGCAAGGGTGTGTGTGCGTGTGTTCCTCTCCTCTCCCTTTAATCTGCGTATAGGGGCAATGGTGGGAATCTGCACACCATGCTAAATCGATACACTCCCGCCTGCTTTAGTATGCTTCTGTGTGTGTGTGCCCGTGTGTGTGTTTTGAGTGTGTTTCTTAGTATGCAGCTCAGATACAGATACAGAGTGAGAGAGGTTACATAAGAAGAAAGAGGGACACACTTAAGTGCTTTTGACCTTGGGTACATCTTCCCTTCCTCTCAAACCAGTCTCCCCACCACCGCCAACCCTCACCCCCTCACTCCCTTTTCTATGGGCTAAATAAATAAACTTTATTTTAAGCCTGAAGTATGGACATGAAGGTTTAAAGTGTGTGAATATGAGGCTGATGCGTTTGTTCATATAGATTAAGAGGCTCAAAGAGAAACGGCATCAAACTGCGGGGACTCTGGGATTCCTCTTCTCCATCTCCATCTTTCTCCACTTTCTTTTCCTCCCTTTTGCTTCACTCTCTTGTCTCTCCATCCTCCCCTCCTGCCAATCTCTCCCTAACTTCCTTTGTTCTCTGCTTGTCGGTCCATTCTTCTGCTCTGCTTAGTTTGGCCTGTTTCACTCCGCTTAAATCTATCTCCTTTCTTCCCCCTCCCCACTCGCGTATCTTCTCATCCATCCAAATCTGTCCTTCTCTTGCTTAGATTTTCTTCAACTACACTTCTCCTTTCATTTTGCATTCCTTTTCTGCATCCCTCTTTCTATCCATCCTCATCCCTCATTCTGAGTGACCGCTGGTCCCCGAGGCTGTGAGCACATCAGACTGGCAAAGCTCTATCTTCCATCACCCGCCATCTCCCTCCCCTCCACACTCTCCATCTCTTTCACTCGCTCTTTCGCTGCTGGCAGCATTGGCAGCATGACAGTGCTTTCCCAGGGCAAGGCCTTATGTAAACAGCCCCATAGCACCAAGCAGTGTGTGTGTGGGTTCATGCATGTGAGAAGGAGCGTTAAATTTCCTACTATGTGTGCGCTTGTGAAGAGAAAAACAAAGGCAGGGACAGAGTGCATTTGTATGTGTGCTGCATTTTGTGTGTGTGTGTGCATGAGAAATGCTCGTTAATAGCCGTGGAGGTCAAAGTCTGCTCAAGTCGCTGATAAAGTATGTGGATAAAGGTTAGGATCTCTCTGTACCCACCTTCTGAGAGAGTGAAGCATGCTCACTAGCGCTTCCTTTCTTTCATTCCTCCGGCGTGTTTTGTCGATTGAAGATGATACGGTGACTGCCGTTTGATTGGTTGACAAAGCTGTCTTTTGATTGGCCCTCCCCCTGGGCCCGTCCCAGCCACGCTCTCGGACGACCTTCAGGAAAGTTTACCAAACTTCGCTTTGATTTACCCCCTCCTTTTCCCTTCCCTCTACTTCCTCCCTCGCCCTACTCCTCCCTCCAGTCTCCCACTGGATTCCCCAAATAGTCGACAGCCTCTCCATGATAATGAACAGCAGTAGTCAATCTGTACAGCTGACAAAGCGCGGGAGGAAATCATAAGGCTTCCATAGCAAGCCCTGCTTTACTGCAATCTCATCTCAATCAGCGGCAATCAGACTGTCTAGGGCGAAATATTAGGGTCATGCTGCCCTCCCACTGCATGGGACGCAGCAATCCTGAGCGCACAACTCTAGTCTGGAGTTAAATGTAAGGGTGCTGATGACGGAGATAATTTATGGTGCAGTTTGATGACGGTGGTGATTTTTCTGATTCTGAAAATCTAAATGCTGAGTATCTGCGAGAATGTTGTAAATCTTTGATGAAGTCATGCACATCATTATAACAGAAGAGCGTGACGCTAAGAATAATCCAAAGAAGAAAACAATGTTTTTCTTCCTTTCATTTGTCTCGATATTTTAAACGCGTGCCTCTCTTTATAGTGATGCTAATTAATTACGAAAGAGATACTGACCTCTGTGATTATACTGGAAATGTTTACGAACATGTCTCCTCTCATTCTGCAATAAACTACCCATATCTTTCTCCCTCAAGAGCAACTTTGAGTGTTATTGACAGAAAGGCAGAAAGACGCCTACTGGCATCTAAAGATAGCTGGAGAAAACCCTTATGCTGCTTTGAAGTGCTAATTGATGCTATCATAGTTAGAATCAGAGAGAAGTCCTCGGCTGCCGCCAATTTGTTGTGGTTTATTTTCCAAGAGGAGTAATCTTGATGTAAGACTTTGATCTGCCTGAACCTGGGTCTCTTTGCTTTTTCAGCTCTGTGTTCTAACACAACTTCTCGCCCAGAGCTTATTAACCTTACCCTTATTTACCTTACCCCTTATTATCTGACTTTATTAAATCTTATAAACTACTTCCCTCTCCTGTGTTCAATGTCAAAATCCCCAGTGTTCTAACCTGGAGGAAATGAGGGCGATGCTGAAGGGGTTGTCTGTGTGTGTGTGTCTGTGTGTGCATGTGTGTGATGCTTTTATGTGTATATTTGCCTGTGTTCCGGCATCAATTACCCATCTGTGAGTGATTTGATTGCATTTTGTGTGTGCAGGTGTGCGTCTTGGTGTACGCGTGTGTTCCTGCCTCAATTATCTATCTGAACAGATTTTGTGCCTGCAAACGTCTTTGTGTGTGTGCGCGTGCACGCACTTGCGTGGGTGTATGAGTGCTTGCATCAGAAGACGCGTGAATACCTGTGTGCATAAATAAGTGCGGGTAGGCATTAGCATCTGTGTGCGTGTTTGTGTGACAGAGAGTAGTGCAGTGTGGAGCAGAGGGCCGGCCCTGTCTGAGACTGCTAGGCAGCGTTATTCACGGATCACGGCAGACATATGGGCAGACTGGGACTCGCTGAAGACATGCCCTTACTGCTGGGACTGATACAATGAGATAAACAGATGTGGAGGAGGCCACACGCACACAAGCAGACATTTGACAGACGCGCCCCGAGATGTTTGCCACGCACAGAGACATTCGAGGGGGAGCACAAACTTTTCAGACGCACAAATATACACAAATTGCATGCACACACTAAAGCACATAAGCACACCAAATGATCCACAGTTGTTCATGTGCACCGACACAATCGCAAAGCCTTGTCAGACACATTTTTCACATAAACATTCAATACAAACACAAACAACCCCCAAACCCTCAAAGATTGATAACTCAACAGGGAGCTCTTCATCAGGACAGGCGTACCCTTATCGTCTACTGTTCCAGCTCAGTGGCTCACACTTCACATTTTCAGACTGTAACCCCTCACCAACGGCCCTATTTCTGCCCACTGCCCCTCGGCGCTCTCCGTAGGTGCAACCGACTCGCTTTCTTTCTCTAACCTCCCTCCCCCAGAGCAACTCCCAACTCACACACCTCCCCTACCCCCCCATCCCATCTCTTCTTGCTTCTTGTCTCTGCGCCAGCTCGGTTGAATAGCGAGGGGTGGGGAGGGGAGCTGGAGGATGCAGCCAAAGGAGCGAAAGGGAGAAGGAGGAGGCGTGTGAGGCTTGAGGGGGTTGGAGGTTTGTGGAGAGGGTTTCATTCAATATGCCAGCTGTCCTGAGAAAAATACACACAGCACTGACTGGTGGAACATTTTCTCCCTGAACAAGTGTCTGAGATCCATAATCTGTTAGCGAACTTTATAAAAGATGCACAATCTACAGTTGACCTGTTGGCAACGTTAGTGAGATGGACCTAAATTCACTTTCCACCAATGACCATAATGAGGGGACTAAAGATATGTCTAATGCCTAAAATTATTAGGTAGCTATAGAAATGTATGTTATAAATTTAGGATAGAAGAATTCAGTACCTTACTCAGCTCCGTTTGAGCTGTTTTTCCATGTTCTATCTATACAGTCTGTACACACAGGGATGTAAATATGTAGAATCAATAGGCAAGTAGAAAGATCGTTGGTACTAGGGCTTTCTGGTTATTGTCTGTAATCTGCTTTATATTTTGCTATAAAAATGGGAAATAGGCTGGATTTCTTGTAATTTCATTAAGTAGTCTTTGGTAATAGTTTTTCATGCTTCTTGAAGGATATTCAATGCTCTCTTTTTGATGATGTTGGCTGCCTTTTGTTTGATTCTCTAATAATAATCCAGATGCACCACTGGCTGAAATGTAGCCTCAAACCATGACAGAGCTTCACTGTGTTTTACAGACGGCTGTAGACACTCACAGTTGTCTATTTCTTATTCCTCTGTACATGTTACTTAAGGACATAACTTTCAGTTACTGTTCACCTGCTGTAGATTTTTGTTTTTATCCCTGCCACGTCTTCTTTTATCTCCTGATCTAGTTTATTCTTTTAACTTTTAAAGTCACACTACACACCATGCTGTGGTATGTCATGTTTTCAGCCAATAGCTCCTTGAGAATTTAGTATGTCAGACTATTCTATCTTTGGCATTGTTCTTAGATTAGGTAAATAAATGTGTATAAATCATGTGCCTAAGTTGGTGTTATATGTAGACACTACTTGGAAACAAAATACAAAGAAGGGAAGGATGGCACAACATGGTAGTGTTCAGATTTATTCATAACACACGGGAAAAGACTCAGGGAAACAGAGTTAACGATAAAAAAAAATAATGATAAAAACCCTGAAAACCATGAACGACCGGTCCGTGGCCAACGGGTTGGGGACCGCTGGTGTACAGTACTATACTCTGAGCTCTATGGACCAATCATGCTTGAGAAAAATTTGATTGCGTCTAAAGAGGACACTGATATCTTCAAAATCTCGAAACCATCGTCCATTACCTGATGACAGTTCTTATTATCTTTAACAAACCTTAATTAAGTTTTTAATCATCATTCGTAAACAGGAACAAGAAGTCCTGATATCTCAGATATCTGAAAATCCTCACAGAAAACCCCACGATACTGTCCGTTGTCCCTAGAGGCAAATTCAGCAAACTAGCTGATGGGTATCCATAATTTTTAACTGGTCATCAAGTCATCATGACTGGTGATTTGCTGCATTCTCAGCTCAGCCATGATGTTAATTATGACCTGAAGCAAATAGCCCTTTAATTAACAGACTGACCAATGACAAAAAATAAAAAAAAGAGAAGATTATCAGGTAAAAATAAAAGGCAGTGTGTCATGAATGATAAAGACGTGAAAAAGTTTGAGGGAAAAGTTCACAATTTACTCTTATTTTATACCACTATGAACTTATACTATACCTCACTGTTGCAAATAGATAATTTATAGTCTCATTAACCTCACACGCACACACACTGTTGATATTGGGCTAATAATGCACTGGACTGAGCGAAAAATCCAAATTTCCCAGACTTAAGACTGTTTGGAGCTTAAGTGATCCCTTTTTATTAAATGAGCGGCGCTTGGCTAGAACACTTCCAAACTCAAGCTTATCGTGGATGTTTGAAAAGAAAAGAAAACACGAACACTGAAAAGTAGAGCTCCTCATACAAACAGTGTTAAAAGTATCTTTTTACACAAGCACCTACAAGCAAAGCTTTTTAAATTTTCTTTTTAATAAAGTAAAGCTTGGTTTGCGTATAAGAGCATTAGAGTTTCGAAGATGGGGGAAATAAAACTTGTAACAAAAGAAAGAAAGAAACTGGATAACAGAAAAAGACAGAGGAGGAACTGGGTATAGCATGCTGTGAGTAATTTGTCAATTCCAGTTTGTGGATTTTTAGTTTTAGCTTCTTGCAGACACAGAAATGGGAATAAGAGAAAAGAAGAAGAAGGAGTCTGTTTTGATGCAGAGTTGTGCAACTGGGGACTCGCTAAGGCAGCTTGGTTTGGAAAGACAGTTTGAGTGTAAGAGAAAGCCTTTGAGAAAAAAAACAAAAAAACAACATGTTGTGTTTCCCTGTGTGTATGTGTGTGTACATATGCTTGTGTAACTTGTGCATTACTGTGGGTCAGCGAATGCTTCTATTTTGGTGTTTATTCTGTGTGTGTGAAAAGGAGATAAAGTTTGTGTGGGAGATTGAGGAAGAGAAATTGAAAGAGTGGAAGAGGTGGAGATGGACAGATATAGAGAAAGGTGAAGAGCTAGAGAGATAAACCGATGGAAATAGATGGCTTTACAGAGCTGGAAAGATGAAGAAAATGATAGATTTGGGGTACAGAGAGAGAAAGAGGGACCTTGGGGAGCCACTAATTCAAGGACCAGCTAATGCACACATCCACGAAGACCTGGAGCTTCCACTCCAAGTACAAAGGCGTCTGCTCTCTTTTCCTCTGAGGATGCCCAGCAGCACTCTTAACACTGTGAGGTCTTTGTTTCCCTCATTTCCTCCCCCCTTACTCATCTCCCCAATCTTGTCTTTCCATTCCACTCTCTTTTTCCACATCTGCACACCTCCTAATCCTCACCGCGTTTTTCCGCTGAACTGGCGAGTATATCCTTTTTATTTACTCATCTGCTTCTTAGCTTGTTTTCTGCCTTTGATCCTCTCCTTTCTCTTCTCCTTTTCACATGGTACTTGCCTCTTTCTCTCCATCACTTTATGTGTGTCTTGCACTGTATCAGTGTTTGGATTTGGACTGTTTGCTGTGTAAAACATCTTGTTGCCTATACTCTGCAATGCAGTGTCAGAGTTAATGACTGTTTACTTTCCCGCAATTATTTATGTACACCAACTCTCCAAGCTAAAGTCCTAATGTATAGTGCATGCAGTTTAATGAACACTTTTATTTAAATTACAAGTATCTCGACACTCGTTGTGTAAATGATCTATGCGGGGTAGGCCGTTTTCTTCCAGTTAGGGCCCATTAGGATAGTGAATCCTGCTGATTTTGGTTGCAGGTTTATCAGTTAGTTCACTATAGTTCACATTTGGACCTTTTTGTATTCCACTCGGTTTTGCTTTGTCTCTGTTTCATTTTCTTTTTACAACTATTTGCAATAGCTGGTTAGGCTGAGGAAAAAAGACCCTTTAGTACAGTAACTTTGCCATAACACCTTGTGCATGACTGAAATATACAAACTGCTCTGACAAAACGGTGCAATTTGACAGGCTGGCTAAACGGATTAGATTGGTTGTTTCAGATATGATTGTTAAGTTGCAGGTTTTCATTTTCTCTTTAATATTTGGGTTGCTGTTTGGAGAAGTTGGAGAGAAGAACATGCATTGGTTAGCAATGCTGCATAAGCATAAGCCTGGGTTTGAATCCACCATCTGGCCGGGACCTTTCTGTGTGGAGTTTGCACATTCTCTCCATGTTTTTGTGGGTTTTTCTCTGGGTACTCCCACGTCCCACCACAGTCCAAAAAAAGGCACTTAGTGGGGATTAGATTAATTGGTCATTCTAAATTATGTGAATATGAGTGCGAATGGTTTTCTGTTTTAGCCCTGTGACAGACTGGCGACTGGTCCATGGTACCCGACCTCTCGCTCTATGGCAGATGGGCTGAATTGGTTAAGTATAAGAAAATGGATGGCTAAAGTTGTAGTTGTGAATAAAATGTCTCAGCAACTTGAATAAGCATTACCCCCAAATTAACAAACAATCAAGTTGTTGACAAGATAAATGCCCTAATCAGACATCTTACTCATTTTTCTAATTGTGCAAATACAAACAAAGCAATGGCGTTCTTTTAACCGCAACTGCAGCTCTTGTGTAGTGCTCATTAGCAAATTCAAGCATGTTAAGAGTAAGACAAGTGACATAGGTACCACTGTTCCTGCTAAACATCAGCATGTAAGTGCTGCTGTTACGATATTGCGAGGCTGTTTTGCTGACTTTAGCACCACTGTGCCCTTGCACCACCACCACAAAAAGTGACTAACAAGGGTCTTTGTCTTCTTGCCGTATAGCGTTAATTTGAAGAAGAGTTACACAATGAGTATGGATGGTCAAAGTGGGAGTAAAAAGAGCTCTTTTGAATTTTTGTGCGGTCATGTACTTGCAAATATACCTGCTGATTAACCTGATTCAGAGTCCCAGCACCCCTCTTGATTTGGTTTGCTCAGACTGATTTATTTGGACCTCACTGTTTCTCTCGACATCGCTAATTCCCTGTGTTTCTCTCTTTTTCTCCCTGTTATCCTCTGCCTCCCCTTCTTTCCGACTGCCCCCCTGCTTTTCTTGGTAATCCTAAATCGAGTGAAAAGATAGTTTTCTCATTCTCTCCCCTGGCCTCTCTCTTTTATTTCCCCACTAAATCTAAAGCTTCCTCTGCCCTTCAATCAGACAGGATGCTTATGTGAAGCTGCGAATTAACTCGAAAACACTAAATAGGCACTTCAAGGAAGATGCTCTGAACATACATTACATTATTCAAACGCATCAGCACACACATTGTGATTCCCCGAAAGAGTTCTATAGGGGGAAATCTGCCCAAATTCCTGCCTCATCACAGCATTCCCAGCCAAATATGGAGTACTGCCTGCTCAATTCCTACCGGCATCATCCAATCCTGCTCTCCTTTCACCGTCGGAGCATCACAAGAGCCAATCAGATTAGTCGTGGAGAGGAAATTGGAGAAGGTTTGGCTGCGAGTCATCGAGCCTGCTTTTCCTTTTCATGTTCCTCTTTCACTTGCACTCTTCCTCACACACAGACACACATATGCATACGCAAACACACACTTTCAGAGACACACACACATGCAGGGGACAAGAAAGAGAGTTGCCCTGGGAGACAGAGGCCTGGGTGAAAGAAGGATGCTGGCAGTGAAAGGGCCTGACCCATCTTTTGGCAACGTGGAGCCTCTCACCCTCCTCTAATGCACTGAAAAGAACAGTTCAACAATGCAGGGCAAAGCATTCTGGGTGATCCCTGGACCCCTGCACGTGCCTTCATGGGGGAAAAGGAGATAGGCCATGCATGTGTTTGCATGTGCTTATACTGGTGGGTGTATGTGTGAAAGTAGCAAGAAACTTGAACCGTGGGATCCGCTTCTTCTTCTTTTGCTTTCGCGAGACAAAAAGAAGGGGGAGGGAAAAAAAAGAAAAATCCTCCCTCCTCACATTCTCCTCCCTCCAAATTAGGGCTCCAATCATTACCCGCAATTTATATGCAAACAGAGTCATAATCACGGTAAATTAAGAACTTCTTTCTGAGATGTCTTGTGGAAGATGATGAATGGCGACGATGGGCTGTAAGTTGTGGGAGTCAGAGGAAATGATTAGAAATTTTAACTCAATGCCGACAGCTCTACCCCTTGATAGCTTCTGTGGGAGAGAGACTTTACCATGCTGCTGACACCTGTCTGGTCCGCTTAGCTCTCCACATTGTACCGAGTTGATTTGGGAACGGGGGCATCTCCCTTCTGCCCTCTCCCTCCCTCTCTTTATATACAGTAAATATGTCTTATTCACTCCCACTCATTTCTATCACTCCTCTCACCTTTAGCAGGTTGGACAGCCCTAATCAGTCAAAGCCTTGCAGATACTCTGGGCTTTGCTGCTAAATCCATATGGAGGAACAGGGGCCATATGTAAATCTATATCAGAGAGAGCATATCTGCCGGCTCTGCGCCCCGCCTGTCACGGATCGATACAGTGTCTGTGTTTTATTAATAACTCTAAACGATGCTGCGCGCAGTCAGCCATTTATCAAACACACCCCACCTCTGCTTGCAAACCAGGCTCTAAACTATCGTTTCTCCACCCCCCTTTTCCTCTGACTGTGTTAATCAGCAACTCCATAACTTCTTTATTAGATGGGCGGTATTTTTTTCTTACAGGACCTTATTCTGAGTTTTGCATGTTTGATCATATAAACTATAACTCATTTTGGAAATAAGCCTAAATGTTCTGTACACCACAGATGCAAATTGAAGTGTTTCTTGCACAAACGATGTGTGCACACAAAAACATAAACTAATATTTATAAAGGAGGGGTAAAAATACAGACATGTGCACATGTTTTAAGAGAAGGTGAAGCCTAATACAGTGGGGTGGAGATTAAAAAATAAAAATAAAGGGGGACAGACTGTGATATAAAACAAGGGCCTAAACTTCTTATAATCATTTTTATTTTTTACGTACCTAAATGGAAAACATTTATTGTGTGCTGTGTTTCCATTTTATTATTATTATGATGATTCTCATTAATTGTGCTATAAATAGCTGTGAGTGTGCATAATGGTCTGCTTTTGTTGTGTGAACTGATGTGCTTTTTTTTCTTGCCTCCTGTTTTTTCTATTCTGACTTTTTCTTTTTTACTCTGCCAGGATCCTTTGCTTTGAATTTGCAGAGTTGATAGGCTTAATTATTTTTCCCCTCACATAGTTTTTCTGCTGTTCTTTATTTCAGAACCGAGACCACCAACCACACATTCCTCTTTCTTCACTTCTCCATCAACCATGTCAGTTTCACATTAAGTAAAAATCCATTTATTATTGGCTGTTTTTTTTCCCACTGTGATAACTTGAGGTGGAAACAGCAATTTTATATGCCGTCGATCAAATAAGAAAATATCTGTAGCCATTCCAAGGTAGAGGTGGGAGTGGAAATCAGATATTTAGGCATGTGTGTGTCCCAGTGTTTGGGATTTATCAAAGAGGTGATTTGCATGCACACATCTACCTTTGTGCCATAGATTTTTATGCATTTGGCTCTCAGGTATCCACTGTTTTTTGTTTTTTATCCCATTTTCAGTCAATATAAAGATTAACAACTAGGCTTGTGCACAAACTTGTGTAGTATATTAGAGTTAATATTAAGTGTGAATTCATTTATTGGTAGATTACATTAAAGTACATTAGATAAGTATTTCCACATTATGCTGTTGTCATCTATGGTAAGCGGTTCTTTACTGCAAACCTGTGTTTATTTTACACATACAACATTTGATCAACTGTTCTACAGCATTAGAAAATATCAATCTCTGTCTCTTGCTGCATAAAGTTTGACCAGAAATGCATGCAGGGAGACAAACCCACAACCTTGTGATAATGCAAAACTACAGAAGTCCCAGATTAGTCTCCTGTGTGCTCAGTGTTTATTCTGTTCACAAATCATGTTGGAGTCACGTTTTGCAAATACGTGGTGCTCTCAAACTGAGGACAAACAATTCCTACGGATCTCTTGGAAAATAAGTAAGAGGAAATAATCACATCATGTTGCACATTTGTTGTAACAGGCTTGAATTCTTGTTATACAGCTGTTACTGTGATGCCGTTTCAACTCAATCAACCATAATTCGCCATAATTATAGAACAGACAAGAATGATTAGACTTCGATGCACACAAACAAATAAGCAAGTTTTTAAAGTTTGAAAGAACTGGAGGATTAGCTGGGCTACAGCAATGAATGTGGAATTGCTCTGCATTTGAAATTATGTTAAGTCTACATGATTTGCAAAAAAAAACCCTGCAAATCCTCCACAGGATGGTCTTTTGCTACATGGGGATTGTGATGCTGCAGGATACATCTTTGGTGTGTGGATAATGGGCTGTTGGGGCATTGATGTTAAGTTTGCAGATCCGCGGAAGCAGAACATGAGATGCCTCCACTCGTGGAAAAAGTGTTTAGAGAGAATATTCAATTTGTCAGGGTGGAGGAGTGGAGGAAAGTGCATTTGAGAGGAGGAGATGATGGCACAATTTAGCATCACCTATACTTGCGGGTCTAAGAAATGCGGGGGGGATAGGAAGCAACAAAATGGTGCGCGCCACTGAGCAAAGAAACATACGGATGGAGACAGAAGCAGAGACAGAGAGAGGAGATGCAGAAGGAGGGAGAGGGAGTTAAGAAGGTGGGAAAGGAGGAGGGAAAGACAAATTGAAAGAACAGGGTGAGAGGTTTTATATCCCTCCTCTCCCAGCTCTAAGACTCTCATTAGCAGTATTGATTCACAGTTTTTCAGGTCTTTAGCAGTCAAATGCTCATCACACACCCACATATGGACACATACACATAGAGGTTGGTGCACACATGTTCAACCTTCTCTTCCTACACACACTGACACACACACACACACACACACACACACACACACCAGACTATTATGGTTGAACGGGTTATGAAGTACCGTGTGATCCACCCTCGTATAACACTGAGGTTTCAACTCCATAAATAGCAAAGTATGCATTTTTAATTGCTCTCTGCGCCGGCGCACCACAAACAAAACTTGTCAAAAAACCCCAGAATTTAAAAAAGTAAACACTTCTAGTATATGACAATAATTCTTCTGAATATAATATAAAATATTCTGCTGCAGATACTGTCTTTGAAACAAAAAAGTATTTAAAACTTGTGGAATCAAAGAGGGTTTTTTTCAGGTTGTGTATGATAGTTTTATTTTATTCATTTAAGCTGAATAGGGGTTAAATTAGAAGATACCTAATATGTATAATGTAAGGTACACATACTTTTGCACATGTTGGCATCTGCACTAAAACATTATTGATGAAACAGCAGCAGGTGAATTCAAGCGGCACCGGTCATTAACAGGAGCGACACCTCTTTAAATGCCTTTCTCGTTTTGCAGAGCGGCACACACATCTTCTAAACAGCGCTCTCTGTCTTCTTAAACAGCTCTTGATTGGACATCGTAGCTGACTGGGCGATTTCACTTGCAGCCTCAGTGTGTGTGTGTGTGTGTTTGTGGTTGCTGGGGAGTGCATGCATGTGTTGTAAGGCAATAGCTGTTGTGTATTGATTTAGTTTAGCAGAGCTAAAACAGCCTCTAACAAGACTCAAAGTGACAGAAAGCACAGTAAGACCACTAATGCCTTGTTACTCCGCCTCCGTGCTAATATGATGCATAAATACACGCGTAGCACACAAAGATACACACTTGCTGTGGGACGGTGAGATTTATGCACGCTCTTTCTCATTCACACATATAGATTTACAACAATGCATGTTGGAAAACCACTCTTACAATTCATAGTCTGATTTTTTTTTTTTTTTTAGCTCAATATGTTTAATAAAATTAAAAAAAAAATGCATGCAAACATGTTTTGTTGTGCTTCCCTCAAAGTGAGGCCAGGCATAGCTGAGGAAATATACCTTAAAACACAGGGAAGAGGAAAAAAGGGAAAGAAGGTACAAATGAGCAACTGATTATGCACCAGTGAGCAAGGAGGGAAAGAAAAGGTTAACGTTTGCACTGCAAAAGGTATTTTAAAATCCAGCTTGGTCTCAGATTTTGCTATGACTGCATTTTAAAAATCCTTGTTTTCTGTCCCTTTTTAATTTTTCAAAAAAAGAAAACAAAAAAGAAAAACGGTAAATATTCTGGAGTTGGGTATAAATATTACAGATAAAAATAATGAGCCCCTTAGTCATCGAAACTTCACAAGACACCCACATGCAAACATGCTGGCTCACAAATGTTCAAGCATGCATAGATAAACGCAGTGGAGCTGCATGACGTGCAGTTACAGTGCACACACACAAACACACATGCACTCCCCCCAGAGGAGTCCAGAGGTATCTGACAGCTGTTCTGAGCGTTGAGACACAGAGGGGAGGTAGTTTGTGTGTGTGTGTGTTGGTTTAGTGAGGCAATGTTCTCTCTGAAGTGGTAGACGGCTCTGACTTGAAGGTCTGGAGGAAGACTGGAATTGTTAGTCCCAGTGGAGCGTTGCATGTGTTCCCTTCTTCTTTCTCTGTTGTCTTTCCTTTGCTTCGCTACCATGTTTCCTGCTACTTCCTCCCCCTTTTTCTCTCACCCCATCAATTTATCTCACACCACACTGCTCCCAAACCAGCATACTGTGTACTCCTTTGAGCATTTTCACTGACTAATTTTCCTAGCTTTCTCTTTGTGTATGTGTAAGTTGGAGGCAAGCAAAGACTGACAGGATCAGGCAGGTTTGAACTTGGTAACCTTTGTGCCCCTTGATGTGCCCCAGTGCTTTCTAATATAACTTATAACAACTTTGATGATTTTGATGATTTCCTTTATTTTACTGGTTTCCTGGATACAACTTAACAACAGCATCACAGTTCAGATTTCTGCAGATGATCTTCAAGGCTCTTTGTAATTGCATCTGTATTCATTTATATATTATAAATGAACTGCACATTTGGTTAATGTTCACTGGCAATACTTCTAATTTGTCTTCTCGAAGCAGGAAAAGCATTTTAATCAAAACATATGTTGGAAGATGTGAATCCCGGTCTCCATCACTACATTTTTGCTCAGTTCATTTACTTTCCAAATATTTTTACAAGCCAAATATAATTGGCTCACATCAGCCAAAGCCCTTGAGTCAAGGTAAATATATGTTAATTTAATGGGCAAAAATGACCATGCACAGCCATCATATCAGTGATGCATTATACTTTATGTTTAAAGTTGTACCTCTAAGTACTACAATGAAGCTAAAGATGGCATTCCTGCACTTACAGTTAAATGAACTGATTAACAGTGCACCATTTAAATTGTAATAATAACAAAAAAAACCCAAGTTACTAAAAAAAAAATCACAAAATCTTTAGTAATTATTAGTTACTAAGAAATTAAAGACCCAGTTTTTTAAAAAAGCAATCGTCTTTATTCTATTATATTACTATTCATTACTCACAACAGCCTAACGCTTGTCTCCAAGATGATACAAATATTTCAATGTTTTAAATGGTTAATGTGTGCTTAATGCAGTATAAAAGGCAAAATAAATAGCTCATTTCAGTTTTTAATGAGAGACAAGTGTTAAAATGGTGTTAATACTCCCCCACACTTCTCACATCGCTAATTGAACATCCGCACATTTAAAACATTTCTACCGCTGTCATCGTTTTCCGTGTCGTCTCAGGCGTCAGCTACCCACACACTGACATTAAATAGAATTGTATGGCTAATATATACATTTAATATGTGTTATTGTACCGAAACGAGACAAGAAGACATATTGGACAGGGCACGCGGTTTTAAACAAGCTAATTAGTTAAAGGAAAATGTCAAACTGGAAAGATAGAAGCTTTCTCCAGGACAGTAATGATTTAATAATACTCAGCGAGTGAATGAGATAAAACGACTTGCCTCTGTGATCTGCCTCTAATCCACATCTGATAGCAGCAGTAAATACCAGAGCTCACAAATGAGGTTGAGAGGATTCCTACGTCTCCAGCGGCTCGTTTTTCATTCAGCTCATCACTCTTGCATCGTTCTCTCACTCTCTCTTCTCTCCTGGACTTTTTTGTCAATAAAATAGAGAGCTATTTAGTTACAGTGGCTTGGGGAAACTAAATTGACTTGGAGACACTTTTTAAAGCATCTGCCGTGTGTATTCTTCTCGCCGTCTCTCACCGTCTGCTTACTTTCTGTGATGTACAGAGGTGCTGTACAGTGAGCGGCACAGTACAGGGTTTCATTTTTCAATATCCAGTCCTGTATCTGTTTCTTCCTTCTCCCCTCTGTTTGCTGTCCATTAAATAGAAAGCTATTTAGTTACACTGACAAGGAAACTCTAAACAGGGAGGAGGACACATTTTTTCTCTCTCTTTCTCTGACATCTCTTCATGGATGTTTCTCTCTTTCCCCTCCCTTCCCTGCATGCTGCCAGGTACACAGAGCTAAGATAAAATGCGCAGAAGCCTGTTGTTGTTGTTGCCATTTCGCTGTTGGCTGCACTGGGATTTCTTCTTCTAAGAGGAATTGTTCAGATGTTTTTCAGGTCTTGTACAATGCAAGGGCTGTGCACATGTCTTGAGCCAGCCCTTATTTCTTTATATTTTGCTTCCAAGGAAACATATTTTGTTGTAATTTTTTAAAATATACTTTTATATACACTGGTTGCTTCCTCACTTTTTTTCAGTGCTGTCCTTTTCATCAGACTTTTGAACCATTTAAGCATAAAAAAGGAATCTAACTCAATGGATGAACCACTGTTGGGCCTACATATAATAAAGAAATTAAAATCGAATCCTATGCACTTGGCTATTTGCAATCTGTCACAAAAATATGTAATTTATTCACATTTCTTTAGCTGATTCTTTAAAAATACTCAGTTTGACAGGAATAAAATAGTACTGCATCAACATGGTGATTTCCAAAGAAATATTAGCTGAAAACTGAATTCTGAGGTATGCTAAATTACACAAGAACCGGTATGAAAATCAGTGGCATGGAGGGAGATAAAAGTGTTGTCTGTAAAAGTGTGTGAAACACACACTGATTAAGTACTATTAAAAGCTGGCACTGCAGGTTCAGTGTTAAGTATGTAGTTTTTGTTACATTGAAAAAACAATTACTTGGAATTAAAAGTTTAATAAAACACAGTTTTGATTCAGGAAATCATCTTCAATGACAAAATTTAGTAACTCAGTTCTACAGGTTATGTTTTTGGTGTCATCTTAATTTATGAGCAGTTATTTTGAATTGCAACTTGATTTGATGGGAGTATGTATTACTAAAGCACACTACCAGCTTTTATGTAGTTGCTGTTTTATTATTTACTTTTAAACAGGGCCATGGGAAGTAGTGGCGCTGTGGGTGCTACAGCACCCCCTGTCACAAAAGGCAGACATCACAGCACCGCCTGACAAATGCAGAAACAAATAAAGATGTTAAAACATTTCAAATAGCATTCCTGTTTATTTATCTATAGAACACTTGATTTCACGTGTTTAAATAAATATGTAACATTAACAAATCTTTATTATTTCTTAAAATAACTCCAAGCATCACGGTCAAACGATGTTTCATAGCCTAGTCACCAGTAGCTAATGGTGCCTCACTGAAAATTAGCTAGATTTTTATAACATCACACACTGAGGAATTGTACCTGTGTTTACCCCCATCAGTGGCCTCATCTGTGATCACTCTCCAAATTGAGGTGATTAAAACCAAGGCTACTGTCCATCATGGCACAGAAGGGACTCACACACCTGTACCTGAAGACATTTTGAACACTTTGGGCATCAATGCCCTCAAGAGGGACTTAATCTCCTTAAACCCCTGAGCTCCAAGCCACATTTTAAGCATTATAAGTGGAGCACTCAGATGAAGGTAAAGCCTTGGCGTATTATGAGTTGCCACAGAGCAATTTTTCCTATTGATTCTTCTGCAGCAAAAATGTTTACGACTGTGTTGCATGCTGCACAAAGTGGGCCTTTAAGTCTGTTAAAATATCATACTTAGAAATGTTCTAGTCAGCTGTGTGCACTAGGCGTATAGTATGTTTTTGACAGCTGTGTATAAAGGGATCTCATAGATGCAAAACTGGCAATACCTTTTTTTCTGGTTTCATAAAGGTTTTGCTCACCTGTGTGTGTGTATTGTCTCAGAGAGTGGAAATTTAATTAATGTCACATCTGTGCTGTTAACATTTTTCCTCGTTTTTCCTGCAAGACTGTTTATTCTCGTCTGCAAAGTATGCTAGACTGCAAGACTGACATACTTTGATTCATCCTGGAGTTATATAATGTTGCGTATTGATGATAAAACTTCAAGGCCCTTCCCAGGGCTCTGCTCTTCAGTCTAGGGAGTAAAAAAAAAGAAAGAAAAAAAGGCCTCTCTATCAAAATACAGTTTGGATACTTTAAATGCTTGAATACAAATTCTGCTTAAGTTAACATACTTAATGAAAATACCACACAATTTTAGAGCCTATAAGCCGGTTTTACAGCCGCTGTTTTGACGTGAAACACTCAATAAACACAGGTGTCACTAATCACATTAACAAAGAGTGCTCTATTTAGGTGCAGAGCTGTAATTAATGTGATTAGTAACACCTGTGTTTACCTACTATTTCATATTAGAACGGTTGTGGTGAAACAGTGCTCTGTTGTTCACAATCACCAAGAGAATTGTTTGCTGTGCGATGTACAGTACATTAATTTTAGTTTTACAACTGTTTATTAATATTTGCAATTGTATATCTATAATCTGCTATAGCTTTTCATATTTATAACCATACATATAACCTGTTCATAGCCTGTACATTCACTTCAGTCATAGCCTGTACATACTTACAGTTATAGTATATTCATAAGATACCTTCATTCCGTGTACATTGTATCATATCTATATTAGATCTATATTCTGTAAATATAGTTGATATTATTGCTAAAGCACTTTCCGGATCGATGCAAACTGCCTTGTACTTGTGACGTGTGCAATGACAATAAAATTGAATTCTATTCTATTCTAGTCTACATTATTCTATTGTACAATAAAAGACTTTTGCAAGTTTGCAACATTACATTTAAATAAGAAAAACATGCCTCAATCAGTTATTGTCCATTTGTGAATAAAACTAAGTGGAGTGAAGAGAAAATTGTCCTGATGATGGATCTAATGCAACTTTTGATAAACTTCTCGCAGAGCGGACTAAAATGTTTTGAGGGTTTTCAATCGTCTCTCTCGCTCTAACCCCCTCTGCCTTATGTCCACTGAAGTGAGCACTAAGCAGCTACAGCCAGCGAAAACACTAAATGAGCTCGGAGACACTTTCTCCCACCTCTGCCTCTCTTTGCTTTGCTGTCCATTAAATAGAGAAATGAGGCGCTGTGCAGCACGTATCATTTGCTTTATTGAACAGAATTAGCCACGGTCACCCGCTCTCCTTAGTGAAAAACACCCTCAAAGTAATAAAAACACCAAGATCCCAGGATAGGAAGCAAAAATATTAAAGCTTTGAAATTCCAAACATCAGGGCAGCGCTTATATCTAATGCATTCCTATCACCAACTGCACTTTGATGTAACTTTCCCTCTCCTCTCCTCCCCTCCTCTACTTGCCTGCCATCTATTAAACAGAGCTGCAGCAGCAAGTTACTCTAAATGAGTTTTGAGACTTTTTTTTAATCAAAGCATCTCCCATGTGAACCTCCTCTTCCTGCTCTGTTTGCAATTTTTCAGATAGTGAGCCAGTCAATTCCTGCACCGAGTCCAGCTACACTAAGAACTACAGTAAAGTACATGAATGCACTTTTTTCCTCTACTTTTCAATTGAAACATCTCCCCAAGTCTCTTTTCTACCTCGTCTATCTTTCCCCGCCGCTCTGCTGTTCTGTCCATTAGTGTGTCGGCTGTCTACAGTGCTGTAGCGGCGGGATAAACTGCGCAAGTAAAGCTCCGTTCTAGTTTAGGTTCTTTTCCTCTTGACATGGACTCAGCTGACTGTTCCCGATACTCAGTCACCCATAAGAGGGAGAAGAGTCGATGCTCCATCTCCCTCCTTTTTGTCGCCCTCTCACTCTCTGTTTCTCTTTTATCTCTACATGTTCTCCTCTTGGCTTGTGCCTTCCCTTTTGCACGTTTCCACCCCCACCCACCCCCCCATCCCATAACAGTTCTCCCTGCGCTTTATGCCTCACTCTCTCGTGCTCTTATCTTGTTTCCTTTACATGCTTTAGGTGGCTTATAGCTCTTTCCCCATCTTGGCCTCCTTTTTTTCTTCTTTGTTTTTGCTCTACATTACTTTGCTCTCTGCACATATACCTCCTCTGTGTTCTTTTCCTTCCACCCTCTCTCTTGTATGCTTCCTCTCTTTATGGATTTCTGTATCTGTATCCACCAGAAGTTGGAGAAAAACTCTGAATTTAAGTTATCTAAGTTATATATTTAATTTTAAAGCTGGTCAAAGAGCTCATTTCTTACTAACTAATGTAGATCTTTTGCAGAGATGTTCTGACTCGTCTCTACAAGATACACACAGCTGTAATGAAAAACCTTAATGACTGCTGAGTTCTGGTGTGTATCCCAATAATCCACCACTGCCAGGAGCAGGGAAAAGGCTCGCCTAAGTGGAATTCAGTCATCATTACTGTTTATACTTACTCCTCTGCTTTCCCTGTAACGACATGTCAAAATGTCTGCAGTGAACAAGTCTTTCTCTCAGTATTTCCAAACTTCTCCATCCTGTTAATGACTTCCAGTCACTCGTTCCTACCGAAGATCCATTTTCCATCCATTTTCTTAACCGCTAATCCAACGCGGGGAGCTGGAACCTATCCCAGTCGAGAGGCGGGGTGCGCCCTAGAGCAGGCAACCACACACACACTGGACACATAAAACAAATATAAAATGCATAAAATGTGTTTGGATTGCGGGAGGAAGCGGGGACTCCACGAAAGCACATAGAAAACATGCAAGCGTCATACTAAAAAGGCCCTAGTCGGCCTTTTAGCTGTAAGGCGACAGCACTAACCACATTATTAAGAAAAAGTTATAAATATATAATATCACAGCTTTCTGACTGATAGTCCAGATGGACACTAGTTTTTAGGAAATGTTATGGAAACTAGAGTGAATCATACAATTCGGATATATTTTTCTGCAGCACTACAGTACAACGTCCATATACATAATACTAACACAATACATAATACTGTGTTTGAGCGGTGAGTCTTCTGAATAAAGCTTTGTGGCACCAATGGATGGGTGAAAAGTGTGCTCTATGGCAAAGGGGAATCGAATAAAGTAGTGCTTCACCGATATAACACATAGAATACTGTCAGGAAGAAGGCCAATTTAAAAGGAAATGTCACAAAAGTGGAATAACAATCAGTCTTCTTTATTTTACACCTTCTTCTTGTCAAAAACTGGCTGCTACCTTTTTGACAATAGACCTCAACCCCTAAAAATTCAGAGAGAGATTTTGGGGGATGTGACAGGTGGCCTTATAGGTCTGGTGAACTCCACAATTCCAGATTTCTTTCATCGCTGAATCACTGTGAAATAAAATGTGCCATAAAATGCATTAAATGAACTTGAGCATTAAGCTGTAACTTTTTCTTCTGGCAAAGCAGTTAATGTTAATGTGACTCAACTAAAGGTCAGTTTGTGTTATTATACACTAAACTTGATTCTTTTTATTTCATACAGAGCAGTGATCCATAGATTGCTTTCTGCACGCCGCAGATGTGCGGCGACAGCACAGCCACGCAGACTCGTGCGTGCCACGTATTTTGGGTTAAACTGAGGAGCTCTGACATTTTGGACTTGTTTAAAAAAAAAAAAAAAAAAAGGAGACATTTTCCACTTCAAATACAGAAGCTTGTTAAAACTCAAAGCTGAGATTTTACTTTGGTACCACTGATCAATAGGAGCACCTGCCTCAGCAAACAGTGTAGCCTAGCCTGTCTTCCCAACATACAGACAGCCAGACAAAAAAAAAAAAGACCTAAAAACATACCTCACCTCAGCCTTGGCAGACTATAGCTAGAAATGTAGTCTCACACAGCCAGATATATCCCTACATTTCAATAGGGTATACCCTCAAATATAGTTCAACTTCAACCCATAATAAAAATGTGAATTTAATAGAACTTGAGTTACTACTTGCTGCTACTCTGACCAATGCCCCTGTTGCTTCTTGTGCTTAGCTACAGTGCATTAGCCTATGCAACTGAAACGATCTTGACTGTAATTCAATGACATCAGTGCCACTGAGGTATATAACAACTTTTATTAGCTTATCCAAGACCTTTAGTGAGACTTTAAGTGTATCTAGTGGGACAGATTAATTCTTGGTCTCTTCAGAGAACTTGTTGACATTTTCAAATATAAATAGTGTAGTAATGTATTATAGCACAGCATTACCAGACCTTTAGTCTGCAGTTATAAATTATTATGATGGTCACAGAAATATTATTAAAGGTGCAATATTTTAATCTCAACATCTCCCACTTGTAAAGTGGTAGTAAATGACCATCCTGTGGAAATACTGGGGTTAGGTTCATCTACCTAAAATGGGATTTAAATGCATTACTCGAGCAGATGTATCCATTCTCTCTTTTTCTCACTTGCTTCTTCTTTGCTTCCGTCCCTTTCCAGCCATTTCCCTCTTTTCTCCCCTTCCCTCCTTTGCACTTTATACCCCTCTTTCATCGCTTCTCTCTCTCCTTCCTCCCACTCCCGTACCTCGTTCTTTCTGCCTCTCTCCTCCCCAGAGGGAATGAGTAAGTGTATGGTTGAGTGGAGAAGAGAGGTGGGTCTTGCCCTACCAAATTCTATTTCAGAGAAACTCGAGCTCAGAGAAGCATGTCTGCCATCAGAGAGCAAACGCTGGCCTGCTTTTACAGTTTCATAAGCAGTGCGGGAGAGCACGCTACGCAGAGATAGATGTGAATCCCAAAACCAATAAATACACCAAAGGAAAACAGACGTCAAATGTTTTACCCACGCTCACTCCTTTTAACCCCGAGCCATGTAATGAAACATACAGCAAAATGAGCGAGTGGGAGTTCCCACGACCATGCAAGATTTATATCAGTGTAAAGACACACAAGTGCACAGGAACACACGTGTACTTAGCTGACCCGCTCTTTCCGCTTTGGGTGAGAAGTAATGGTGGCAGCGCAAACACAAACATGCACACTCTCACATAGACACACACATATGCACAGACACACACCGAGAGGAGCACGGCTGGCAGAGGGGATATGAATTATACATCCACCCTGTCTCTGTGTATTAGATATAAAAAAAAAAGGAGAGCTGGAAGGAGAGAGAAAAAGAAATGGCAGCAAAAAGTAGGAGATAACGTGCTCCGTATATATAACATGTTAACTTGTGATGAATAGGAGTGGAAGGAGAAGAAAGAGGAAAGGAGAAGGTTACATCCATAAAGTGTCTATCACCTTCACTGTATGGCCTTAAGACAGAGACTTTGTGTTTGTTTTGGATGTGCGCTAGACGTGTGTTTAATGTGTGTGTGTGTGCGTTATGCATAGGTCCACAGCTGGATGTAGGAACCGCTCCTAGCAGCATCTTTCTGCTGCTGAGATGCTCATTGGTTCACAGTTCAGCGAGTTCTTTCCTCTGCAGATGGGGGAAATGCTGGGAGAGGAACACACACACACACACACACACACGCACACAGACACACACCTACTCACACACGCTAACTGATTTGGGTAGATTTTCTTTTTTCCCCTGAAAGCACCGTCCTTGGTTCATATTTGTCCATTTGGTGGAAAAATGGCAACAGTTCGAAGCTAAAGTGCTTCAGGGATGTGAGAGAGAATCCTGCGTTTGAGATGCAAACCAAATCAACTGTGGTGAAAATGCAGGGAGGACTTCCTGCCTGTCACTGCTGTCAAGAGAAATTCCTCACGTCTCTGAAGAGTCAGCTTCTTGGGAATAAAAATAAATTCACATATTTTCAGATTGAAAGATGTCCAGTTTCGGTTGATCTGCTGGCAGAGCCTGTGATATCGGTTGATGTTTACTGCACAGATTCTCGTTTTCTAATTTGTTTTGCCTTTTGATTTTATTTTTTTTTTGGGGTACCGTTCATGTTTGCTTCATTTGTTTGCTTTCAGAGATGAGAGGGCCTTTTATCAGCTTTTTATGCTTTTGTGTTAATCTCTGCCGACCAAATTGGGTATTTTCTCCTCTCACATCAATGTTTCATCACAGCCTTGAAATTCACGCTCTCTACATATATAAAAGACAAACTAGAACCATTTCCACAAAAGCACCATGTATGTTGAAGAAAGAGTCACTTAATACAATCGCAAATTAGCATTTGAACTCCTCGGTGACTCATCCTCTCTTTAGGGCTTATATTCTAATCTGTTTAATGCTTTATGTTACATTTTCCCTGCATGCAATGTTTAGTTACAGCACCTAATATGATATGCAATCATGTGTTTTTTGCTTGTTCTTGATTTTTCTAAATTGAGGTATGGTTGACACTGCGCCTTCAGAAAGTTAATCTTTAATCTGGATTTCCATCTTGTCTTGTTTGCTGTTAATGCCGTTATCGCTGCACAGATAAAGAAAAATCAGATTAAGCTTGAAAAAGATTTCATAGCAATTGATTTAAGTGATGCAGCCGGGGATGACAACGGGAAACTAAAGTTTGTATTACTGTTTCTGCCTGTGCCTGAGGCCTGCATTCTATCCGTGTGGTGAATCTGCACAGTCCAAAGGGCTTAGATTTGAATTCTCCAGCAAAATTTGGGCCAGCTGATAATAAATATCTAAATATCTATGACAAAAGAAATCATTGGTGTGCCATGCAGTCCCAGGAGAAATCATGCATAATCTGCATGTGGGTAAAACATGGAAAAAAGCAACTAGTCACCGCCTGCAATTCATGCATGCATGCTCATGTTTGAATAATTTCTCCCCTTTTTTTTAGATTTTCACAGCAAATGCCAACATTCTCAGTGAGAATAGAAGTGTTTTGAAAGGCTGAATCTTTGTTACACTCATACTTTCTGATGGTTGTGAGGAGGGAATCACAGAAACGCTTTGAACAATGTGAGTGAAAAAAGAATCATCATTAGAGAGAGAAAAAAGAGGAAGTTTAGTGTTAGAAATAAAATGGATCCCAGAACAAAACGCGTCTGACGATTCACATCATTCAACGAGACAAGCATTCAGTACACATGTAAATGAGCCGATTTGAGCCTCACAGAGTACAAAAACACGGCTTCCTGCGCAACTGACTTTTGTCAATAAAAAATGACAACAACTTTCCAAGTGATCCTCTCTCTGTCTTCTGACGACAACTTAAAACTCACCCATAAGCGTGGCCTAAGGGTGCGTGCCTGGTAAGCAAGTCCCTTCCTGGGAAGGATCTGATCTGCAGTGGTTGCCCACAGCTATTTGACTTGGATTATCCCAAAACCTTCCTGGTAGGCATATTCTGCCGAAAATGTGAGCTTTCCTGCCTCTCCGTGGGCACGTATAATTTGGATGCAGATGGTGACAGTCGGTGTCACAGCCAAGAGACGCAGCAAGACAGAAAGCCATCAGCAAACTGGAAAATGGGTTTAAGAAAAGGGAGACCCTCTGCGGAGAGTGATGCTACCTTCCTCATTACTGACTCCGAGTTGTTTGCTAAGTGGCTCCCAAGATGCTTTGGTCAGAGTGTGTTTAGAGGCAGTCAACAAATGGGGCTTCTAAATAAAAGCTCAGTAACTGACACTCAGTTTGTTTCCTCTTAGCAGGGATGAGGCGAAAAGTAGTGTCGTTAGATTTATTATCCTGTCACCTTAAAAACTCATTTGAACCTTGTTTACCAACCTTTGCACAATGAGCAAAAAATGATCATTATTATTATTTTACTATTTAATCATACGGTTCGACTTCTACCCCATCATCCAAGAATCATAAAGTTATATCTGATCAAAGACTCTACTGCAGTCCACAGTTACATCCAAGTGCAAAAGTATCATTGAGCTTAAATATGGAGATCTTTTTAAGTTCTTTATCATCTCATATCTTTTCCATAATTGTGGAGTGGATGAATGCAGTTTATAAGCATAACCAGGCTTAAGAGAAGAAAATTAATTGTGATGACCTTGGTTAAAAGCGTGGCTTCATCTATGGGCAATAACAATCATTTGAAGCCTTTGTTCTGTTTCACCCGTTTAAAGCTGCACCCTCCAAAGGTCCCCTGAATTACATGCAACATTTGAATAATTCACCCACTCCTTGCTTTTATCCAAATAATTTACGAGCAATAAAAAAATCATTTCTGTGATATTAAAGGACACTATGAAAAACAGAAGGAAAAATTCAGCTCTGCAAAACTATCCCTTTATCAGTTTCTCCTCAACAAGTGCCACTGTCAAGTACCTGACAGCTCAACTGCTAATTGAACCCTTTTCCTGTCAGCATAACCATGCAACTTAGCACTTGGCTCTCCTTTGACCCAACCCTCCATGTATGCAGCCACTATTTAGAAAGATAAACACTTCAAAAGGGAAAGAACGCTCATTTTTAAGCTGGGAATATGAGTTTATGAGAGTCGGTGCTTGCTTGCCTCGGTCAAATGCTTTTGGTGAGAAGTCATTAATACAACCTGGCAGCACTGGCGGCACACTTTTCTCTTAGTGGATAATGCAGAAGATGAAGTGCTTGTACAGCAGCTGAAGAGCGGTGACAGCAGACACGGTCTTTCCATCATTTGTCGAGGTGCTCCACACATGACCCAGATACATATTTCCCCAAATGAATTGTTTCCTACAGTTCCATCACACTGCTCAAAGACTTCCAGCGGTCGTCTCCTGCTTTATTAATCAAAAGTAAGCTGACTTACAATTTTGGACTGGTGTAGCCTCTTGCCCACCTAAATATTATTTATTGGGGAGTTTTTGTTAAGTGTATTTTATGGTGCATTGCTTTGGTCCTCCCTCTCTCAGTCTGTGTGTGCACGAGTCTGCTTTTATGTGGTTTACCCTTCCAGGGTATATGTCATTTTTAATGTTAATGAGCATGTTTGTGGAACACTTGATTAATTATGCTGATTGGTCATTTGTGTGTGTGAATATGTGGCTGCTGTTCCAGGCTACATCAAGTCCTACTAATGTTGGTGTTGGTGCCGATAACCTTACCTCTAAAGGTGTATTAGGTTTATATAACTGAAGTCATTGAACTTTAGTTAAACAGAATGATAGTTGCCTATTTTGGTCACTATAATCTTGACTGGTCTTGGATGGCTGGAGTGGGACTTTCTAATAAACATCTTGATGAAGTGTTTAATCAAGTGCTACATTATATAAATGACAGAACACCATAATACCCTGCTTTATATGTATATATTAATATGAGGGTGCTCCAGTCAGGGGGCTATGAAAGCCAAAAATCTTCAGATCACTTTGTAGAAGTCCAGTTCTGTTCACTTGGACCTGTGCATGTGCACTTGATCTCTTGTAGCCTATAAATCAAGTCATAGATTCACAGTGTGCCGAAAGTGAACCTTTAACTCGATTTTCATTTTCAAGAAGCTGAAGCAGTGACAGGGAGGCAAACTGTGAATGGTCTAGGTCAGGGATGTCAAACTCATTTTACATCATGGGCCACTCTGATGTAAAGTGGACCTCACCAGTGAAACGACATGATAAACGTGTAATGTTACAGAAACGGTTCTGATAGATCATTGCTCAAACTGTAAGGTTTTTATTAATTTACAGATAATGTCCTTGTACTTTGGTGTTGTAAGCATGACAATGGGCAGTGGGGGGCCTTTATCATTAGGAAAATCAGTAAAACTTATGAAAATACAGCTAAAAGTTTCAAATCTCTGCACCAAATCATGTTTTTAAGGCTGTAGCGTGGGCCGGATTGGAATCTTTACTGGGACGATTCTGGCCCATGGACCTTATGTTTGACACCCCTAGTCAAGGTGGTACCCAACAATTGTATTCATGGAGAAAAAGCTATTTACAAGGCACCCTGTGCAATCAAGAGCTGCCACAAAATAGCTCAGTTGATTTCTGCTGAATGTTCACCCTCAGCCCCCTTAGGACATTACAGTCGCCTCGGGAGGATGAATTCATGTGAACTGATTAATGTTAAAAAATAAATAAATAATAAAAGAAACCCTGCACGCTCCTCAGTCTTCTGCTTGGAAACTGTCGATCCTTTATATGAAAACTGCTGGGTCATTACATATGATATGAAATCTAGGTCAAATTGTCTGCAGTGAAATCAACACACAGTGGAACTGGTAAGAACGGGACTTCCAGCGATCTAAAAATGAGATGCCTGAGGAGGTGACCTTGAACTGGAGATTGACTAAATTTTAATCAGGTAAGGCTTTTGATCTTCATGGACCTGTTCCAGAATGTTTTGATCGCACTTTATAAATATACTCGTGCTTAGCTAGGTGAGCTTTTAGTACTCCCCTCATGCTCCGGCACTACATCCATGTTTTCTATCTTCTACAGAGCCCCGCGGCTCTGATTGGACAGCTGTTTTGACTTCATGGATCCTAGCAGGCAGAGTTACAGATGCAGACACTTGTAATCATATAAACAATTACATTTTCACATTATCTAACACCTTATCCAGCACACTGTTCACACATCCACCTACAGCTGATTCAAGTGTCCAACAATTATGCAACTACAGTTGGTATATTCTGTTCACAGTTTTGTAAATGAACACATTCTATCGATTCTTTGCAAAAAACTGTCTCAGATTTGAACTGTAGCCTTTTTGCAATCCATGCAAGACTCACACGGTGAGAGACTCTGAAATTGTTCACATCACAGAGCATTTTGAATGATCTTCTAACACAGAATCATTACTGATATACCATCAACCTCAGCCTGAGTTATCACTTTCTTTCAAACTGATAAGCATGCTGGATGACCACAAATTCTCATATATGCACTCAGCTTCACCTATGCATATACAGTCCCATGCATGTTTTAAACACTCACACAAACAGGACTTCTTGACTCGTGTCTAATCTACTGTCGAGTAGACTTCCCACCTTGCTGATCAATAATTCATCAATCTAATCTTCAATAATGTTCCTAATCAAACTTTCATGTGACAGGATGAGCGTGGTAACATGATTTTAATAGAGGAAAATTAAGGAAATCATAGTGGGCCACAGTATGCACATTATGCAGCATGCATGACCTAAAGGAGGTGACGGGCAAGCAGATATAAGTGAATGAGTCAAAGGTTGGTTAATCAGTACTGGAGCTGTTAGCAATATGAAATGAGACAACAGCGAGCGAGCCTAACTATTCTGTGACTTCTCTCTGCTAATGGCTTTAATGAGCTCTCTGGAGTCGTGGTTCTTTAAGACGTAGAGATGCACAGCTCCACAATGGGGGAACATGGAGAAAATGAAGACATGAAATTAAGTCGAAGTAGAGAGCATTTAATGGCGAATAACTTAATAGAGGTGAAAAACGTGACTGGGGCAAAGATAATAGAGAAATAGTGCACACACGCTCAGCTGTGGAAACACACACACACACACACACACAGAGCAGTACAACTACACACACACAGGGTCATTCGTCAACATTATTCACTGGATTGGGAGCCGCAAGGAAACCGCAGTTTACAGCAATGAACATCTCAGCCACTGTAGTCACTGTGCTTGTTTTGTTTAGGGTTGACCCATTTTAGATAAACAAAACACCAATAACGCTTTCCTCAGCAAACACCCAGCCGCACGCGCATTCAGGAGAAGACGCGCGCACGTTCGTTTCCCAACCCTCTGCAAGAGGAAGTCAGAGAGGGTGTTTGAAGTGTGTTTGATCAAACACGGAGTATGCAGCACCACTAGCGGATGCCACAGCCTATACTCCTCACTGCACCCAGAGACAGCCATACACGCCTCCTGTCAATTTTCTCTCTTTTTCTACATCTCTCACGCTCTTCTCTTCATTCTCATCCCACTTTTTTTTCCTTGTTTCCATCCATCTTTCCCTCAGGTTTTTGTCCATCACATCACCCTTTCTTCCCTTTTAAATTTTGGATCCATTTGAAACATCTTTGTATTCGTCGCTTTAAAAAAAAAAAATCATGGCGTAATTGCATCAGACACTAATCTCATTACGATACATGGCTGACAAAAAAGAAAAACTGTAAAAAATTCAAACTTTATTTAAACTGGAACAGTTCGTTTCTATTTCTTAACACATCCTTATCTCCAAAACGAGGAAGCTCCTTAGAGCCATTTTCCTTATTAGGCAAATATAATTCAGCACTGTGCATGTACTATAAATACATCTCCTACTATCTTGCCTTTCCTTCCTGCCTTCCTGTCTTTGACTGCACCTCAGGCTTTGGATGATTGGTGCCACAGCTGGCTTCATGTTATCCACCAGTGTCCACAGTTGGAAAATAAAGACTGCAGACCTTCACAGTTTCTTCACAAGCTCTGCTTCTTCAAAGACTCCTATAAGGAAACACGTGCTCGTAGTCAGTGCAACAGCTATGAAGGACGTCATCGAAAAACTCGGTGAAGAACAGAGCCCTCCTGCAAGCCCTTCAGTAATCAGAGATGAGAGTAGGCAGGAGAGGAGGGAGTAAAAAAAAAAATAAAAAAAATAGGGAAGCTTCGGAACTACACAAGAAGCGAGAAAATTTTGCCAGCCTTTGATTAGACTCTTCAAACCGGTGTAAGGACCGTTTTCTGCCACTGACGCCAACACACTTACACACTCCTAAGCTGCACCTAAACACCCACATCAAATGAACAAAGAAATAAAGACCCATGCACGCACGCGCGCCAAGAGTTGGCAGGCATGTGCACACACATACATACGACCAAAGTATAAAAAAAACGGAGGACACAAAAGAATAAATGAGTAATCTCCCTCTCATTTGTGACAAAACACCTCCCGGCGGCTGCGCGAGGGAGTTAAAGGTGACGCCTCAAAGAATGAAGCATCTCATCAGTGGTGAATTTGCTCATTTTCCCATTTCTATCAACAGAAAAGACAAAACTGCCAAAAAACTAGTAATGTTCTCACATCTGCCCTCTCCTTCTTCATTTTCCTCAGAGAGGTACAAGCGAAAGAAAAGGAATCTTAACGGAGCGCTCTGATTGTCCTCTCACGAACCTGCTCAGTGGGGGGAGAGGAGGGGGACACGGGTGAAGATGGTATGCAGTGGGGAGTCTTGAAATTGGACAACAGGAGGGGGGAGCAAACAGCAGAGAGGAGGTGACTCATTATGCTCCTTTCATCTTAGTCTTCAAAACCATTACTAATCGTACTATCTTCGACATCATCATCATATGCGCACAATCACTGCTATCATCGTCATCATCATTTCTTTTAGTATCAGTGTCATTAATCTTGTTATTGTCAACAACTCAGCTATTGTGTTCAGAATCATCACCCTAGTGCAATCATTGGGAATTATCACCATCATCTCTTCTAGCATCAGTGTAATCCAGCTTCATCATCAACAAACTCACCCCATGAAAATCACTTTTTTTTTTATCCGTTTCTGCTTTTCTCACTCTCTTCACCACTTCAATTACCGTTATTATGGCTTTTTTTTTTTTTTTTTACCGTTGTCATCATCGTTCCACAGTGCTCATTTTCTTCATTATTTTGCCATTTTTCTCATTCTTCTCATCAACAATGCCGCCATCGTTCACATTTTTTTTGTCATACCGGTGCAACGACTACCAACATCAGCGTCATTATCACTGTTTATATCTAGAACATAGCTACTTGTTGCATATCACTGCCATCATGATGCTTCTTCCCATCAGCTTTTTGCACATACACCCTTTTTTTTTTTTTACTTTTTACAGACATACCCCGACTGTACACCTGTTCAGCTGCTTGTAAAAGTAAATGTTTAATAATCAGTGAACCACATTTTAGCGACTTGGTGAATCAAGTCAAGCACTTGTTTGGGTGAAAATGCCCTGTAGATGCCACAGGTCAGAGGAGAATGGCTATATTGCTGTGAGCCAACAGGAAGGCAACAGTAATAATGATTTGTTAAAACCAAGGTATACAGAAGATGATCTCTGAATGCACAGCCTGATGGACAAACAGAGCTATAATCCACAAACAGAGCCGTGGTGAACCCACTGACCAACAAACTGACACTGAAATAATATTTAGATGTGGTTTTCATGATGTTTTTGAACAGTAAATATCTTTATCTCTCAGACAAATAGAGTAATTAAAAGACAGTTGTCCACAGTTTGAATTGTTGAATGCCAGTTTAGCAACTGGCTGCATTCCATTCAGGTGTTACAGAGCTAGCCTCACTGTGCACGCTGCCTCACAGAACCAGCATCATTAACGTGATTAATTACACCTGTGCTTTTCTGCAGGGATGAAGTGTCTGCTAAGAGAAGATCTGTTAGGAGTGCTACCTTGCGATATATATATATATATATATATATATATATATATATATATATATATATATATATATATATATAAATCATCTAACCAAATGTATGACACTCCCTATTCACAACAATGGTGACCTGTGGTCCCTATGCTAATCTCCTCTGCCAACCATATTTCCTGCAGCCTGCTGTCAAAGCATGTAACAATTAGAACTAAGAATATATCCTTCCCCACGATTTTATTTCTCAGTGGCAGAAATCTCATCATTTCACTTTAGGATTATTTTACTCTTTCTCTTATTAAAGGAGTGGCTTAGAATGATAATCCTTGTCTTAGAAATGATTTCTTTTTCTCAAAAAAGGAAAAAAAAATCCCCCCAGAGCAAATGAAATCAGACCTTTCCTTTGCATTTTTCACAAAACACTGCTCTTTTTCATATTTTCAATCCTGCCCTGACAGAGTCTGTACTTGGTGGAAAATATCATCATCATTTCATCTGTTCATAGGAGTGTAATGATCTGTTTAGTATGTTAGCAGCATGGCACTGAATCAGTAATGCAATATGAAATGTTTACTTAACTTCCCCTCCGCGTTTGATCGTTCATGCAGAGGAGCAGGTTGAAAGACTGAGTAAGGATATTACGCTGCAGAGCTGCTGCTGCTGTTGCTAGCTTCCACTAATGAGGTTTGTTGATGATAATGACTATGGCGGTGATGGTGATGATGATGTAAGTCCCCGAAACAACCTGGGGGAGATCCCGAGAGTTGTTGTTTTAATGAAGAGAATGAAATAGTTGGAGCCAGGAGATAGAGAAACTCAGAGATCCATGGATCTTTAGAAGGAACAGAGAGGCCAACAGACAGGATGAAAGAATGAAAGCATGAATAAAAGAGGACAAAATAGGGAGATACCAGCCCAGAATATGAAACATGCCAGACTGCACTCAATACATCGTGAACAATGGGCATTGTCATTCCTGCTCCATCCTTGTTTCTGCTTCCCTCTAATACTTTTCCTCAGGTCCCGGCTGGTTGTGCCGATTGTGTTACCCGAGCGGAAGAATGGCACTCTTTCAGTTCTGCCTGCCTGATACTCTGATGGGACCCCTTCTGTTCAGTGTTCATATAGACCAGTTGGAGACTGATAATAACACATATTCCACTGTCTGGCTATATGCCTCGGACTGGCCTTGAGAGACAAAAACAGACAAAAAATGTGAAAGAGAAACAGAAAGATCTACTTGAAGGATTAGACCCAGAGCGCGGATATGAAGAAGGACAAAAAGTTGAGAGCATAACAAAGACGAGGCCACTTCAGCTTTTTCACAAAGAAGAAGGAAGATGAAAGTTTCTGGAAGAGGACTGAGAATCAAAGCAACGGAAGGGAAGGAAAGTCAAAACAAAAGAGAAATTAAGCGAAAAAAAGAGGGAAAGCGGTGGAAATCTGTGACGCCAAGAAGATGGAAGGAAGGGAAGTAAGAGTCCAGCAGTGTAGTTGGACGGAGAGCACATGGTTGGATGGTCTCAGCAGGTGAGAAGCTGGTATTACAGGAGAAACAATGGCCTTTAGCGTGGTGCCTTGCCAAATATTTAAGATGCCCTCTGGCACGCAAAGCTTTTAGGATGAGAAAATTGGCATTTAGAAAAGAAGAAGAGAAGATTCGTTCATTTTCTCCTTCCACTCGAGGTGAGGTTAAACTGTAAAAGCTGACCCTGACAACTTTCACGCTGGTATTCGCCGAGAAGCAATTTTTTTTTTAAAGCCATGCAATTTGGCAAACAAATTCATCCAAAAGAAAAAAAACAACCTGTCTTTTGGCAGGGTTGTTTTCAGCATGTCCGACTGCACAATACCATCACGAGACTGTTGGCTTGCATTCGTGTGTGTATATATGTCTGTGTGCATATAATACGTGCATGAGTTGGTACAATAATAATAATAATAATAAAAAATCACCTTCATCCAAAAATATCCCTGGTAGATTTTCAAACAGCAGGAGTGGAAGGGTCAAACAAAAGAAGGAGCGAGTGAATCATTTGCATGTAATCCATCAAACGAAGCAGGGCGAAACTGTCTAATTCCCAGCCAGCTATGGACACCCCACTACCTTTGTTTTATCCAGAATGGGGGCACTATAAACTCCCCATTTTACACTATGCTAATGGGACATAATAAGGCAGAACCAACAGATGTTGCAGCACTCTCGTGATTTTGTCGCTACTTAATTGTGCTTGGTGCTGCAGAGGCTGCAAACTAATTCAGTCCATTGATTCTTATGTCTCTCCAAGGTGTCTGCATGTATTCCGCCTTCTGGTTGAGAGGATTTGAACTTTTTTCTCTGCAGCAATCCTCCTTCTGACCTGCAAAATCATCCTCACCTCAGGTCTAATCCTGCGTAATTCTAATAAAGACTCTGAGGGCTGTATGCACTAATCTGATATGCCTCCAGAAAGAGGGAAGAAGAGCAGGTGATGACAAAGGTGGTGATGATATTGATTATTCTGATTTGATGAAGGTGATACTGAATGCATTAGTGATGATGAACATACGGATGAGGATGACAATGGAGGTGATAATGATAAAGTCCGTCATCATTATCCAATCCGGGCTGGAAATTTGTCTTCAGCCTCAGCTCAGAAACTGTAAACAGATAAATTAAAACTCTACAGCTGATAGATTAAAGATTCAGGAGAGGTACGCAGCCATTCACTGCGCGGTTGTAATAGTTCATCTGGTGTTGTCATTGTCCCTGACAGCCCAAAGGACAAAGACCTTAAACAAAGGTTGTTTTGTGGGTGCATTTTCCACTGCCAGGCTGAGGAGTTGGAAAATTAAAAATCAAAGATCATGCAACTACTTTCAAAACCTTTTCCACACCTGAACTGCACTCGGTTATTGCAGCTGTGTGTTTATTTTTTCTCCAGGTTAATTTAAAATGCTGTTTGATGAATATCTGCTTTTTGAATTTCACGTTTCCAAAGCAGGTAGTCGTACCAGAGTGTTAAGCATGTGTTTCTTAACTTTAAAAAAAACAGAAAAACATTTGGTGTTTATTTACATGCCTGAAATCAGTGTTGATTATGAAGGTGATGCTAATGATGTCTATGAAGATGATGATGATAAGGATAATGAAAACAGCAGGGAACATGACAGCAGTGATTAAAGTTTTGATGAAGAAAATTAAGGTGGTGACAGTGAGGGCGATGGCTACGATTACGGTCATTTGATGCTGATTATATTAATGTTAATGATGATGATGCCAATGATGGTCACTGTGAATAAGGAGAACAGAATAAATATGTATTGACCCATCAGGGCAAGAGATTACTATCTCACTAATAGAGACCACAATAAAAAACTAATAACAATTTCCCCAGTCTATTAAAGAATTGAGTCAACCTGAAGAAGTTGGAATATGGAAGGTTTGTTTCCACCATTTATTTATTAATTTAGTATCTTGAAATGTACTAATAAGAACGCATACTGCTCACACTGGGGTTTTTTTTTTTTACCATAGTTTTTCATGTATTTTTTAATCATAGTCTTTCAGTCATTACTTTGATCACTACTTTAGTCTCTTTTTTTTCTAAAACTAAAATTATACTAAATAAAAGTACTTATTACTTAACAACATAAAGAAATGAAAGTGTTAGATGCGAGATAAAAGTACAAAAACCTTGAAAAAAGTTGCCAATAACACTTATTGGAAATAAACCTTAAAGTAGACTGCTTCACTTTGCGCAACTATTTTAAATCCCGGTAGAACTGCAACCACGTATAGCGCAATATTTTTTTATTCGCATATGGAATAAGAGAAGTTGTACTTACATCTTATGCATTCAGCTGTCACCACATATGGCTTTGCAAAAATTGCACAAAAATCACTTGCAGAAACAAAAACATGATATTCCAGAAGCACGTTGCGATCCGATCAGCTGTTCATAGTACTTCCTACGTTGGAACAGACGACGTCAGCGCGAACTATCGCATGTGCGCCATTAGCCTACCTGCCAAAACCGGGAGTGACATCATATTTCTTGGGAAACGTAGTTTTTCCCTTTAGGGCATTTATACATGTATACTGGTGTTTTTAAAAGTCATGTTTGACTTTATGCTTTTCTGTATAGTTTCTGGGCGGCTTAGAATTCAAATTGCACTGTTGGAAATGGTTTATTTTGATGCAGATTTCGTTTTTTTCTGCAAATTTGCATTATAATATTTATTTTCGTTTTTTCTGCAGCATGTAAAAAATTGGTGTGTCTCAAAAATAAAACTATGAAGACACTCAAAATAAATTTCCTGTGGCTGGAAACGATTTTGTGCAAATTTTTATGCATTTACAGTTTTGAGGGATATACCTCAAACACCTGAAATTTCTCTATTTTCTATGGATTTAATGCATACATATAATTAAAATTTGGGGTATAACGGTTGTATCAACGTATAGCAACTTGAAATGCTCCCAAAAATGGCACTACAGCATGTAAAAATATAAAGATAAGCTCTGGCGAACTTGGTTCTATGGTGGGTCTTAAAGGGTTAAGAGATAAATAAAAGCCTATGAGCTAGCTCTGTCAGGAAAATCAACCTGTGATACACATGTTCACTCTTCTACCTTACTATTTTATGGAAGTTTGTTTCCACCACAAAATTTGGAAAAAGAAGAAAAGAAAGAAAGAAAAGCGTAAAAAAAAGTGAAGGAAAAATCAGGTGGTAAACACATCTGGTGGTAAATTTAAGCCTCAGTTTCCCATCTCTTCCTCTGACATGTCAATGACACTCCTGACCAGCATTCCCTCCTGCTGTTTCAAGCCTTCCACTACCCCAGCATCCTCCTGTAGGCTCTGGTGAGATAATTATTCATTACCACCTATTTTTATGTGTATCATGCTGTGGGGAGTCATGCACTTGGAAGCTTGATGCTAAAATTTAACTATATGCCTTTGCTGTAATAAATCATTTGAAGTTGTCTGACTGACTATAATAGAGAAATGGTAAGCTGAAACTGGTCCAGATCGAGTCTGAAACGAGTTCAGTTGAACACATTTGAAGATGTCAGATGCTGTTGAGGAATGACTTTTTGTCCATCTGACAGGGCTGTGGGGGTCTGTCAGATGAAAAAGGATGGGAACCTCTTAGATATATAAAAGTGTCTTAGCTTACCTCAGATGTTCCTTATCATTACACTGCATGCTGTCTTTCTCTTGGCTTGCATTATCATTCAACAGACATAAAATACCACCCGTGTCATCAAATATCATGCACCCATATTTAAAACAGCTGTACTGGTAGAGCTTTTAATATCAGCAAACACGCTGTTCCACCTCGATGCCCCTGGATATTCAGATGACCCCCTCCTGCCAGTCACTGCATTGAATCTGCTGATGACTAAGATCTGCTACACTAGATCTTCTTATGTAACTGTGTCTCTCCTGCTGAGCTGTGAGAAATAATTTGCGAGGTAGCAGCCCTGACTTTAATTACTCTAAGTATCGTCTTTAGCTTGAGACCAGAGGGAACGAATTCCAAAGACAACTTCTGAGACACGTTTCACTCAACATGACCCAAAGCTGTGCTGATATTTTAAAGAAAGCCATACAAGGTCATATAGGTCAAAGCACAAACATATAACCTGATGTAGTGCAGCTTTAATGTACAGAAAAATGTTGCCTGAGGCAAGGTGGACAGTTCAGGGTCCTGCACAAGAAAAACATGCAAACCACATCCCAATGGGATAAGCGAGAAGTGGTGATAAAAGAGAGAGGAGATGAGAGAGTGGAAGATGGGAGCTTGATAGGGAGACATAAAGATGGAGAGGAAGAAAGATGGAGAGAAAAAGAGGTGGAGTGGGTGGCAGTGGCAGATAGATTTAACCCAAGGGCAAGTTTGAGTCTGACAAACTGTCAGTAACTGAGCGGGGGTGACTACAAGTCTACATGTAAATTGGATGCAAATCTTATGTGTACGTGTGTCTGTATGTGTGTGGTATGGCTGAGGAAGTGTTAGTCACTACACATATCACAGTACGCCACAGGGGACGCAACGGTAAGACAGTGAGTGTGTGGGGGTTTATGTGCAGGGACTTGTGATGTGCTCGGTGTGAGTACGGACCGCATGTATATGAGGTGCGTGTGTGTGTACGGACCCGAGCTTGCATTTTAAAGTTTCTGTGGGCAGTATATGCGCTCGATGCATAAGTCGCTTCTTCCTCAAAGGCTGTGTGGGTGCGTGTATTTCTGTGTGTGAGTCTCCAAGGAGATAGATTCTGTCCTGTGGAATGAGAGTGTCGTCAACCATCAGCGCTTCTCACTGACACGGAGTTCCTCAAAGACACAGAGATGAAGAGAGAGGAGGAACAAAGAAGAAAAGGAAAAGAAAGTCTTTTGAAGGATAAACCATGGGATTAGATAAGGTGCTCCTTCTGGACCATTGAGCCAGTGTACTCTATGTGTGTGTCGGAGAATGTGTGTGTGGAGGAGAGCCCATTGCACTGAGCACATTAGCTGCTCGGGGTGAACAAAGCCCCTCACCTGCGAGCTTTATAATATGGGCCTGGGAGCCAGAAAGGGGCTCAGTATTTGTGTGTGTGCAAGTGCAGCCCTGTGTGCAAGCCAGCAACAGGAAAAAGGATGGGTTTTTACTGAATAGAAAAACCAATCTGGCTGCGCATGTGTGCCCCATATCTAGCTTCCATTGATGTGTGTACGTGTATGTGTGTGCATGACAGCAAGTAAATAGAAAAATGGGGGCTGCCTAACCTTGTATTCAATGGGCAGCCATTCTGCTTGTATGTGATTGTGTGTGTGAGTTTGTGACCTAAATCTAGCTGGTGTGTATAAGTGCACATGTGTGCCTGTGTGTGTGCTTCTCATACATTCCTTCTTGCATGTGGCATAAATCCCTTTATGTGAATCTGGGAGATTTCCAGATGCTGTTCTAATGTTGCACTATTGTTGTGATAATGTGTGTTATGGTACTTTGTTATTGTGCAGCGCCATGTATCTCATCACAATAGCAGAATGGACAACAATCTGAGAGTGCACGAGTGTTGCTCCCCACCGTGACCAAAAGTGGCCAGAGCCATTTGAATTGGATTATCTCATACATTTTCTATTATCCAGCAAGACCTTGAAAGAGATAGGCCTGCTGAGAGTCACAGCCAGAGATTTAAAGGGTTTGGCCAATTTGTAGGATGCCGCCTTTCTTAAATAGAAACGTTTGTTTGACTTATTTTTATTTTTGTCGACTTATCCAGGTTAGTTTTGTTGAGATCAAGGCACTCCTTAAAAGCACAGCTAACTTACTGGCAGCACAATTAATTAGCAGGTGAAAACAATTAAAAGATGTCAGTGTGGATGATGATTAATCTCAGAGAAATATCCAAGAAAAAAGTAGAGCAAGAAGGAACGGGGTAAACAGAGATGAAGCTCTTGCTACAGCAGCTGAAAAATACAGGTATTGGGTAAAATACCTTGTAATGATGGCCTCCCAAACTACAAAGATGGATCAGTTCTTAACACCAGTGGTGTTTCACCATGTAGGTTTTTTTTTTATGTTGAGATTTTGATTTTACTCAAATGTTACTTCAAGGTAAATCCATTGAAGGTCTACAGCCTTTTTCTATGTAACTGGGACAACATCTCTAGGGATGGCTGCTGCTGTTGAATTGAATGTCATGACATAATTTTATCAATGCTTTAAACACAGAGCCTATACTTCAGAGGCAGCCGGAGAGCCCAACATAGAACATTTCCTCGTTTTGCAGTTTTGTTCTGCAGAAAAATTTAATTGCATCTTCTCTACCTCATGCTCCACTTCTCTTCCAATTTTTTATGGAACTTGGGTAATTAGCTTTAGCATTTAAAGAAATGCAACAGTCAATTAAATTTACCCCTAAGTTCATAGCTGGATGCGTAAAACCATTTTCAGGTAGAAAAGCTCTTCTCATCCTAAAACTCCGATGACAAATTTTCTGCTCTTTTGTTTTTTGGCGCACATACATACATATACAATACAGAGCATGCACGACCATATCTCTGAATACTCCTTGCAACCATTTAGCAGCTGAACTACCATCTCCAGCTGGTTGCTAATTCTGCACAGTGCATTTTGAAATTTATTTGGCTAAATAAAGAGGACAGAAACAAAAATAATCAGGTGTGCTGTCGTTAATAGCACACATGGGGTTTAAGAGCTTCATTGATTCAGTTTAAAAGCAAAAAAACCCAACAGGTGTAATCTTTGTATATTTCAGTATGTACGAATAAAAGTTAGGTTGCAGATTTTCTTCCAAAGTAATTTGTCACCTCATGCCAGAAAGTTAAAGCTGCACTTCAGATTGACTGATTATCAGTTCTACAAATTCCAACCCAGTACTTGTGACCTTGCAGAAAACACCCTTCTCGAGCTGTTGTGGTGTGAGCAAACTTTTGATGAACATGTGAAGAGGCAACGCACAATACAAGCTGCGTGCTTGATGTTGTGTGATCAATTAAGACACACAGCTGTTCATTTTCCAAGCTGTTTGTGTCATTTCACTGCCTCAGACAATAGCTGCTGCTCGGATGCGGTGCAGTACTGTTGCATTTGTTCTCTGAGCTTCGGTTATTGGTGACTAAATCACAATATAGTGTATTAATAGGTGAGCGATCTTTTGAAATACTTATCCTAAAATTATATTTTATACATAAAGCTGTTTTCACCTTGAAGAACAAGCTTATGTTAAGACAAAGCTTGTCATCTTTAACATGACAAAGAAGCACAAGGAAGTGCTATTCTTTGCTGAAATATATATGTGCCTATACTTTATAAATACTTTGAATAAAGGACTTGTAGTCACTGTAGTGATTTTATATTTTTGAAATGACAGTGGTTACAATAACCTTGATTTCCCCTCCCTAACAGTTTTCTTTATCTGCCTGATCACCTGATTGTCTGCTCTTGTTTCTTGTCTTGTTTGACTTTATTGCATCCACCACCTGGCAAATAACTTTGTGAGAAATCCTTAGTTTAACAGACAAAAACTTTCCAAATTTAACCAAAGTTGTTAAAAAAGAAACAACGCAAATATATAAAAAAGCAGATCCTCCTTTAAATTTTACATAAGCTCCAATGATTTTAGTGTCAGTATTCTCATCTCTTTTCGCCAGTCTTGAGTCTCTCATAAAACTTCCTGTAATCCTCAAAGGATTACAGCAAGGGATGGACCTGCATGTATGTGTGTGTGCAGAAAAAGGCACAGCATGAGCAGTGACAGAGCCAGAGTCTAACAGGGGGAACCAACCTCGCCAGGGCTCCAGAGCCTAGATTCATTGCTTTAGCAGCAATGCATTTTTGATGTACCCCCTTTCTGCTTCAGCTTCACCATACGACCCTGACGGAATAACAGCGCCCCCAGCAACCATCAGTATAGCTTAAATTTTCCCTGTGACGTTTGCAATGTGTTGGTGTATGTGTGTGATGAGAAAGCAGGTGCACAGAACGACGAAAAGAAAGACAGAAAGGGAGAGGGAGACATCGAGAAAGGGAGAAAATGTTCCCCCTTGCCTGTTAAATATTTGAGAAGCCTTCTGTGGAACAGTGATGCAGTCAGAGACAGGCCTGTTAGCGCTCTCTGTGTATGTATGCGTGTGTGTGTGTGTGTGTGTGTGTGCGCGCGTTTGGTTTTTGCAGAGAGACAGGGCAGTTAGTTTGGACTAATTCAGCCGTGAGTGAGAGGGAGCACTTTCAATGTTTATTTATCTACCTGGGAGAAAGAAGGAGGCAAAAAAAGAAGAGGGGGAGAGAGAGGGGAGAGAAGAGGAAGGGGTTGGAGGGAGAGAGATGGAGAGAAAGAGGCTGGCCAGGTTGTCACAAACCATTAGACAGACGGACCCAGTGTGCTCTGCCCCATGTCAATGAGAGAGAGCCGGCTAAAGACAACCATTTGTGTGTTGTGTGTGTGTTAATGCGCGTGCATCCTTGTGTGGCTTTGTGTTTATTTATGGATGTGGGTTTTGCACAAGTGCTTGAATTCACAAAGAAATAATGTGCACTTGTGTGACTGGCACAGGAGCGAGAAATTAGCAGAAAGAAAGGTAAAAGGTTTGAGTGAGAGTGTGTGTGTGTGTGTGTGTGTGTGTGTGAGTGAGAGTGAGTGAGAGTGAGAGAGAGAAACTAAGTCTCTAGACACTGTTGAGAAGATGAGGCAGGATGCCCTCATTGTTTAAAACAAAAGGAGCTCTCTGTGCCACAGAATAAAATATCCAAGGTTCACACAAACACACACACACTTTCATTTGCCTCTGTCTGTGTGTGTGTGTTGTTAAAACATCAATATTGCAGCTTTCTGCCAAACCGCTGCTTAAATAGAAATGAAATGTAAATAAGACTGATGTGATCAGACAGCACATGACAAAAGACCGAGAAATGTGTAGGTTCTTAAAGATTTCAAGGTGTACGTGAGTAATGAGAGTTTTTGAGGGGCATCTATAGCAAGCAGGTAGCCTAGATAAACAATGTTTCAAACACACACACACCTTCAGGCCAAACTCCTACTAAAACTCACTTGGGGTTGGAGCTATTCCAGTAAACAGCGTGTCTGTCAAATATGATCTTCTCCTCCGCCCACACGGACACCCAAGACAGGATGGCCAGCAACACCACCTCCATCACACACTTCTGCCCGAGCTGGCACAACATCATAGACATCTAGGGGGGAGTCTTTTATTACTAACTGATATCAGGCTTTCACTGCGCTGCTGCTGCTCCAGAAATCCTTTCTAGATCATCAATGTCCTTCTGCGCGTCTTTTGATAAAATCGGCTCGGCGGTTAACTGGCTTGATGCTTGAAGTTCCGATAACCTCGGGGGTGTTTCAAGTCATACTGAATGTTTGAAATTCACTCTCAAACTTGGCCAATTGCGTATAAAACAGAAGAATTCACATGGTATTTACGAAAGCGTCGTCGTCGGCAGGATGCTGCTGGTGCGTCTCCTCTGCAAGGTCCGAAAGTTTTCTCCCATTACGCGCAGCCGGAGAGAGAGATGCGCTACCTGGATTAGGTCCTGTCTCTCGCTCGTTCGCTCTCTTTCTCTCCCTTTCCAGAAAAATGGTAATCAGACTCCAGAATTCATCCGAGGTTTACAATTCTGTCGGTGATATCGTAGCTCATCAGCAGACCTAAGACAACGCCAGAACCGGCCGTCATATTTGTTTACCCAGATTTCTGCTGTGCCTGGCGCACGCTTTGTTCCGCTTGTTCCACGGTGCAAATCTCTTTGCAGCCTAAAACTGCGTCCACTTGACCTTTTCTCTTATTGCAGTTCAAGAAAATGCATTCCGCACACAAAAGCGCGCTCCTTTTCGCTATTTTTTGCTCAAACTTGTCACAAAATAACATTTGCAAGACGGGAGCATCCTTGTTAAACAACCGTAAGCTCTCACGGCGTGTCAACTTGGTGATCCCTCCGCTGCCACTGGCTCCAATCCAACGTAACTCCAGTTACTGCGCGTCTTTCCGTGCGTCACGCTGACCGGCGCAGGCAGGGAGCCGTCGATGATTACAGCTTTAATCCCAACACGCTCCCGTGCAACCTCCACCTATAGCGGCAACATCACTCAGAGGTACCCCGACTCGGTGTAAGTAACCCCCACCCCCTCTCTCCATCTCCCGCTCGCTTTTCTTTCTGAGCGGGCGGGGTCTGGAGCCGTGCTGTGCTGCGCTCCCTCTGGGGACTCGTGGCTGGCTGACTCACTGCGCCCTGGCCATATGCAGCCGGAGATGTATAGTGGAAAGTCTGAAGTCACTTAAACGCTTCATTCTAGGTAGTTAAATTACTTTTTATTGTGACACGTATTCGAAATCTTTGTATAAATAGTTGACATTAAGACCCCCCCCCCCCCCCAATAGGGAAATGGTAAATTATAGCTGAAGTTGACTTTGTTATTTTTCACCACAATCATCAATTTGACTAAAGACTGTTTGTTTGCATCTTATCGGGGCATGTAAATCGCCCACGAAGTTCACTGTTTGAAAGCCGCTCTCTGATGAATAGAGAAAGAAAGAGGGCGTCTGATGGATCGCTGGAACAGTGGAGTCATTTTCCATCAGTGTCCATTAGGCCCAAATGGCAAGCGGAGGCAGCACCGAGTCTAAAACCTGTGAGCCATAAACCTCCAGATAGCTGTTTGACAGAGCCCTGCCACCCCTGATGCCTCTGTCCTGCGAGAATGTGCAGACTACTCTGCGAAAAACGTATCCATCGCAGGTACTTAGTCTCCCCCCAAAGGAAGACGAAATAGTAACTACACTTGTGGTTCCCGCAAAGCGCTCCATGCGTTTTCGAACACGTGTTGATAAGACTATGTTGTGCAAAATGAGCTCCAGCGAGGATCAATCCAGTCTCAACAAGATGAGAATTGATTGCAGAAAACAGTTTAACAATTTCATTTGCATTCTTTAGAAGGGCATTACCACATTAAGAAAATGAAAGGAAAGAAATACAATTTGCAGAATCACGAGCGAGTAAAAGGGTTTTCAAGAGCGACCTCTAACCAACTTTGATGTTCCTACAAAAGACAGTTTCCCCCAAATCAAACCCAAATTACTTGTTCCAAACTTCCCAAACCTAAAAGGCCCTGTTATATTAAGTCCAAGCTTTCTACTGCTCCATCCTTCACATCTCATTGTGCCTCTTGGTTGGACCCTTTATGCAAAGTGGCCTAGTTTTTCCTCTGCCCTGCTCTGCCTGCAAAGTAATGTCTATAATTTGGGCTTCAAATTCAGGCAGGGATAGAACCCATGCACCCCCATAACCCAAATACAGCTGCATGTTGTCCGCCTCTGTGTATGAATTATTCAACATCTGTCTGAGGCGTGCATATGTAAACAGGTGGATAGTCTCCTGATGGCTTTCTTAAGAGGAAACACTATAGACCAAAGACATCCACCTCAGTTTCATACTTTTCCTCCTCAACTGTTACACTCTTAATGCGAGTCTAAAGCTCATGTAAGTGATACAGACTAAACAGTGTTGAGTTGATTCTGATATTACAGCCTCTTAGGTGAACCTAAATCTAAGAGTGTTGGTCAGAGAGTCAGCATAAGGGTGCATGCCTCCTTAATGTGGTGTTAAATCCTAGAATATATTGCTGGTTAAGCTTGTGATTGCACTGCAGTTTAACTCTACTCAAGAGAAATAAATTATAGACATGAGTAAGCTCCAAGATTCGAAAATCCAATGTGTTTTCAAATGGTTCATTCACAAACCAGCCATTCAAATTCAGCGTTTTCCTGACTTAAATGGCTGCTTTAGGGATTGAAAATGTCAGAAATTGTATACAGAACAGCTCCTTGAACCACTTGTCCACCCTGCCCCCATTCATTAAGCATGAGGTTTTCATTTGTGTGGCCTTTATGTTTGCCAGGGCGTGCTTGATTAGAGACCGCAGTACTAATGTAAATAAATGTTGCCAGATGTGGTTGAATTACTACGCCACATGGTTTCATTTAGTCCCATGCACATGGGCACTGGCGGGATCAAGCAAGAGACACCCCAAGGGTCTGTATTTGGGAAACAAATGGGAGGGCAGGTGGGGTATGATTACACAAATTGTACACTTATGTTTAAAGTGCACATGCAGTGCACTTTCTGTGTGCTTTAGACAGTGCAAAGGAGTTGAGCAGTAAAAAAAATAAAATAAATAAAGGCCTTCTTTGGTGTCGAGTAACTTGTGAATCAGAGCAATCTTGGAACAAAAATGTTCTGCATGAAAGTTTAAAATTAGATCAAAGCACCATATTCTGTGAGCTAAGAACATTACGTATCTACATTTGGATCATCTTACTTTGAGTTACCCTTCCACCCAAGTATGTAATGTCTTTGTGTTTCTGTATATTCCAAAGAGGTTTCTGTGCACACAGGTCTCTGCTTCAAATTAGTCTTAGTAGAGAGTGAAATGGAAAGATGCTGCAAGCAAACTAAAGTCTCTGAGGCAGCATCAAAAACATAGGTGAACATTAAACGTGAGATTTGTTGCAATTTTTAATGACTTTAAACATGAAAATGCACGTTTGGGCTAACACCACCTTAGTTCAGCATGCCAAAATATCATGCAGATTTTTCCCATTTTGGCTGTGCTCATCAAATATTCCGACTGACATCTTTCTTCAATATGACCTTCAAGGCATGCTTTTCTGCACAATGTAATGGCACGGGAAAAACGAGCGTGAAATTCAAACCAAGCCGGAGCTCGCTATATTTACGATTGCACTCGATGAGCTGCTGGCTCTATACAACAAAATCCAGGTCTCAGCCACAAATACACACCACTGGGCTCAGTTCTATTCTCATTTGTCTCCCCCCCCCCCCCAAAGGCAAGGAAGAGCTGAGGTTAATCCTCTCCACTGCTCTGTAAGGAAGTAGTAGAAGAAAAAGGAGGATAGCGAGATGAGGGAAAAAAAAAAAAAGGATATAATGCCAGAAAGCCATGGGAAGCACTTGAGATTAAGCCACTAACTATTGAGATTGTGTGAGTGGCAGGTAAAGTCACCTCTGTTCAGAAACCTTTGATCACCACCAGAGAACAATACCTCCCCCTAGTGGCCAAAAAGGTGTACACCTAAAATTACTCACAGGGGTTTGGGGTTCACCTCTCCTCACATCCCAGGGCACCTCTGATAAAACATGGATGCCAGATATACTGGGCAGCTATACTCCAGTTTTTTCTTAATCATTAACTTTATGAGATACAGTACCTTGGTTTCCACAGCAACACCCCTCCTTCCCGAGTTACACCCGCTAAACTTCAAAAGGTCAAACGAGAGCACAGGAGGATTACTCTGAATCAGTGAGAATAGTGAGTATCCAGCACTGCATCCCCAATTAACTCACCACAGTTTCATCAAGGAATTGTAACAGGATTGCGCTGAGTCCAGATGAGCAGTCAGTCAAGTTTAGATGGGATGAGTATGAAGCTGGAAACGCAGTAAAGGACAAAATACAACCCACCAGCAGTAAACAGGATGAGAAATGTTGAAAATGTTACAAGATGTTAACCGGTACAGAAGGAAAGCGAGGAAGAGACAGAAACCAAATGAGGCCAGATGAAAGAAAGAACAAACTAAAGATTTATTGAAGGCAGCAGAAGATGCAAGAGACAAGATCAGAATGGCAAGGGGGAGTGGGGCACATACAGAGACACTTCTGTGTTCATATAGGTTTAATGTCTTTGTGTTACAAAAGTTTTTTTTTTTCTGTTTTACAGCTCAGGAGAGCTTAATAGGTCTGTGCTGTTTTATCAAAATATACATGTTTTGAACGTATGTGGATATACTCCAAATGATTTTGTGGTACAAAAACATGAATATATACAACCGTCAACCCCCTTCATACAATACCCCCACCCCCAGGCCCCATATAAAAAAAGAAAAGAGAAAAGTAAAAGCTTTTAACAAAATTGAAAGGCATACAATTTTTCTACACAACATCACAGCTAGGACTGCGGTTCAATTAAGTATTCATTCTAAGCAATCTCTACCAAAGTAGGCTCTTTGTAAAGTCAATCAAACAAAAGGGGTACAATATACAGTATATGTTGTTAATCAAAAGACAATTTAAATTAATGTGACTTTTTCCAAAGCATCTGAGGAATAGAACTTGGAACTGCCTCGTATTTGTTGTAACGTGGGGGTGAAAGACGAGACAAAAAAAAAAAAAAAATACTCCTAAGAAATCAGAACGCTACAAAACAGCAGGGGTAGAACATACTTTGGTCCTTAACAGCAATAACCGTCTGCAGCTACATGAAGCTTTGTTAAATCATGCATAAGAATCTTACAAAAATAGAGAGAGCACATCTGTATCTGGTCCAAGACAACAGTGGTCAAGGCTGTGGAAACTGGTGCTTGAGGCACACAGGAATGTGACAACGTGTAAGACTTCAGCGTGGTGGATCTATTGTTGAGAAAAAAAGTGCACTAAACGCACCTGACTGTGGCATAAGTGTACACCGACAGGGTACTGGGTGAGGACTCTCTCACCCTGCAATTCTGGTATCATAAATTTAAGGAAAAAAAAAAAAGATATACTGGGATTTCAAACACCATTCAAGACTGTTATTACCATCAATTGACAAGTGAGTCAGAGCTGCCCTCTCACAGGTACGATTACCTGAATATAATGGGATAAAGGCATCTTTGTAGACAGGCTAAGATACAAACACCTGAATGAGAGGTAAACAAAATCAACTAACCGTGCCCGTTTCAGCCTTAAATTAAAAACTTAAGGAGTCAAGGCACTGAGATAGCAATCAAACCCAGCTACTACAAATAGCTATCAGTTAAGCTTAGAAGTGATACAAGTAAATTTTAACATTTAAAAGAGATAAATGAATATATGTGTCCACATATATTTATATATATATATGAACGTAATGTGGTTAAATGAGGCTCCAAACAACTGTCCTGAGGACTAAGTGATAGGAGACTGTAAGACAAAAAGGCTGAATACAGCTCTACACCTGCAACAATACACCTAACAGAGCTACATCACCTAGCAAGGATATTAAGCATCTAACTGACTTACATTCATAGTTTCTAGATACATATAATGGGGCTATATGCATACAGAGATAAACATTTTTTTTAAACAAGAAACAGAAGATTAAATGAGCCACTTTTCCCCATTTTAACAATGCTGGTACAAACCAAAGGACAAAAAAATAAAATAAAAATTGAGAGCCATATATTACCAAATTAAGCCAGAGCAAATCTGTCTGGAACAAATTCAAAGTAAGGCACAAGACTGTAGAGAGAAAGACAGCGAAAGAATGCATTCAACCAGACCTCTTTCATAGCAGTGATGTTGTTATGAAATAGGAGGGTGTTGTTAATCACATTAACTGTGGCTCTGCACTTAAACCTTCATTAATATCATTAGTAACACTTGTGTTTACTTCCATTTCACATAAAACAGCTGCTGTGAAACAGGACTATTGAATAACCTTTGATAGTGGTATGGATCCCCAGAAGTAAATAGGTGGAAAGTCACACAGTAAAATAAAAATGGATGCTGGGAAATAAGTTTTATGGTCTCCGAGTCAAAACTTAATCCTTTGTCTCAAACCGTTTCTCACTGGCCAAACAGGTTCTAAGTGGCATTTCAAAAAGGCAAACACACACACACACACGTATCTCAACACAACTACTGTAATAAAAAGGAATGCTGAAGTGTGTCTGGTGCGGATACAATTCATCCACATAAGCATACATCTGTGGCGGAGGGTGTTTAAGTGATTTGGTCTTAAAAGGACAGTTCAACAGCTGCCTCTACTTTACCTCCAATTTAAAAAGAAAAAGAAAATACAAACATGTTTCATTGTAGAATGTTGCCTTTTTCCCAGGACCCCATATGCAAACTTATGGTGGGGGGAAAAATTATTAAATGTTAGACTGGATTTGATCCCGACCTCCTAATAAAGCTTTTATCAAGTTTTAGATGAATTGTTTCATTTGCAAGAATGCATGAGTTTCCATTGTTACAAGAGTTAGCAAGTGTAACAAAGCTTAAAGGACAACGCGATAAGCCCCTTTCAGACATGCAATCCCTTCCAATAATCTGACAGCATCCAAAGGTGTCGGGTTTGTGCTAAATGAACACCCTAGCCACTTAACCTACAAAAGCTGTGACAGCACTCTTACTAGGTTGGACCTTATGTAAGACTTTCAGCACGCGAGCGCGTGCAGTCACAGCATTATCACTGTGCATGTCTCTAGTACATCTGTTAGATGCACAGCTCACTAGAGAATGCCTTAAACAGCAATAATGTAGATAGTAACATTTTGCATATTTGAAACATCTATGAGAGATCTCTGAGTGTCTGTGGGAGGAGCGGTGTGCAGTCCTATGATCAGCATTGTGCAACAAACACACCCTGCTCTTAGTGACAATGGCAGAAAGAATATTCCAAAGTGCGGTTACACCTCACTGGCATTGCTACTGACAGTACTTGTTCACACAAGTCTTTTGCAGGTATTGTGGCTCTCTCCGTCATTGTTGTGGATTTGAGAGAACGAACGCTACAGTTTAAGCAAGGAGTCTCTAAATGACAGAATGCTGTCAGATAAACAGATAAATTAAACGGGCAATGTTTAGTAACTCATGAAAGGATGCCAGTGTACAAATTCAGGAGCTTTTCTTTTAAGGATAACACAGAAGAATAGGTGTTTTTTTTAATAATAGGCATTCTGAGTTGTCACAGTGGGGAAGCAAAGGTATAATAATGATTACTGTGAAACAGCTTGTATTAAACATAGGACCTATCTAAGTGGAGCCCTCATTAATACATCCCTGCTTTCCCCACTTTGAAAAGTCAATAGCTCTACGGAAGTCATCTACCAGTTTATGTCAGTCATTTTTCTACACTTTAATTTAAAAAGCTTTGACATCAACTTAAGACTTTACAACATCAACCAACAAAAAATTAAGTTGTCCCCCCCCCCCCATTTTCTTAAGCTTAGAAGAGAATCACAATGAATAAACAATGTTGAACCTATTAATGACGGTGAATGATTTGTTGTGAAAGGGGCAACATTCATCAAAAGAAACAGCTATAAATAGGTAATGGTGGCCATTTCCACTGATTGCAACCTCAAGAGTGGTAGCATTCAGATGGCAACAGACTTGGAGGATGAAAGGAAAGGCACTCAGATGGTGGACTTGGAGAAGGACACTCGAAGATGGTGGTTTTCCCCCAGATCATGGTTGTGGAACTCGATGAGGGACTCTATTGCCTCCTCGACTGAGCCCATCTGAATCAGAGCCATCTTGCGATCTTTTCTGTTAAAGTAAAATAAAAAAAATAAAAAATTTGAACAATTTGTTCTCAAAGTGTAAGATCCAGCGCACTTGTGTGTGGGTTTTTCACCATTTGCTTTGTTGTACTCTCAAAACTAGGTTTAGTTCATGTGTCTATCAGACTAAAAAGGCCAACACTTTACAACCTTAATTTAAAGCAGGCAATTTAACCAAGAGCTGCTGTAGAGTGTTCTGAAGAAAGAAGAACTCAGCCGCAAAAAACAAACAATTTGAGAAAATTGGGTTTAAATGGACTAAAACTTACTGAAAGAACTTGAAGGCCTTGACTGTTGCTCCTGAGCTGGCAAATAGCCTCCTGAGATCATCCTCCACCACAGAAGGCCTGAAAGCAAAACAGCAGAGAAGTTAAAAAGCTTTGTAGGTTTATGTTTGTTTACTAAGCTGCAGGTTTCTGTGTCTGAAGTTGTAAAACAACAAGGCATGATTAAATATAAAAGCCACCCCCTCCTCCACATACTGAGAAATAATGTCACGAACACCTGAAGGAAAAAGCTTACTGTGCAAAAGGTTGCTGGGTTAGAGCAGAAATGACGCCAAGGTTAACACTCACGGTATGTTGGAGAGGTGGAGTGTTGCAGAGGGTGGAAAAATGTTGGAGTAGTTTTTGGAGCCAGGCTTCTTAAAACGGTGCAGTGGAGAGTTGCTGAAATCCTTTGTGAGGCCCTGGTCCTCGTGGCCTTCTCTGGGAAGCTGCACTGTTGTGTGTTTTGACAACGTCACACGCATGGCCCTGCCATGAAGACGCTGGCCATTCAGGTGGCTCATAGCTGAAAAACATAAGTCACATAAACATGGTTTCAACACACTATTTGTTAGCACATTCTCCATCACTTAATTTAACTCTAAACAGCCACAACAATAAGCAGATAATCAGCCATCTATCACAGGAGGAGCTGAATTACCCTTTTAAGCAAAGGCTCCAAACAATGCACAGTATAATAATGTGAGGAGGAAAAAAAGAAAAAAAAGATGAAAGTGGTAGATCAAAGACAGAAAATTGTGTTTTGTAGGGCTGCAGCTTCGCTACCTAGTTGAGCCTGTGTGCCATCAGACATCTGGATTAGAGCATTCTCCTTTTTATTGAACAGGATCTTCACTCTCATCACATCGCCATACACACCTAAGGAGGAAGGGGAAAAGCATCACAATGCAAGTCCAGCAAATGCTACACGCATCATGCCTAAACCAGGAGCCACACAGTCAATCACAGCAACAACAACAATTTAAACCATCAAATCAGATATAAATAGTCACACTAAGCCTAAGGAAACAGTGTGATTGAAGTTACCGTTAGGCTATTCTAGAATCTTTACGTTCAATTCTGCATGGGTGTCCTGTAACCATTCCTACATAAGCCCTCTTAAAACTAACTACACATGGATGCTAAAATGCCTTAAGAGGGGAGAAATCGTGATTTGAAGACAAAAATCAAAGATTAGTAAAATGAGTAGTAGTGATCAATTTGATTGCTCTACTGTGAAGATAGAGTTGATTACTTCCCAAACTTGAGGGTCTAAACAGAGACATGCAGAAATAATCTAAACATGCACATACCTACATTTGAATAACTGAGAAAAACTGCAAGAGAATAAAACTGTGACATAATCCTGAGATTATGTCAACCCATAATCACAAAAAAAGCTGCAGCATTTCATCATTCTAGTGCAGCAGAGAGAGAGAATCACTGAAAAACAATCAGCATGTAAAAATGAAATTTGACCACTTTTTATGGCTAAATTTGGCTGGTGCAGAACCAGTAAAGGTTTGACTTTTATCCTCTTCTTTATGGTGATGCTTTAAAATTTAGATCGGCCTCCTGCCTCATTGCCAAACAAAATCATTCCCACATTTCTATTTAGCGGGGCAATATTTACATTGAAGGGCTTTGCTCTTTGAAGATGGGAAAAGTGCAAATGTTTTTTGCCCATGGACAAGTATCATAGCTTTTAAAAATTAAATGAAATGCTGCAGCTTTGTGGCATTCTCACCATACTTTTCTCACACAAACCCACAACAACCAAAACAGGTCATACAAACCCTCAAACAGACACCCCCACCCGCCATAGCCCTGTACTCTGATGATGAGCCATCAGTGGTTAAAAATAAATAAAAGCCAACAACATGAGACAAGACATGCCCACCTTGCCAGGTAACAGTAGTAATAAAAAAAGGAGATGAAAGGATGATAACGTACCGAAAAGAATAAAGAGGCAGTGTGGCGTAACGCTCTTTAGAGACAGCAGGAGGGAGCAGCGGGGCAGGGGGCCAAAAAGGGGAGAGGGAACAGGGGACAGGGGAAAAGAGACGGAGCGGAGTGGAGGACAGTGGAGTGGAGTCGGGACATGTCCGCAGGCCACAGGCAGCGAGGTCCACAGGAAGGCCACAGTACCATGGAGGAAGGAGAGGCATGAGGGACGAAGAGAATGAAGAGAGGAGAAGGATTTGAATAGCATAAGAGGATGAAGAGAAATGTGAGGATGGGGGGGAAGAAAGATGATGGAGAGGTAGATCATGGCAAAAAAATAAAATAAAATAAAATGAAAATCAGGGTGTCAAAGAGGTGCCAATGTAGTGTATGCGTTTTCAATTTGTGGTGGTGGGGGTGGGGGATTTCCAAATTAGGGATAATGGTAAGGGGAAGGAAAAAGGGTTGGGTGGATGGAAGGAGGTGGTTACAGTAGTAAATAACAGAGGAGTGACAGGAGGAGAGAGGGAACAATTGGTCATGGGGCGTGCAGTCAGTTGGCAAGATTTAAAGTGAGGGGTTAAAAAAAACAAACAAAAAAAACAAAAAGAGGGATTAGGGGGACAGAAAGGAGAGAGAGAAAAGGAAGTAAAAAAACAAAACAAGGTCAGTATACACAAAGAAATGTAGTGCTTCAGACAGTAGAACTGGCTAAATTAAAATGCACTGTCACTATGGGAACACTAGGAGAAAGAGAAGAGAAAAAAAGATTAACAATGAAATACAGGAAAAAAGGCAGAGACAATATGTACTTTTAAATTAAATGTCATGTTTGTTTAGATTACGTAGAGAATGATATAAAACAAAATTCTGAGCATCAATTTTAATAATTCTCGAAGAACTTAAACAGAATCCTTAAATAACCAAACTAAGTGTATTGACTACATTAACTACAGTAAATGTAATGAGCTTAAAGACTACTTGTATATTTATACACTATTAACGAGAATAATGTACATGATGTGTTGCTTTAAAACAAGACCAAAAAAGTAATATTGTCTCCCCAACAACTCAAGAATGATTTTAACTAATGGACAAAAATGAAGATATGAAATGGTAAGTTTTCTTTAAAGAAAACACAAAAAAAAGAAGTTAGTTTTTTGAATAAACTTAAAATTCACAGTGAGCAAAGTGGCAGGGCAGAAACGCAGCAGGTTTGGTCAAACACAGAGAGGTCCTGAAAGGGAAGAGGTTTTGACTTAATGACCCCCTTGCAATTAAAAATAGTGGTAAGGGTAGTTCCTCGTGCAATCACGTGAAGTGGTAAGACATGAGGCGTAAAAACATTCGTTTCATTTGATCAAGTGGATCCACAAGCCAAAGTGTAAACAAAAGGCAATGTAACTGTTGAATGAAGCTCAGCACTGAACTAAAACAAAAGCAAAGGTAGTAGAGCTGTTTAATAGCATGTGTACTGACCTCAGGGTTCAGATTGCTGACCAACAAGACATTGTGGCCCCCAGCGGCAGCAAGCCCTGACAGGCCGAGCCGGCTAGCGGCCGCTGCTGCCGCCGCCATGCCAGTGTGGCCCACACCGAGGGACGCCAAGGCACTAGGAATACCGGGTACTGAGAGACCTAAGAGCAGTAAACCACAAATTACTCTCAACTCAATGCAATCCGTAGATAAAAACCTGAGAAATAATTTAATCATGAAGATTATCTGCTATATGTACATCTGAATAAACTACTGAAATACAGACATTCGAATCAGAATAGCAGGAAATATATTTTTTTGTACTGACCTGCCTGCTGAATAGCAAAGGTTGGGGGGAAGGCATGAGCGCCACCATAGGGAGAGGCTGAGATTATACCTGGTGCAGCTATAACAACAAGATATAGAAGTAAGATTTTTTTTTTTTTATTAATATAAATTAAAAGAATGACAGTGAAGTAAATCCTGCGAATTCTAATTCAAAAAAGAATGGACTACATTCTTACCAAACGCAGCTGCTGCCATGGCCTGGTGGTCAATGGAGGGCTGTGAATCTGCAGTTGGAAGGTCTGGTCGGGTGTAGTCCCTGCTCTTGTCGTTGTTGTACTTGACGTTGAGGCTGGTAAGCTTGGAGAAGCTGATTCTCAGAGTACAGCAAGCATTGTAGATGTTTTGTCCATCCAGAGACTAAAGAAAACAGCGTTCTGTTAAACTTGAGATAACATATCTGGTGTGTTTTTACAGTGGCGAGTTTAACTAGTGACGTCTGAGCGACTGTTCCCAAAGTGTACTAACTGCCCTATAATGATATTGCTTTGTTTCAAAATGTCCTAATCTTAGTCCCATGCTGACAAAAAAAGTGAACCAATCGTACCATCTTGGAATGCTGCGCTGTCATGGCATCAGCATACTGGATGAGAGCCTGGAACTGGTTGTTCTTGGTAAAAGTGATGATCTTCAGCACTGTACCAAATTTAGAGAAAATCTGCAGGAGAGACACGATTATAAAGGTCATAATTTTAACACACCTAAAATAAATAAGAACTGCAAAACAGCTTTAGACTTTAGTGCTAGACAATGAGTGGTCAAATCAGTAGCTATACAGCTAAGATTTGAGGGACGTTTTTTTTTGTTTTTTGTTTTTTTAAGGTGGGGCATGCCCAGACTAGTTACTTAAAACATCTCTGACCAGTCAAAAAAAAAAAAAAAAAAAAAAAAAAAAAAAAAAACTGTAGTAGCTGCCTTTACCTGGTGGAGTACATCCAGGGTAACAGGATAGAAGAGGTTTTCCACTATGACCCTGAGCACAGGGCTTTGGGCTGCCGCTGCTCCAGCCATGCTACCAGCATCAGCAGAAATGGCCACACTTCCCATTCCTCCTCCATGAAGGGCATTAACTGCCTGCAGAGCTGCCTGGGCACGCTAAGGAGAAACAGAAATACTTCTCAGCATCAGTGGTGAAAGGATAGTACCACCGAGTGAATGTGTGCAGCATAATGTTGTAAAACAAAACAATATTTTTAACAAATGTAAATAAGTTATTCAATATGCATTTTTTCAGTATGGAGCCAAAACTTGAATCCCAGCATCAAGCAATAAGTTAAACAGCTGATGAAGCCTCAAATGCAAACCATTAAAATAAATATAAAGTGCACAGATCTGTGCCGCTGCTGTAAAACCCTTACCACTTGGTTTGGGGAGTTGTCCGTCTTGAGCTCTTTGTGGGTCGAGTACTGCATGTAAATGGGGTGGTTTCTGATGACAGGGGTAACAGAGGAGTAGTAGCTCACCATCGTCTGTGCACACTCCTCGCTGTTCAGTTCCAAGAATGCCTGGGACATAAACATACTTATTTTGTTTATCCCATCACATACAACAAAGGTGACACCCTAATGCAACAAATTTAACATTCTTATCGATTCTTTTTATCTGTTATTAACCATTATAAATAACACAATTAACATGGTTACAGTATTACTGGTTATAGAACTACTTCAAACAGAAAACAGGTGTTTCGTGACCTGCTGTATTCCTCCAGGAAATCTTAACATCAAGCAGTGTCTATCTACCAACAAAGTCACAAGGATGTAACAAAAGGGTCATTGTTATAATTTTAGGTCAGGACAGAAGGATAGAAAGCTGATCCCTCGGCTCAGGCCTGGGAAAAAAATAATTCAACCAAAACTGCAAGTCATACAGTTTGGTAAGCAGACAGGCAACCGTCTTTCCTACCTGGTTTTTCCCTTTCAGCATCAGCAGATTAGTGACCTTCCCAAAGGGCAGCCCCAGGCCAATAACTTCAGCCTCATTTATGTCGTTGGGCAGCTTGCGTACATGGACCACACGTGATGGAACACCAGGACTGCGGACGTCACCTTTGAATTTTTTGCTGTCGTTGCCATTGGCTGCAAGAGAAAACAGAAGCAGATACAATCAGGGAGGGAACAGGAGGCTCCGGTTCTTCCTGAATAATGGATTGATAACCATGGTAACACAAACACGTCAAGCACTTCAATAAAAAGGGGATTCACCCCTCCATGGCAACCCCCTACCTGAGTTCATGATATAGGGTCCGTTGGATATGCAGGAAGAAAAGAGTTCGTCGGATCCCCTCTGCAGAAGGAAAGGAAACAATGGTTCACTTCAGTGCGTTCACCCAATGAAGGCACAGCTTGGCAGGTGGAGAGCACGGTTCTCACATTACTAAGCTATTGTGTGATAAAGCAGGAAGTAATCTGATAACCAAAAGAGAACTGAGCAAACACACTTGAGAAGAACTCCACCTTCCTCACTAGGAGGAATCCAGCGAACTATCATGTCAGCAGGAATATCTGACTTCCCATTCCATTAAACGCCTTTTACAGTATTGTCAAACCTCAAGCTACTGTAACAATAGGCCATATTTTTGAGACAATGTGCAATAAAACACAATTATGCATAGCACATTTAAGTTGGAACAGGTAGTTTTCAGCTTGAAGGACAATATTCAGTCAGGTTTTGGCCAAATAGCTGTCGGTGAGTACATCCCATCTTCTCATAATCCATCAGGAGCAGGGATAACACACTGAAGCCCTTTGGATCGCAAGACAAGATGGGGACACTTCCACTCCACACTAGACTACTGTCTGCCTTTTACAGACTCCCTCTCTAGTACATAAAAAGTGCTGTTTCAGGGCTGTTCACATGGTTGTGTGTTTGTGGCTGAGTGAGATGAAGTATTGCAGTCACAAGAAGTGGCTCAGCAGCATAAGCTCTACAACACTCTACAATGAAGGTCCTGTTCAGGCTGAGACTAGGGACATTGTTACGCAGCAGCACACACATATGTAGCCCGGGGGACTCTCTGGGAGTTGAAGAGCCCGAAGCACTTTAACAACAACCAGTCATGCAGGTTTGCTAGCATTCTTCACCTTGTGAATCTAAATAGAGGGTGGGGTCAGGTAAGCCTGCATACAAAAACTTATGAGAGATAACATTTGGTCATGCCTCCAAACAGTAGAACAACACTGCAGTAAGACAGTACTACAAGCAGTGGTATAAATACTCTGGCTTCTACACAGCCTGACAGAACTAATCAGTCTAAAATATAAATGAGTAATGGGTACTGTTTAGACTTATGATCCAAAAGTTAAAAATATTAATAATATTAATAATAATAATAACAACAACAAGAACAACAAATAAAAAAATAAAATAAACAAGACAACACTGATTACAATGAACAGATGAGAATGGTGTGTTCCAATTTGTGGGAAGAAATTGGTCCCGATAATTCAGCCAATAGCAGATGCAAACCATGAGAAATGAAGGAAGTGGCTCCAGCCTGACTCGCTGGTTGTGGGCGGGCAGCGGCACACTTATCACTCAGCAGACTGGTTCCAAACAGGAAGAGCAGCAAGATGAGGTCTGCTTCCAGAGTTTTGCTAAACTTCCTCTGGGGAGACTGTAGGTTACTGTTAAATGTCGACTCCCTCCTCCTTCTTCCTCATTCTAATAATAACAACTGCAGAGCTAAGACAGTCCACGGTGCAGAGCAGGAGCATCAAGTCACTCACAAAATGGAGACTTGTGTTACAATTGAGCATTTAAACAGGATGTGTCAGAGTGCTTGCTAAGCCTATAGAAGAAAAACAGACCTGACCACGCATTTGCTTGAAGTCCAACACAGCCCAAATAAATGTATCAATGTGTTCACTTCCTTTGTTTGCTTAGGATGTGGACAGGATAACAATAATCTTCAGAGTGATGACACACTGCTGGCAAACACACCAAAACTTCAGCTTCCTTTCACTGACAACGGCAATACTTTGAACTCTATTTTTAAAAGTTAACATGTAGCAGAAGCAATTTCTCTGTCCCATTCACCAAGTTAAACCTGGTTTGCATTGCATCAGCAAAAGAGGGAAAGGGACACATACTCTCCAACTCTACTGCAGCACATAGGGAAGGGAAAGAAAAAAGAAAACACAAACAAACCCCATTTTCATCTTATAAGGAAACTAAACCTGAGGTGATTTATTTGTATGTGCCCTGCCTTTTGCAAACAACCTTATTTAGGGTTATAGGGGGTTGGCTGGTGTATTCTCTCAGGAAAAGTACAAAGGAGAGAAGCACAGGTATAGGCATGTTTGTTCACTGTGATCAGCCTTCACACTTGGAGGGGGCAGGGAGCTGTGCCTCGCCAGGGGGCTGGAGGGGGGAGATTGGAATGTGACCGCGGAATGCCAGACACTCTGCCCAGACGGAATAATTACAGATTCCAGCAAGGCAGGGCTCCATAACTCAGTGTCATCATTACCGCAGCACTTTAAATCCAAAAACAGAAGTAGTTAAAAAGAAGAAACAATCTCATCTGGAGTTAAACCCTCACTATTAAGCAGCAATCATTAAATCGTGTATTAGTGCACATGATGAAAAGAAACAGGCATTACTGAAATGAATAGAGGGGGTGGGGTGTGTCCCATGTATTGGGGGTGTGTATAAGAGTGCTTGTTCAAACACTGTAAAGACCTTTGGCCGGGAGGATGGCTACAGATCTAGGTTGAGCTCAATTAGTCCACCTACACTGAGCTGCTCCAGGCAATGTTACCAAGGATTACAGCAAAAACAGGAATTTTAACAACCAGCACCATGCTGAAGAAACGGTGTGGTTTCTTCCTGTCAAGTCTGCATGCACAAACATTCAGTTTCAGAAGAATACAACAGCTCAGTGACTAATTTACAAGTCCAATTCTTGCTAAGGATTTAACATTAGATAAGACTTTGTGGTTTTGTTAGAGCAATGATGGTTACATAGCCCTGTAATTGAAACACAACTGAGCAACAACAAGAGTCAGGGCAGAATTCAGCTTTCCCACATTCCAATAAGACCAACAGACTATTAAGGAACACACAAATAAACAACAGGAAGTTTCATTTCAACAGCCACACAGGCAAACGGAGACAGAACAGGAAAACATGAAAGCCCCACCTCTGAGAATCTATGCTAACATAATTATTGAATAATCCCCTTCCACCGTCTTGCTGTAACCTCTGTGCTGACCATTCAGCTCTATTTCATGAATGTTTAAAAAGCAAGTCAGTCTTCTCCTGCAACTTCATTACACATGAGAAAAAGCTTTGGAAAGGTATTCTGTATTATGGAGGAGGCTTGCAAAGTGATACACTACGTGCCACCAGAGCTGGCTCAGTTCTTTGAAATTGTCACTGTATTCTGAAAAACACACCTTTGTACAATATTACACATTTTTCTCTCTCTCTCTCTCACACACACACACACACACACACAACTATATATGTTACAAGACCATATTTGGAGTTAAAAACACTACATACTAATTTCAGCAAGTGGGAGTCATTACTTATGCTGTAGTAAAGGAGTGCAATACTGTAAAATAAAAAAGGAAATAAGCAACCAAGAGGAAGATGACTCAAAACTGCCTACCTTTGTGCCAGCTGATATGTCATGGACACTGCTGCAAAACAGAAAGAAAGTTCTCAGTAAGAAAATAAGGAAAACCATCCACGAACTATCCTTAAGTCATTGTTATAACATTCAACTGCATCGGAAAAAAAAACAAAAACAAAAAAACACACACATACACAATCCTACAACACTGTTAGCCCAAAAGGAAAACGACTTCCTTATTTAAAGCCATAAAGAGCAACAGGAACCCAAATGAGTCGTACACAAAGACAAAACTATACAAAAATTTACTTACTCAATTTCAGGGACGTAGCCGGATCCCAGAGGGTACAAGTCAGCGTCTAGGCGGCTATAACGGTTTAAAAAGAGATGCAAGTAAACTTGTGTGAGTTAAAAAAAAATTGAAAAAGAAAAACACCTATAATTACAACTAGACGCCGGGGGCGAATGCGAAGCTGTCTATGAGCTACTTTCGAAGTCCTTCAAACTTACGACATCAGACGATCAGAAGAGAAGGACACGTTCGAACTAAACAATACGCTATCATGTATCCTACTGCGATTAGATAACTCGGTTTAGAAGTCCCCGATTCAATCAAATGTTAAGGCCAGACATCTTCAACATGGCCCTGGCGCTCCGCGAACAAATGAACACGGAAATGAGACACGTTGCTTTAGCTAGCGCTCGAGTTCCCGTGAAACCAAGTTACAAAGGTACCGTTAGCCAAAAACTAATGTCCGTCGTAGCAAACAAGAGGCTATCATTGTCTTCCTTAAATAAAGGCAAATGTTCCTATCACAACTCAAATTAAGTTGCTCTTGCTTAGAGTTACTAACGTTTACGATAATTAAATAAATAAAATAAGTGCATTAAAACATTCACATTAGTATTGACTGTTAGCCAACGCTAGCGACGACTAGCAGCTGCTAGCTAGCTTACGCTCCTGCTAACTGTTGCATGTTTTGATGGAAAAAAAACTGTTTGAAGTTAACTTTTCTATTTCGACGGTACGGTGAAGGTACTTCAAACATCACAATATGTCCATAAGCAACCGAAATAAGATAAGAAGTTACTCCGCGATCGGTTTGTCTTATAAATATAAGTGTTAAGTGTGGCTCTTTTCACTTACCCGTCCATTGCACAAGAAAAAAACTGCAGGTCTGAAGCGAAGGTAGGGCGGCAGACTTGCTTGGTTTTCTTACAAAATGGCTGAACACACGGAGGCGAGCGCTGATTAGTCCAGGAACTTCCAAGAGCTGAAAACGGGCGGTGACCTGAGCTGCGATTGGACAAGAAGGCTTTCATTTTGTGAAAAAACCAGGGCCGCGGCAAATTTCCAGTGCATCGTATCAGAGACTCTTTAAGGAGTTAGGAGTTTGTTTTGGCTGCACCCAGATAAAAATACAGCCTAAAAAAGTGTTTTAGTTGTAAAAATCTACTCATACACATTTTCATCAAAAAGTGTTTAATAGTATACCCTAACAATCATACACACACGGCTGTTAACACACTGTTAACAACTTTATTAGGTTAACACGTGTAAGGTTTATGGTGTCCTAAATTAATCGTACTGTCAATTGCCAATATCATTTTTATGTTTCTGTAATAGTCAGTCCACCAGTATGCAAGCTTTTTCACTGCTAAAATATATTGATATTTTTTTACCAATAATTTTCAAATGTACTGTTCTACAGAAAAGCAGAAAAATAGTAGTAAATATTTCGATTCAGATGCCAAATTACAGTTAATTACTTGCACGCCTAAGAAGAAATAATTGTTTAATTATTAGCATCCATAAAAGAGCAGAGAGGACAGCAGCAAAAGCAAAGAGACTACATTTCTGAGTCAATATTGAGCCCACTTTGAAGGAAAACAGTAACAGTTAAGTATAGATATATTGTCAATATATAATGTGCAAAAGTAAAAGCAAAAAGGTGAAATCTCTCAGCTATATAGGTACTCTAATAAGTACCACACACACACACACACACACACACACACACACACACACACACACACACACACACACACACACACACACACACACACACACACACACACACACTAAGTTTAAAGTACCTAATAAGTGTATAAGTAAACAGAATTAGCTCTACTTTATTTAATTCATACAATATAGCAAATTGTCACAGTTGGTGGTGTAGTATGTGCTTTGATTTGTTTCTTGATGGTTTAAAACATTGCTGCTGCATTGAGGTTTGCGTTTTAATTTCACGTTCATCAGTGGGATAAGTAGGGATGGCTTTACAATAAAAAGGGAGCTATGTTGTTTTATTATGTTCGTATACCTTTCCTAATGCGAGGCTCGTAATAGGATAGCTGAAGCATCCATTTACCCAACACAGAAGAAAGGTAATTACTGGTGACTGATAGCATGGCAGCAATTAGATTTTGCTTTGTCTTTAGTGTTGATTTGCAAGATGTATTTGCTCCATACTTCAATAGATAATTGCGTTAGAACTCTCTTTTACCATTTGATTTTATTTTCCATGACTTGCTATATCCTTCTGGTTCATTCAGGGACATTTTTTTTGTTTATGCTTCTGTCAGCAGTATAACCTCAAAACAACACGATAGTAAAATTTGTTTCATCAAAGGGAATACACTTCTAACAACCTCAAGAGCATTTTTAGATTTCAATTTATCTGATATAAACATTGTAATATATGTATGCAGGATAAAGCAGGACAATTATAGTTATGCTGAATAATGCATACTCAACCCTCTACTTATGAATGCCATTAAAATGCATCCAACTCTTCCTAGAGTCCCTAATTAACCCTCTTTCTCTTTCCCTCTCTCCCTCTCTCTCTCTCTCTCTCTCTCTCACACACACACACACACACACACACACACACACACACACACACACACACACACACACACACACACACACACACACACACACTTAACAGAATTTATTACAACGGTGTAAAATGACGAAATTAAAAGATAGTAGATGTATGCTATGCCCCCTAGTGGCATGTTCTGTGTAGTGCACACTACAAAATTATGACGTCAGAAGACAGAGAAATTAAAATCCCGCATGCTCAGACTACTTCAGCTGTCTAAATCACACCTTTAACTTTATTTCTTCTTGCTTCATATTTTTTTCATTAATGATTGTACAATTTCATCTTCTTGTTTCTTGATTTTTCTACCCACTTAGCCCAATAATAAATAGATGGTTTATCTCCTCAGAAGGGTGTCCTGTACTCATATGTGCCTCCTTCAAATGGCAAAATCACACATTGTTCAGCTTATATTTGGTTACCACATACACACTCAATTTGACCTGCTGTAACAAACAATAGTTTTATTCAAGATTAAACATTTAGACGACCACAGAATAGATGAACAGGCATTGGTTTAACACAAGGTTGATTTTTCTGCTGCTGCCCCGGAGACCCACTATTAAGCAAAGCTTTAGCTCACCAATTTTATGCATTTCTATCTATACAGATGCATACAGACATACACATGTGCATGTATTGTATATACATAGGCTATCAGTTAGTCTTCTGTATAAAGTTTGCATCCCCAGATAATGTTAAACATCGGATCAAGGTTGGTTTTGATTAGAGTTTCTTGCATTTCTGGAATTAAAAAAACCAAAACAAAAAAACAACAACAAATAAAAACCTTTAAATCTGTCAGTTGAAGTGATGTCATCAACTTTAAAAAAGTTCATAAGACGTGTTACAAAGTTTCTTGGAGACTCTCAGTAGTTTGCATATTATCAATTGTCCTAACCGTGTTCATTTATAGTTATCACTTAAAGAACGAGTGTAGTATTCGATATACTAGTGACACTTCATAGTAGAAGGCAGTGTTTCCAAGTGGGTCATCGTAACCAGGAGCACAGCAAGAAAAACCCTGGTCTGAAAATGGCATCAGACAGACAAGTCCAGTCAAATGAACCTGACAAAGGCACCGACAATACACAGATGTAGTAATCTTTTTTGTTTTTTAAAAATACACACATCAAATACGACATACTGCCTTGCAAAGAGACCATAGAAAAAAAGGATGAGAGGCAATATAAGAAATAAAGTTGTACAATTATTTTTGAACTATACATAGACTATAACTTATCCATGCCTGTTGTCTTCCCTCTGGAATGTAAGAAGGGATCATTTCTCTGATGTTAAAAATAGGCAGGACTTGAGAGAATGCATCTGGCACTGAAGGTTGAAAAAGACTCTTATTCATCAAGCAGGCGAGAGTAGAATCCCTTTACCAGCAATTTGAGTAAGACAGATGGGACAGGTTGAACAATAGTTGGTGGATGAAGAGTTTTAGAGAAGATTTTGGATTAGCACCAACTTCAGAGATTTTTTTTTTGTTAACTGCGTGTCTCCAAGCATAGAAGGTGTGGCTATGATTTGACAATAACAATGAAACAGTATAGTAAGGAAATAATGGTGATAACATTTAGGTGATTCAGTGACATGGATGACCCTGGGGAAGGAGAAGCATTGGCAGTACAGTTTACTGACCAAGCTCATCCAGAACTGCATATGTCTGCCAAACACATCAGATTTTTTACTTTGAATTGCTATAATGTACATGCATATTTTGTCTACCATTAAATGTGGCTGAGATGCTTTTTTTCAAGAATTTAAACTATCTGTAATAGTGGAAGAAAGCTAAATGCTTGGATACCCGGATAAAGCTGAAGTCTTTATAATGTGTCCAAAGATATAATTAATATTTGCAAAAAATCTACTCAAATGCCCTCATTCTCTTTTCTTCTTCTGTAAATCTACTCAAGCACAATTAGGCCCAGGTGTACAAACAAAGAATCAGGGGTTAAACTGGGAGTATAAGCAGAACAGAAACCACCAGCCAACCAAGACACAGTGAAATGACTGATTCATCAAATTTTATTTGGTACATAAAAACAAAAAGCTTTTTTTTAATAGTGAGCTGAGCAAGCCCTCCTCTTCTCATTATGCTAGGATGAATCCCAGTTTAACCCCTGGATTTACATTCATGTTAATGTGATAGTGTATGCTACAGACCTAACAAGAGACAAGTTGAAACAGTTGCAAGGCTTCATGCAGTGCTACCTCATTAAGACATACATTGATTCTACTGTTGTAAGAAGAAAATTACTTAGGCCTTCCTAAACACTGTGTAATGATCTCATGAATCTAATCATAAAGTGATTTCATCTTACAGGCCTTTTCTAAAAACGTTGAAACACTTCTTCAAAAAGTAAATAAAATACAATGCAATGGAGAGCAAATTATTTGTATCCTTTTATTTGATGTATAATAGATCAATTGACGTAGCTTTGTTAGCAAAATACGGCAAATGTTTTAAATTGAGTGACACGTCTAGATGCACTTTAGCACCGGGACTCATCTCCTTTGTAGTAAGCCCATGTTATTGTTATATGTGCACAATGTGTATTGGCAGTGTTTTGCAGAAATAAACAAGGACTTCCTTAAAAAAGGTCTCGTCTAGATGGGAGCATATGGTACTCCAATATCTGTAGATATCATTCAGCATTAATGGTGCCTTCACAGATTAAACAAGCCATGTGCAAAAAGCACTCCATGTTACCAATTATGGCTTTTAAATTGTGAACAGATTAATACATTCTTTCAACTTTTCCTTGTATTGTTGAACTATTTGACTATGCAGACTTTTACAGAGTGGTGAACCCCTCTGCATCTTCCCATCTTTTACTTCTAAAGGAAATGGGCACTTTTTATACCCACTCATGTACTGTTTAACCGTATATTACAGTCAAATTGAAAATGAGAATACATTTTCAAAAATACAATCATATTTTTTTTAACCTTTTTTATGGTTTATTATTCAGTAACTGTACAGTTTTTATGACTTGCAAATCATTGCATTGGTTTTATTTACATTTTGCACAGCGCTGCAACGTTTTGAGAAACAGAGCTGCATTCAAAAAACACAACAGCCGTGATCTTAATGTACATGTGCCACATACAGTACGAAACTATTGTGATTTGCAACCTAGTTAGTGATCATATTTATCTTTGTCTCCTTGCTGTATTTTTCGACATAACGCATATCTCTAACAATGCCAATTATACTTACTGTTACTGATAGAAAGACTTGCGTGACTAAAGATATGAGCACGTATGAGTCTAAGAAAACACAGACACTTGTATGAGTGTGACACGACTGTGGTAGTGCTTACAAGCTTACATGCAGTTAATGGTTGAAGATGATACAGAGAACCAAAAACAATAAATACATTGTATAAAACATAATTTCATATCAATATATTAAAATACTATTTAAAATAATATCTTAGACAATATTGCAATATGAAATTGACCGATAAATAGCTGTTAGGCCTAAACAGAGAAATATATATATCTAAGTATCTGTGTCCTTCATAGTTTGCTTTTTTTCTTAAATGATTTAAAGTTTCCAGATTTTCCCAACTGAGTAGCAGTACAGTCCAGAGAGCTAATACATTTTCTTTTTTTCCCAACAATAGTAACAATGAACTTACAGTACACAGTCCCATAATAAAGTTATACATACTGAATACAATATAAATGTCAAGACAGAAAAATAGAAAAATATCAATAGAAATCAAAAGTCAAATACATATCAGAGAAAGAATATAGAGTAAAGTGTACTTATGAGTCTTTGTGGTTCTTGTTGTAGCTGGAGCTTGGATTGGCTCTCATTGTTGGTATATTGGCTGTGCAACTTTTTGTTTTTTTTCCCCAGTCCCGATACACACACTTTCACACAAAAACAAAAAGTTACACACATTTGCAAATACAGACACATGCAATGGCACACATGCCTGCAAAGGTGAAAGTGTGTACACACCCACGCGCACATACGCACGCACATACGCCTCACATGACCGTGCAGCATTTGCAGGTCTGTTTCTTCTCCTTTTCCTTCTCGCCCTCCTCCCCACCTTCATTAGGCTTCTCTTTTTCTGCCATGCTTCCGTTAGGTGGAGGCTGCTCTTCTGTGGCTGCGTCTCCGCCCGCTTTCTCCTCCCCATCCTCGATCACAACAAACTCGGCTTTGACATTGCCATCCACCCCGTCCATTCCTAAGGCCGTGCGAGTCTCCTGTTCCTCCTCCACGGTCTTGTAGCCCATGAACACTAGAGTAACTGGGTTGTCTGCACTAGCCTGGTCAGGACTAGGGCCGAGCAGCTTGGCCTCAATCCCTGTCACCTCTCTCTTGGGTGTCTGACCAGAGGTCTGCACTACTCCATTTTCACCTATAGAGAGCACCAAAGCATCGTTGAGAGATTAGGGAAGTGCATGAGAAAAGAGCGTGGTCAGGGTCAGACAGTAGGACAAAGAAAGAAAGGAAATATTGTTTAAATGACCTCCGGCATGGAGAACCGATTTCACAGAGTAAATCAAGAGGTTATTATGAGCACACTTTGTCTTTGTGACACTTGCGCTTAGGCTGCATTGCCATGGTTTCCCATGTGATGATACAATATGTTGCCATGGGCACCAAACTTACCTCCATTTTCTTTGGCCACACCCTTATTGGCTGGCACACCTGTCTCAAGTTCTTCAATCTCTTGCTCAAGCCTGGCTCGGAAACACACACACACACACACAAAAAAAAAAAATCTGTGGATCATTCATGACCACAAATTGTATTATATTTGAGCAAACTCTGAGTGCAAATCAAAACACCATTAAATCACACTGCTACTGCTACTCCTGGTTTTTTAAATATTGTAGCAATTTACCGGTTAATTTCAAAATAAAAGAATAGCAATGGATAAACTGCTTCAAAAATTAAACATATGGTGGATTTAAAATGCTCACCTGAGGATGACTTGTTCCAAAAGTTTGGTCTTCACCTCGTCCTCCTGCAGACGCTTCTGAGTCTCCTCCTCTGCTGGAGCTCCATCTAACAACCAGCGCTCTCTCAGTGCCTTTGACTGCAAGGATAATATAGATGTTGAGAACACAGATAGAGTGTAGGTAATCCAGACCATTTAACTTACGTTCTATAAAATGGATCTAGCAATGGTAAGACAAGGAATATAGTTTTACTGTGTATGTACTTGATGTGTCCATGGGTGTTGATGCATTTGTGTGCATGCTTGCTACATTGAAAGGATCTTATGGAAGATCTTTATGCATACATTATGCACAAGTTGAGTAGTTAAAACGTTAGAAGCACCTCAATTTCTCCACATGCTGCACAGAGTCAGCCTCTCTTTGGACATCGATGTACTTTCTTACACAAGAGATTAGTGACACCATCTCTGACACTAATGATGAACTCTTTAGTTAATCTAAAGCAACAACATCTTCTTGCCAGGCAGTCTCGTACTTCTCTGCTGACTGCTGAAACTCAGGGATTCTGTCAAACACTTTAACTGCTGCCAAATAGTTTGCCAAGTGGACTAAATGGCACCCGGCCAGTGGATCAGGACTTCTGGTATCAAACTGGGAAATCCAAACATGTATTTAATATCATTATACTAAATTAAAGACAGGAATGAGAGGTCGCTGGGAGATAAAAAAAAAGGAAGTGGCTCTAATCTTAAACTAGATCAAATATTTCTTAGGGCTTAATTCATTCCAAGTAATATCTTTATGAACAAGCTTAGAAAACTAACAGTGACTACTATTATTCCTTATTATTTTCCAACCAGGCCAGTATTCTTATCTTCAATCCCCATCCATCCTCTGGATGAGTTAATATCAAAGCAAATACTTGGCGTGCTCTGAGGTAAATATAACAGTGTGTCTTACTCGCAGCTGTTGGACCATGCAGCAAAAGACAACCCTGCCTGACCATATGGAAAAGTGTTAGAAAAAAAAGCTCTTGTTTTCACAAGTTAGGCTGAAAATCTGGACATGTGCTTGATGCGAATTCCTCTCCAGTGATGCAACTAGAATTTCTACAAAAAAACACCCCCCCCCCCCCCCCCCCCTTCCTCCCTCGTGTAGCATATGCCTCTTTGCCCATCCTAAATTTTAGGAACCTAAAAAGGGTTGTAAATGTCAGGGTGTATCTCCCTCAATTTATATCCGTGTTTAAATTTTTTTATCTGCTGTTCTGTTTAAAATCTTACCCTCTCCACTGAGTAATTCAACTTCAGACATCCAGCTGCAGAGCTTTAGAGCACACACTTAACACTGTGTAATTCAACACTCGTCATTCCACAGTCCTGCATGGTCTCTTGGGCACTGAATCTAAACCTGCTTTGCCCTCTTACTACTCTCTGAATCTTGCTTGCTCTCGTGAGCCACACCCTACTACGCCAGTGCCTGACATCACTTTAATGTGCTCACTCTTGCATATGGAAGCACTCACACACACACACACACACACACACACACACACACACACACACACACACACACACACACACACACACACACACACACACACCAGTCAATGTGAACAGTTGAAAAGCTAGGAATGCTGAAACAACGTCTCTCCATTGTTCTTTGGAGTAAAAGCTGCTAACGTAGCAGACAAAGGGCGGAACTGGGATACAGACATACGCACACGCAGGCAAGCATCCATCCACACATGGATATGTTATGAACAGCTGGAAAGAGAAGAAGCTTATTTCAAATCACATTGTGCATCTATTCAAAAGTCAGTTTTGTCAAAATAAAGTTTCTCTGGTCCGTGTAGCATAAATGTTTTTTGTCAAACATTTCGTCAAATTTACATTTTTTTCCTTTCATTTCATTTTGAGCTAATGTCTGTGGTATAATAAGAGGATGGCGAAAGTGACTTAGCGGCCCAAAGCTTAAATGTTGTACTTTTAGCCTTTGTCTCTTGTACAGGTTAAGCAAATGTCCTTGGCTAATTGTTTTATTCTGAAAAATCACAACTTGTATACACCATGTTGACATTTACTGACTGCTGACTCCTGTTAGCGTAATCATATCTCACCACATTTTCTGTGTTAACAAGTCTGTGTACATATATGTGTGTGTGTTTAATCATGTACTGGTGTGATTTAATGGTGGGGTACATGCCTAAAAAAATGTACTGCGTAAGCAAAGACGTTCATTAGGATTTCCACATCGGTCTGCCTCTGAGTCAAGAATACTTGCTGTGGTCCACACAAAGAGCCTTCTAACAACCCTGGACAGCATGATTACACTTCCCCTCTGTGTGTGTGTGAGACGAAAGTGGGGTGCGGTGGGTGTAAGAGCTGTTTCCTGTTGGTGGGAGTGGGACAAAAATCTGTTTCCTCTGCTAAAGCCCACTGCATTGTCTGAAGCTTCTGTGTTCCTTTATAAAGCAACCTACACACAACTGGACGCGACATGTACAGATACACACTTACAATGATTTGCCTGGAAAATAGAAAAAGTGGGAGCACACAGGGACAACAGTACAGGTCACTTTTAGAAACACACACACACATACTCGTGTGCACATGGCAAATACACACCTCAACCTTTGCTCTTATCTGTGACCTGCTGAATTGTCGGCGGCTGAAATAGCTTTGATAACGCTGACACATACGCTGACAAAAACCTTGGCTCTGATATAATGAGTGTGTGTCTACATGCATGAGTGTGTGTGTGTATAAACAGCATGTGGAGGAGCTTTTGGTATTATCTGTTATCCATTCTGAACATTCCGTGACAGCAGCAGTTGGGGAGTATCTCACTATGTTGGACAGATATATTTGAAGGGAACTGCTGATTTTAATGTTGTGTGGGTGTCTAACGTTGCTCACACACGTAAGAGCATGAATCCCAGAAACACGCAGAGGGCTGACCGGCAGTGTTTCTGTTAGCTTGTTAGAAGTTCTGTGAAGGGAGAGGCATGTAGGAGTACAGATGACACATACTGTACATTAGTTTTATCAGTGGAGAGCTCGAGTGCATTTCAAACAAAGCCAAACTGGCATGTTCACGAAGGATGAGCAATGTGATGCTGGGGTCAAATATCCCAGTTTATGCACTGCAAGCACTCTTTTGGTAGCAGATGGAGGAATTCACAAGTGTAGATGGGAGGTGATAGTATTAAATAATAACATTTAAACATGTGCAACAAAGATAATTAGTACTATGACTACTGTGACTGCAAAACAAAAAAAATCTATTGCTCAGGTTCAACTAGCTCTCAAGCTTCTCTGTGTACCAACTGAATTTCATTTGCTTACTTCAACAAATGAAATAAGAATACTTGATATACAAATACACATAAAAAAAGGTGGATGGATTTCTTTCCTGGAAGAAATCCAACAAACTCAATATGTGCCTACACAAGGTGGAAAAACAGTTAAACTGGAAACATGTGGCCAGCGGCAAGAGAAGCAGGGGAAACGTGCTGATGAAGTAGTGAGCAGGAGGTAACTGAGAGTGCCCTGTGCATACTATGAGATCAATGTGTTGTGGACACCAATACTTGTGTGTATTCTTGTCAACCACCAAGTATTCTTATGGGATACGTGGAAAATGCGTATGCCTGTGAATGTGTGTGTACCTTGAGATGCTGGAGTTGCCGTCGGTCATCATCCAGCTGTCTCCTCTTGTTTTCAATCTCTGTCTGCTTCTTCCTTTTCTCCTGTTATGATATACATGCATTAAGATTGGTAGGAAATGCACAAATGCATATTACAAAGATTAGAAATAGAAATAATATCATAATTTTAAAGAACAATATGAACTATATATTTATTTATGCAGTACTAGTGTGGCAACCAAGGAATTTTGGTAACTTCAAATAAATAGAGCTGCATATACGGCATCTTTAGTAGTCAACCAATATATTTTTTATATACATACAGCTTGTTGACCATAGGCATAGGAATGTAGTACTGGCATTAAACTGATATTATGTAGTAATATAAATGTGTTTCCCTATATCTGCCACAGGTAAAATAAAAAAGAGATTGCAATATACAAAGTTTAGCTAAACAGACACCTGGATGTTAAAACAGAAAAGGCAACAAGTGACAATAAAACATTTGTGAAGTATAAAAGATGAACAGAGACAGAGGAACAGACAGAAAAGCGCAGTGAGCTGTAGCTACTATATTAGCTTTTGATGTCCTCTAATGGATGAAGGAGATGGGATCTAAAAGGTTGAGTCATTAAGACTGGCAGTCAGACCATGACGAGCAGCAATGATTTGTTGTTTCTTCAGCCATCAGTGTGCATGATGTGCACTCTGTGTGTGTGTCTAAGTGTGCGTATGAAATAGAAAATAGAAAGCAGAATGTGTCTATGTGTGTAGATAACTTACAGCGATGGCCTGGAGTCTCTCCTCATGTGACACCTCAGCCATCCTGATGAAGGACAGACAAGTTAAGGGGCAGCATGAGAGAGAGAGAGAGAGAAGGGAGGAGGGGGAGGGAGTAAGAGTTACGTCTCATAATGACCAGCGACATCAGACATTAGACACAGCGTCAAGCAATATTCTGTGACCCCTAGTTTTTGCTCACCGGTCATTTACCTTCCAGTGATTTCTCAGTGACTGAGGTTAAATATCTTTCTGTTTGGCACTAAATCAGAGTCTCTTTCCAGTCAGGAAAAGTTGGTGCAGGCATGCTAATGTGCAGCGAGGGCTCTGCTGGAGATTCCTGCTTTAATAGGTTCCAGACAAGAGCTTCAGGATGGAGGATGGACAGATGAAAACTTAAAGCCAGAGGAAAAGACTGCACACTGTTGCTTAACGGAGATAGGATAAAGCTATTGCTATGAAAAAGTGATAAATCCTGCACTGAGTTCCACCTTTTTCTGTAGTAAATAGTTGAGATTATCAGATCCAAAAGGCAGCACTTATCGTGACCTCTAGAGCAAATTAAACATAGAGATAAATTCATGATCCCAGACTGGAAAATTTTAATTTATAAAGACTATATAAGACAGAATCGACTGGGTACAAGAATTCAGTACAAGGATTTTAGTATGCAAGCTATAGACACCTTCACTAACAACTGTGAGTGCCATATGGGGGTATTATGACGTTGATACATTCATATACTATATTTAACCCTGACTACTTTCAGCTCTCTAAGGACAACATGTGTTATGTGACAATAATAGCTAATGTCTCCACATATGTTTTATTTTGGTAAGTATTATTGTGCTGAGAGGGAATTATATCTCTTATAACTATGTCTAATGTATTGGGATATAATCTTCCATTTAAAAATTACAACTAGTCCGTTAATTCTTACATTAAATATAACATCTAGGTGAGAAAACTACTGTTTTAATAAATGCGAGATTTGATTTATGCGACTGTAAACGGATGATACAGTTCTGGCAATTTGCTGGTTTTATTTGTTTGTATTCAAGCAAAGTCTCAATCTCCCCAGGAGTGGACGTATACAGAAATTCTGAAGGTAATGTATCTAAAAGCTAATGGCTGGCCAAAACTGGGTCGTACAACAGGACAATGATCGCATGTACACCAGCAAAACTGCAGTGGCCCAGTCCAGACCTCAACCCAACTGAAATGCAGGACTTTAAGAGAGCTGTGCATAAATGAATAAGAGCTTTGAAAAGAAGAATAGACCAAAATGTCTTCACAACAATTCAAAAGACTGATGAAGTCATATACAAGATCTACCTGCTCTAGAGGTGTTTCTACAAGCTCTCAAATCCTGGGATGAACTCAGTTTGTCACAGGACTGCATAGAGTCCTTTGTAAACCTTCATTTGACTCTATAAATGATGGAAAATGAGGACAAACACAATATGTCTCATTTAGGTTTTAGACAAAATGACAGATTAAAATATTTTTGTAAAAATCCACTATTCAGGAAATCAGCAGGCAGGTTAATCAATGTTAAAAAAATATATGATAAGTTGCAGTCCTAATTAAGAATTACATCCATAGGGCAAACTAATGACTTTTTGGTTTTTCATCTCTAATTTAAATTATTACTTTTATGTAAAAACATTTAAAAGGTGACATTTAAAAAGGTGATTCACATAAAACCTTAAGGGGAAGTATGTCTCTTTCGCCACATAAAATTACACCCCTGCACAGATATAATTTGCTATAATAGCAGGAATCTTTAGAAACATTACAGTGATCAAAGTAAGAATTAACGTACTTATTAAATACAGGTTCTGAATGACTTGGTGTCAAATTATCCATTTTCTCTACTCCCAGAGAAGAAATTAACTTCTCTGAATCTGACTAGAGTTTCTGGTTGCTTAAGTGTTTGATGGAGAACAGAAGAATGGTGTGCTCTCTCTAGACCAGAATGAAGCTTTACCACAACATATATGGGCTCATCATCTAATCCAATCTTTTTAAAAACAGCTATAACAAAAACAGCTGTCAACCTAACCTACAGCAAGGCCAGTAACATTTCTAAAATTGTTTGATTGCGTTGTTGTTGATGAGGAACGAGGAACAGCATCCCTGCTCGTAACAGATTGTATCATTTCTCAGCTTAGTACATACAAAGGTTGGATTGTGAGTGGAAAAATGCAGCATATCACCAGTTCACATCCCTCCTATCCCACCCTTTTTTTGCGGCTGCATTTTTATTTCCCACACAAAGGCATGCAGGGTAGCAGCGCTGACCTAAAAAAGATAAAGAAGCATCTTTTTTCATGCTCAGTGTGCAACCATTGACCCTCTAAGACTTAGGCATGCATGAAGGTCAGTCTGCAACATGTCCAATTACTGTCTTTCCTGTGCATTTACACACATATAATCAAACAGCTCACTTCTCTTCCATTCCCTCTTCTGTTTTTCCATCGAGCCACATCACCATCACATGGAGACCCTTGGGGGGGAGAAAGTAAGTACCACAATCATCTGATCACCTCCTGAAGTACACACAAACACAGACATATTGTACCGTCTAGACACATTTTCCCAACTTTTGCCTTTACCCAGTGATCCTGACATGTGGATGTACTGAGTCAAATCAGCTTTTATATGGCTTAATGTGGTAAGATTGCACTCTCAAAAATAAAGCAAATCTTAATTTTGCTTATAATTGTTTGTTTAGAACAAAATTAAAAAACATATTAATTATGTTTATAGTTTTTGTTTTGGCATCGTTATATAGCGCATTTTTGTCCTAAGCCATTGTCCCTTCCCATCCCTCAGGTTATAGTCGAAGATGGGCCCTTAGATTAGTGCACATCTGGAAACTCATCTGAATCATTTCATCGGTGGAATTTGACCAGGGAGGAGCAGCTGACCTCTGTCGTTTTTAAAGGACCAAACATCTTAATGTGGAAAAGGTCAAGGAGCAGGTCCCACCCGCAGCTGAACTTGACAGCAATTATACAATGAACACATTACCACTGTTTGATACATTTGTTAAAAATGCAGGATAGAGAGACCATTCACAGCTTCACATTTAGAACACCTGAAATGTGCCAAATCACCAAGAAATTTTTTGCAATTTCAACTGCTTTTTAGTCACACAGAAATGTAGTTTTTGTTTTTATTAAGTAATTATGCATAACAGTTTTTGGACATAATCTTACTATGTATGTGTAAGTTACAGACTTTTATTAGCAATGTGCTGATCGACCAGCTAGGGACTGAAATCAGTCAATTTTCAGCATTCTTGGCTCTGATTGGTGACCGGCTGGTCAGCCTAATCTATGTCAGATTATGCAACATGCACACTGTGGTGCAGGCAAATGGTTGCATTCGCATTCTAACAGGTTGTTGGAATGAAAGCTCTTCACTATAAGTTAAGACACAAAGTGTTAGAACAGACCTAATGAGACACGTAATCTTCACCCAGATGAACATGGACAATTTAAAGAAAGTAACAACGCTGCTAAAGCTTCCCAGAGCTCAAAGCCAAAGGATCAGAGCAGTTACAAGGAAAAATTATAGAGACAAGAAAACAGAAAGGGGCTGACCTTTTATCTGGTGAAATTATAAACATACTGGAAAATTATTTAAGTAAATGACCTTTGTTATGTAAATCTGTTAAACGTTCTTTTGTTTAACAGTTTAACAGTTATTTGCACCTCTTTCCTATCGGAGCACTTTATTTTCAGTTACTTCAGTTGTTTCAGTGAGAGGACATCCTGCAACTTACTCAAATTTTGGGGACACTATAAAGTTGAATCTTTTTTTGTTGTTATGAAAATAATATTTAGCACTGAAGAAAAGTTTACTTTTGTTTGAATACGCTGTCATTTATAGTTTTTACAAAAAATGTGAAATTAGTAGCTGGAAACTGAAGACTGGAAGTGATAGATCTCTTAATTTTTATGCACTTAACTCTTGGAAATTAGCTGGCAGTTAGCATTTCTAAACAGCTAACTGAGCATTAGCATTGCTAATAGACTTCTCTAAGTTCTTCTGTATTTCCCTGTTTCCTTTTTTATTTTTGATCCTCTTCCTTGTAATTGGCTTCGTTGTAATTATCCACTTGTTTACTAATTAGGTTACTATTGAGCGATTAGACCATTTTTTTCACATTGTTTGCCATCCATTCGTCTTGTTGACATTTGATCCATTTCAGTGTTGCACTGTCCAAAACCGAAACTGAAAACAAATTTATCACATGAGCACTACATAAGCGCACCATCTTAATAAGAGAACCATGTGATTTTCTATGGCTGTGATTGCCCGGAGAGCTACAGCTGCTTTAAAACATTTAATTTGCAGTCAGTATATTAAACATCAGCACGTAATATAGTTACATCAGTTTCCATCACGCTGTCCTAGCTGGACACAGTTCAGCTAAAGCACACTGTAAATAAGGTTAGCTTTGCATAGATAAGTGTAATGAATTTTAATTTAAAAGTTGTACAAAGGTTGTATTATGCATTTATCTAAACACAGGATGGCCTCAATTGTGATACAGATATTCTGCCCATGTTTTAGTTACAAAGACAAGAATTATGCGTGGACTTTGCTTCTATCCTGCCAGTATTAATAATAATTCTTTTTGCTCAACTGACTACCAAGTTGTGAATGTGAAAAGGTAAATACAACAATAGTCTAAAATCCAGATTTAGTCAGATGGACATGATATCAGGTGATATGAAAAAGTACTGATAACAATCCAGTCACTGTCAGATGCATCTAAACATCTACATTCAGCAACAGTGAATAATACTTACAATCTTGTGCATGCAAGACTTAACGGCAACAGTCCAAAACCAAATGTAAGCGCTAGTCCTGATTTTATAACCTCTGGAATAATACTGCAATGAAATTTTAAGGACATATTGGAAAACTGTGTCTACCTTGTTGGAACACTGGGGGCCTATGTCCTACAGCCTCTCTCATAAATTATTGACGCACAGGGAGAAAGGAAAGCAGGCAGCCATCTTTGCCACAGTAAAAAGAGTAATTACATTTATGACAGAGAAAGACATCAAGGGAGGGAGACAGTCACTAAGAGACTGGTTTGCCTGACACAGATAAATGCAAGAGATCAAAAACATCACTCAGACAAGACTAAGCGATGGATGGATCGTAACAGGCGGATTTAGAGACAACCAGCAAGCTAAAACCACATTTTTGACAAAATGTAAAGGTAGGTACATATCAGAAGAAGTCTGAGAAACACATTAATGACCAGCCCAATTCCCTATTGAGTGCACCGCTTCTGTAGCATTTCCAGGAACACATTAACTGCCAGTGTACAGCAACAGCATCCTCTCTTCTAATAGCATTGTGCTCATGGTCCTCTGGAACCAGCAGTCACTTTACATACTCTAACTGCACTATAATGCACTAAAAGTAATCAATTTAATGCCCATAAATGTAAATGAATTATAGCCCAGTGGTATATCTTTGTTGGGGGTGTTATATTGGCATAAAGTCTTACTAGGATAAAAAAAAAATCTCCTTTTAAGGTAAAGAAAGTATTTTCATTCCACTTAATTATTAAGATACATAAAATCAACATCAGGTTCTTCTAATTTAAAAAAATCATTTCATCTCTTCCTGATCAAACTAATTCTACCTTCTGTAACAAAAACAACACTTTTTAAATCATTACATGTTGCCTTTGTAGAAGGTTTGCTGTAGATAATTTCCAATATGTGATGACAGAGAATAGCTACTCTTTGACTCCAGACAGCAATAGGTCTGCTCTCTGTCCGCAGCGGTGGCAGATTGTGTCAGTCCAAATTACCTCAAATTATCTTAAACAAACACCTGTTGGGCAATCCAACATGCTGATTCTGAACATGCCTCCTACGCTCACACATACTCAGATGCACAAATTTATTTAAAGCTTGTTTGTGCGGCATCTGCTCTTCATTAGGTAGTAAGCACTTTAATGCACCTATACTGAACTGAACACCTACTGCACCATTAGGACCAGGCAGAATCAGGTCCCTTGACAAAGAGAGAAAGACGGATAAGAGCACTTTCAAATGATAGTTAATAAGTGGAGTTAATTAAAGTTAAATCTGGTGATATTTCTATATCACCTTACTATAAGCTTAGTCATAAAGGGAGGTTTTAAGCCTGATCTTAAGAAGTAGATAGTGCCTGTCTCCTGGATCTAGAATTAAAGCTTTTTGCATAGGAAGGTGGCCTGATAATTCAATGCTCTGCCTCCCAGTTTGGAAACTCTAGGAACCACAAGTAATCCTGCAGTCTGAGAGCAAAGTGCTTAACAAACTGTCTGAAACACTCAAAGCCAGCAATTAATTGAGCCAAAAAGTATCATTTATATAGTTAAATCCTGTCAGCGCTTATTCCTGTGGTCCACAGAGACCCGCTGCTGTTCAAAAATTGCTCCCCAAACATCAATGAGCCAGCCGCACACACTGGGTGACATGTTCCACACTGAAATATTTACATATATGACCATGAACATGGGCATTTAACTCTATACTCCATCCTCCTACTTTACTATGCCATCGGATTGTTGTTGTTGTTTTAAATATGAAATATAAAAACCTCCTAAAGTGAGATGTTGATAATCACACCAATCATCTGGTGCCGAAAGTGACCAAGTTACAACAAATAAACAAGACATTTGTTAACTTAGGCTGTGATTCACAACAGCGAGAACCTTTAAACTAATATTTTGCAGCTATAATGAAACTCCTGGGTACACACACACACAAACACAATCACAAAAAGAAACCCAGAAAAAAAAAGAAAAGGTGACTGAAACGGCTGCAAGCCAAAAAAATAAGAAAACAGAATATTATTTATTCTGCAAATCTGGAGAAATCCCAGATGTGACTGAGACTGTCATTTCTGGCTGCTTCCGAAAGAACAAGCATGCCAGACACAGACAAAATAACAGAAAATGTTTCCTCTTCAGAAAGAAGGATGATGGTGAAAATGACTCTTGAGTTAATGACACAGACCCTGCATTTAAGAAACGCTAAAACACTCTGGAAAAGGAAACTGATCTCGAATCCAATCACCCTGACTGTGTCAGAGTGGCCCTTCTTTCTCCTTCTCTCTACTCCCCACTTCCACAGCTTCCTTCCTTCAGGCCAAAAGAGCACAAGGACAACAATACTCCTCCCAGCCTCTCTGCCCCAGCCACACACTTGTCCCAGGCCATTACACACATATACACACCAAGACTTCTCAACCACCACCAACACACACGCAGCTCTGCATCCTTCTATCTCAGGCAGAATACAAATTGTGCCAAATATAAACAGTGCAGTGCCTATAAAAACTAGAGGAAGTCCACTGAGGTCACACGTTAGTGTTCAGGAGTCAGAGGGCAAAAGTCCTTTCCCTTTGAGGCCAGCCATAAATAACAGCTCTGTTAGCACAAAAGAGAGTGAACTACTGTGTAACATCTATGTCGAGAGGGCAAATGGCAAGTCACACAAAGACTGAGACACATGTGTTGGGACGGGGGAAACTGGGAAAGTTCTGATGTCTTACTTGTTTCAGTGTCAACAGCATGCAAGAATGAATGAATCCTGACTTTACATATGTAGTGGCAGGATTTCTAGCAAAAAATGAGCAACCAATCAAAAGTATTCCTGTGATCTTTATGACTCTTTTGTCTTTTCTTCTGTACATAAATGGTCAAAATGGACTGCTTTTTATGTATCACTTTTCTAGTCTTATTGACCGCTCTAAGCACTTTTACGAGTTGTCTGTTGGCAACATTAGGAAAAAGACAAATTTCATTAAACTTGGCAGAGAAGTGAAGCATGAGCAAACAAAAATTCAGCTAAATTTCACTTGCTTAAAATGGTGCATTAGTGAATTAGCCTTGGCAGACCATGTGCTCTTCATGCAGTCTTCTAGTTAGAAAAAAATAATGAATTCAATTACATTTGTATTAAATCCTTCACCAGTTTGGAAAGTGTTATTTTTTGTATTGTCTAGCAGCAATATTAATGAAGTTTATTTATTGGGGCCATTCATGCCACTCAAAGTCAACAACCATAATGGAAAATTGTTAAGGAAACATAAAATAAGCAACACAACACTAAACATGAATGAGTTACAATGGGTATTATGGCATTACAAAGAGATTAAGCTAGTTAAGAAAGATTACCTTAATTTAGGTCACAAAAATAGAAGTTTTAAGAGTAGGTTGAGGATATGACAGGAAGCTGAAGATGGCAAGTTTTTTTCAGTGGGAGTGGCCAGAATGGTTCGAAATGAGTATTTGAGAGGGACAGATTGAGGCAAGGCTGAGATAGTTTAGACACACACAGAGAAAGACAGTGAATACACTGGAAATAAGATGCTGAATATGGAGCTAAAGAGGAGGAAAAGAGGAAGATCGTGCAGAAGATTCATAGTGAAGGAGACAGAGTTTGTGTGACAGTATGCTGTGGATGGGGTGAAATGGAGGCAGATGATCCCCTGTGTTGTTCCCTAAAGCGAGAAGCCAAAAGAAGGGGGGGGGAAAAGAGATGCTTTGAGCAAGAAAGTTCCATCAGTAGCCAAAAATTTGTTGTCACAGACTGACGTCAGTCCACAGCAATCATAATGGCACAAAAATGGGAACAATCTTTTTTTGTATGCAATTATTCTCAAATTTGTGACATAAAGCAGTAGAGAAGGTGTTGCGTAACCCTGCCTTATTTTCTCAACCTTCACACTGCTGGTCAATAAGTCAATATGAAGTCTTCGCTTTGGAAAATTACAGAAATACTCGGATGCAGCCAACTCTAATGTGTAAAAAATTTAGGTTTGCAGGCACTTTTCAACAATGGCCACATTTTTTAGGCATTCAGACAGGCCAGTATTTCTTCTACTCAGTTCCTAATGTGCAACAAATCTCCACTCTCACATTCTTTCCACCAATTCCTTCCTCGTTCTGCCTTCTACAAATACCTAATGAAAAACCTTTAACAGAGGCAGTGTCCCTACCCTGTGCTGCTTCTCCCTGGAATCTTCATCAACTAGTCTCATCTGACCGATCTTGACCTTCATTATGCTACGCTGCAAAACTGATGAGTTTTGATCTTTGCTTGTTAATGTTTAGATATCCACAGAGTGCATGCTGAGTCCACAACTCCTGTGACACTTTATGATTGATCCGGGTGTTTTGATTATAGCTGTAGAGGTCAGAATGCAGGTTTAGCTTGTCAAAGGTAGAAATATAGTACATACACAGTTAGGGCTGTTCGATATAACGATATATATCGGATGACGATATAAAAACGTCTATCGTTTCATTTTATGCTATCGTTTGTTTCGTGGTGTCTCAAAATAAACTGTTTATGGCAATACTTTTTCATTATTTTGATAGTCACTCTAGTGGCTACATTACTTTCTTAAAATTCTCTCTTTCTCTTACATTTAATATAACCACACTACAGACAGACAAGCGTTTGTTTATAAACCTTTCACAATAAACCTTTCACAATAAAGCTCAAGATCCTGTTGAGACTTTTCAAAATAAACTGAATCACGTGAACGATGCAGAGTGTTTACGGATGAGAAGCAAAAAAGAGCCGTCAGGTGCTAAAAAATAAACCTTAGACTCAAACGTTAGAACAGGCTTTTCCCCGCAGCACGCCGTGTAATAAATACTCACAAAGAAACGAAACAAACGATAGCATAAAATGAAATGATAGACGTTTTTATATCGTCATCCGATATATATCGTTATATGAACAGCCCTAGTTCCTAGGATGAATAATCTTAGAGTTCTGGACAAAAGCTCAACCTTTTTGGACAGAAGATTAAAAACCTGAATGAGTAAAGAACAGGATAGTGATCCCAATTATTGACTTGTTCTTCAGCCTTTTTGCAAAAACAGTGTAACATGACCTGCTGACAACACTGTCTTGTGCTTACAGAAAACCCATTTCAGTAGTGGCCTGTCTCCTGCATCCTGGTGTGTTCTTGTTGGTCAATAAGCAAATTCTATATGTCCGGAAACCTATGGACTTGCATTACGGGAGCAGCCTTTCTATGTTAATGCAGGAACCATTAGGCCTAATAGGTGTCTTCCCTTATGGCATGGTCCCAATATCTACTCAAGGCTCTCAAGGACTTGTTTATACTAAATATGTTTGTCCAAGATCAGCCTGTCCAATCTCTTCTCACAAAATAAAGTTTGATTTACAAAGGGGACAAGGACTAATATTCATCCTACTTCCTCCCCTTAAACCATATTGCCATGTGTGCACCCTGTAGATGAGGTTATCAACAGAGCAAAACGAAGGGTGATCTACTGCTTATCAATAGGGCTTTTGATATTATCTCTGCAACAACACTGATGACAGTCATATGAGCATGTGGGAGTGCACATGTTTTGGGCAGTAGGCACACACACACACAGGCACACACATACAAATGTACAAACACATACTGCTGAGCACACTTCCCTCTGAGATTAAAACGACTTAGTGGCTAAAAATGACAGTTTATCAGAAGACACACTATCCGCTGGGAAGAAAAAAACAAATCCTCTTTTGCCTTATCTGTCATGACAAAGCAGCAAGGAGGGGGATTTGTAATAAGAGATAGTCATAAAAAAGAAAAAGTGACTATCCAGGAGGAAAAGAGAAGGCAGAGATTAAGAAAAAGAGAAAATGCAAAGCATTATCTAAGAATATCTCACATCATCATCATCGGCCCAGATGTTACTCCGTATTACTTTGCATGCTTGCTGAGCAAGCTTTCACATCCACTTCCTCTTTTGCCCTACAATACCATCTTTCAGAATGGGACAGTAAGTTTAAAGACATTTGGAATGTATGACATTCATTTTCCACGACTAGCTTACAGATCTGATTTTGTAACCACTGCATAAATGGTTTCTTAATGACAGCAAGGTCAGAGAGGGTAATTGGCAATATCCATCACTCTGGGGCTATTTGCTCAGGGCAGGATGTGAACCCATGAGAGGCCTCCTGTCCACTTGTAATAATGCTGTACCACCGGATTCTGGCAAAACTTCTAGGAAATTGCAACCCAACAGTTGTCGAGGGTTCTACGTTAAATTAGATCTATTTACTCATATACTCCGCTCTAAAACAAAAGATTTTCATGAAACCTGCATTAACTGATATTTATACAAACAGTTAGTGTGGATCCTGATAAGATTTTAATTATACTAATGCCAGTGTTGACTCTGCTTATAGGTCTGAGTCTTTATGTTATTGATTTGTTATTGGTTTTCTGTGCAGGTCTAGACAGGTTTTTTTTATTTTATTTTGTTTTATTTTTTGCATCAAAACAGCTGTTTTATTATCTGAGAATTATCTGAGAGTCTGACAACAGTATAAGAGCTGCATATGAGTCGAGAACCAAGAGTGTGACGCCACTTTATTGCAATGTTTAAGTGCCAGAAAATAATAAAAGGAATTGATAAGCTTGGAGTCATTTGATTCACATCGGTATTCCTAAGGGAAGACTTATAGCTACTAAATGGTCATCAACTGCTCACTGAGTTCTGTCTGTTTGGGTTGGCACTGGGCAGGTAGTGTACAATTGTTCATCATAGTTGCTTTGTTTGAAAACCTGCATTTTGCCACTGGCTATACATGGTGACAATGAAGCAAAACATAAAATCTGGGAGGGGGGAAAGCAAAACAATCCGATGAATAACACTAAAATGGTCATGTGTCCCAATGTTAATCTGAAAATGCTGATTATAACTTCTTTAATTTGTACAGGTTATGTCATTGTGACTTTATAACTGTAAGTGTATTTTGGATGCTGCTTACTATGAGTTGCCTCAATGAGAATTTCTATTATTAGCCTCTTGGCTTCCCGAAAGGCACTTTGATTGCAGTTAGTTGAGAGTAAAGACTGTTACTCATTCACATTTCACCTCAACTTTTTTTTACTGACTGGCCATGAATAGGAATGAATGACCTTCCGGTTACCAGGCTCATTTCCCCTAACTAAATTGGTGAACGCAGACCCATCCCAGTACCAAGCCTGCCAGTGCAAGGCACAGTCATCAACACACGCATAAACAATCCATCTGTTTGTTCCATTCATACATGCAAAATGACTGGCAGAAATGCACAAACAAAGCTGCACGTATGCAGGAATTCAAAAAGACAAAGACAGAAATGTGACTGTCCAAAGTCATAATGTCAGATAATGTTTGGGCGGGCAAGACAAGTGCTGTCGCCTCCACTGTGAGTTGCTGACACGACACAGAGCAGCCAACTGGATATAGACCCTCCACTCACATGTAGCCTGGCTGGGGCCTTAGGACTTAACTGCTTATAAAATGAAATGAAACAACAGAAGGCAGGAAGTGCTGCTAATAAACCAAATATCCAACCTCTTTTTAAATGTTTGACCAGATAATTAATTGTCTTAAATCTTACCAATAAAATCTTAGAATATTAAATGGTATAATGCATAATTGATATCTATATTTTTACACATTTATCAGTGGTGAGAATTACATTTTGCGTTGTTTTCTATTTACTAGTCAATTACACTATTAGACAATAAAGACTGATGTTCATTGTGAAGCAAACAGGCTCTCGGGACTTGAAATCAATTAATTTTGTCTCCTTTTCAACATCTCTCTGATGGCGATGGCTGACCTAGCAAGAGGATAAAATGTCTGGCTGGAAGTAACCTCAGAAATCAATCCCCCTGATGCACTTTCCCCAGCATTTATAAGAATCAAACAGGTGTCTCTTAAGCTTTTTTATTGACGAACATACCTAAGAGTGTGCTGTGCTACTTCAGGGAAATAATGATCCGTTATGTTTATGAACTCTCAGCTATCTTGCAAGGGCTGGTCTTGTCAACAAAGGTGTTTTCTACAACAGTCAACAAGCCCCGCAGAGCAACAATGAGCACAAGACCAAACAAAAACACACACTTTGTCCGTTTGTGCCTATGCATGCTGTGATCAAACGTAATTACAAAAAAGAAGAAAAAAAATCAGGGCAAAAATTAAGGAGCTGGTCCAGCTGACATTGTTCTATTCACAGACAGGAATAGAAGCAGAAGAACACACACAAGCCCGGGCTACGTGATATTCTGGGAGGATGGAGAAGCCAGGTTGTGCCACTGCTGGCAGCCTGCGCCTGGATTCATTTGAGCTAACGTCGTCTATTTAAGAGTTTCATTCGCCGCTACAAAGCCAAGCGCCTCATCCACTGCACGGTGTAAATTCCAGACACGAGTATGTAATGGCCAAGGTTTATCAGCTCATGCGCGCCATGTTGGAGGGGACTGCTCACATCACAACACACACAGAATACCCTGTTACTGTCCTCTCCTCCAGTCTGTAACCAGTCAGCATCTCTCCACCCGTGCAGTGAGGGCCATGCGCGGCTGGCTGGCTCCACTGGAAATTCACCATCGAAGCAACAACAACAACAACAAATGAAGAGACACTTGCTTCGCACATCAGATCGATATTACATGACGGATCATGAAAGGCATCCGCGTAAACACGTCTTCCCATTACACCTGTCGCCCCCATTGGAAGTACAGTAGTGTAAGGCGGCCCTCTAGGCATGCAATAGAGGATGATATGACATAATAATGCAGATGTTCAGTAACTCTCAGCCGCTGACTTAAGCCAAAGCAATGCTATTTTCAATTTGCTCTCATCTGTCTTGAAGGATGCTGCGCCTCCTGTGATTACGAGTTGTAACCTCCTAGCATATTAATGCAGCTGCACAGTGCATACACAGTGAGGAATTTCACTATTACAAAACAGCCAGTATATTGTTCGATATGCATATTTCATCCACCCTCTCTCATCCCTCTGTCCCGCTATGTCAGCCCTCGTGTCCGAGGCACAGGATTGATGCTTAAATGTTCCGCCGCTGCACAACCAGCCGCTGAACAAATCACCAAAAGCAGGTCAGCTACAGGAAAACACATCACCAACCGCAGCACACTGAAAATCACGACTTACTCAGTTTACAGATCCCTTTTTGCTTCCCGCCGCAGACGTCTTCCAAACGAGGTGTCCTGTTGTTTATTTTTCGGAGCACTCTCACACCCCTTCCTTTCCTCCCCCCTTCTCTTCTTCTTTTGGATGGCACCCCTTGTGCTATAGCTGAGGTGATGCCGAGGGCAGCTTGCGCGCACGGCCCGGCAATTATAAGACACCGATGGCTTCCTCTCGGGCGAAAAGGACGCACGGCGGACTTGGTTCCGCGCTGGGTGGGAATCTCATGGGTTGTGGGGCGTCGTCTGAAGCAGGTTGTAGACTAGTCAGGGTACGTGTGTGTGTGTGTTAGAGAGAGTCAGAGTGGTATGTGAAGGGGAGTGCAGAGGGGGAAAGGATACGCCTCCCAGCCCCGCGAAGATAAAGGGGCCCTGGCTGCGCACGCTGACTAAGATAAGGGTCCTTCTCTCCAAAAACGAGGCCCTGCTGGCTCTGCTCCAGCCTCACCATATGACGTGCAAGGAACCGGGCTGTCTGCTTCAGCGGTGCTTCAAAAGTACGTGCAGCCTGAGGCTGGGACCACATCCAGGATTTCTACTAGAGGAGAACGCGCCATTCTTTCCAGTTTTACTGTTTCTCCGTCCACTCCATCTAGTGGTGAAAAGGCTCAGTGTCAAGACTCCTTGAATTTTTTTTGCACGAGGAATCGCAGGCTGAAGGGTGAATGCTTTCACTGCCTCAAGGAGCGGGTTTGAAATAGGATTTCGTCGCCATCTATCTGCTGTTTCTTTATCAAATCAGGAACACTCGGAGGAATCAGTGTAAACTTAAGCTGTGTGCTCAGTTTCGCTCATTTACATTTTATTTATCCAATTATTTGACATCTGCATCCTTAAATCATCCAAAACATGTTGCACCTGCACACAGTATACAGTAGGTGGTGCTAGACTTCCAGACATGTTCTCTTGTCCTTTCAAGCTTGCTTTCTCATAGGTTTATGGTCTGCAAATTCATTTGAGGTGGTTAGGCCATAAATGTTTGTGTGAAAATAGTAAACGAGATATGGGTGTCTACATTATTCTGTATTTTCTTCTGTTTTAGGATATATCTCTTTTCAGGGAGTTTGATCAATTCTTTTATACAGGCGAGAAGAACAGACACAAAATCACCTGTGCCTCTGTTAGCTTATTGATACCGCATTGAGACTTTAACAATGTATTATATTAATAATACGCTGTTATAATGTATTATAATAATACATTGTTAATTTTGGCTACAGACAGTTTGCTACTGCCCACCACATTTCATCAAATAACCAAAAGTGTAGAGTGTTTAAGAAAAAACAAGGGCTGAAAAATCTGCTTGTCAAAAGACATCTGTTTGTCTAAATGGGAACTGGGTTACATTTAATTGGAAAGCACAAAGGTGAAAGGTTAGAGTACACAGTGGGCTATTTTAACTTAATGCAGCTGATGTGGGGGACAGAGCAAAAGTTCCTGCCTACTCTTAAATGTCTGTACAGCAAAGGAAAAAACAAAACAAAAATAAAGATGCTTCCTTAAAAACATGATGTAATATTTTTAATACTAAGTATAAATGTGGCTGGTTATTTTAGGCAAATCCACCACTGTGATCAAATTGGTGGTGCTGCGATGTCAGGCTGATGCATTTCTGAGTTCACTCCTTAGAATTTTTCAAGGAGCAAAAACTGTAGAAGAGCGACTCGGAAGGAGATCAGATTGTCTAGCTTTTGTCTAGGGACTCAGATTAATGTCTAGAAATAGGAAAGTGGCTAAGCAGTTTTTTTCTTCTCTTTTTTTGAGCCTGTGAGAGGGAATAAAAAGGAAGCACTAAAACCGGTTTCGGAGAAACAAACACCTCCGTTTCTCTGTCTCTTGCTCATTTCATGCACTTCACGTCTCCCGTCTTTCACACCCTCTAGCAGTTTTACACGTATGCACAAAGCAGAAAGCAGGCAACATACAAACACAACTATATGCAGGAAGGAGGGAGGGTGAAAAAAAAACTCAGCCTCCCATGTGGTATGTGTGTGTCTGTCATGACATCATGATAAACACTGCTGACAGATAAGGGTCAGGCCTGTTTCGGTACTGACATCTCTAAAAAAAAATCTCTCCCTGACAAACAGAAACAACAAAGGGAGGGAGCCGGCTCAATCGCAGTTTGATAGCGTTTTGGGAGTTTCACTCACAAAATATCTCAGTTTGATCGTGATACAAAACCATACTGGCAAATGTGTGTTTTTGTGTTCTCATGGGCCTGCACCCTGAGAGCTTTCTCATGTATTTACATGTGTGCGTGTGACTTGTGTCGTTGTGCATGCAGCATGACTTGGAGCCCTCACAGCCCTCGAGGCCAGCTCAGCACTTGGCTTCTTATCTCTCTTTCAGAACCTTGGTCATGAATAAACATAACTGGAAAAAGAAATGATCCAACATGAAAATAACTGAGTGGAATTTGGAAAAGCCAGGTTCAATCCACAGCAGGGGAGGAGTGCTGAAAAAGTGAATGGATAAGCGAATGAGTGCTGAGAGAGGGAGACACTGAAGTGTTTCCTCCATCCTGGAATACCCTCGGTGTACTGGCTCCAGAAAAGTAGCAAAATCTTTCACTTCTTCCTCCTCTCTTCTCTTTTTTGCTTCGCCTGCTCTGGACTCCATCTCTGTCTTTCACTGTATGCTTTAAAATACCAATCGTGCCTCTGTGGGCTACTCTAGATTGTTTTGTATTCTCTTATGCTGTTGTGCCAGTGTGTGTGGGTGTGTGTAGGAGCCGAAGAATTTTTGTCTTTTTTGTTGTTGCTCTGGGTTATAATGAGCTGTTTCACTGAAATACACAAAACGATAATGTTTCTTTTGAACCCCACCCCCTGTTCACACACACACACACACACACACACACACACACACACACACACACACACACACACACACACACACACACACACACACACACACACACACACACACACACACACACCCCTTTCATTTTTACCTCACCTCTGTCTTATTTCCTCTTTTTCTTATCTTCCATTTTTGCCATTCCTTTTCACGTCCTTTCTTCTCTCTTGTCTCACTTTCTTTCTTTGTACTCCTCTCCAGAATACTGCTGTTAGATCAGACATGAATAATAGAAGACCAGCTTTTTGGTGTCCAAATCAGTAAATCTGTTTTTAATATCATCCTTAACACTTTGGCTGTGTCTTTGAATATGCCCACACAATGCACCCTGTTGCCATAAATGTAGGGAATAATGAGGGTCATGCAGTGGAAATGTGTGAGTGTAAAGCAATGTGTTGGCCCCATTATAAGGTGGCATCATTAGCTACACAGCTACTGTCACTGTCCCATCACGGCATCTGCCCACACACACACACACACACACACACACACACACACACACACACACACACACACACACTGCTTTCATTTTCTGCTCTTTCTCAATCTCTGTCTGTCTCTCTGTTTTAGTCTTATACACACCAACACTATTACCTCCTTTTCTCCCTTTGGTGCAGATCAGGCTGGCATCAGATGCGACAATGTGTTAATCGGTGGCTGTTACACGGGTCAACGAGTTTTGTGACAAAGCCAGTGATCCATTCTTAGGCTCAACTGGGAGCCGTGGTGGAGTGACAGCTCTTTTATTTTCACTCATGAGGTCATTTGAAACTTTTAAAAGAACCTTTTCTCCTCAGTAATCTTTTAGCCATTTCTTTTTTTCTGCTTCCCCTCTCTTACCCACCCGCCTCTTTACATCAGTTCAATTTCCATGTCTGCCTTTTCTTTTCCCATTTCTCGCTTTTGCCTTAAACTTTTCTATTCTGTCTTTCATTTGTATTCTTTTAAGTGCTCCATCTTTACTGCTATCAGTTTATTCTTTTAATATTCCATTTGTTCCTTATGTTTAACGTGTTCAGTCATTCCCACATTCCTTCTCTTGTTTTTGATGTTTTTTCCATCTTCATTCCCTACACATACTTCTCATTTTCTTCCCTTCTGTTCATCTTTCTTTTGCTTTTGTTCATTCTGTTTCCTTTTCACGTCACCCTCACTTCTTCCCTTTTAATCATTCTCTTTAATTTATAATTTCATCCTTCTGTGCATCCCAATTTTGATTAGCTGTTCATCCCTGTATAGGTTTCTTCTTTGTGTTGTGCCCATTTATCCATCATTTATTCCTTCTTTTGAATCCCTCTTTCCATCCTCTTCCCTTACTTGTTCTTGTACTCCCTCTCGTGTCATTGTTTTTGTTGTTCCCCTTTTCTTTCTTTTCTGAGGTCTGTAGCTCATCAATTTCCATTATTTTGTAAAAACTGTAATTCAGATCTTTCACCTCTGATCACAGCCCACAAGTCCTGTCATTGCAAATAGATGGAGGATGGGAGCCAGGTTGGAAAATACCAGGAAACACGCATTTAAATCAAGTCACATACATTAACATGCAGTCATTGTCTCCGCTCCCCTGCTTGTAGCTGATATAAAATAGGATGGATCACAGCCTTGAGTACAGATGAGTGCAGTGCCACAGCGCTCTAATTTACTCATTAAATTGATGCTCCCAGACCGACTGATTTAGACGGGATTAACGATGGAACTTCTTCTTCTTCTTCTTTTTTCAAATTTAAGCCACATCAATGTGCATGCGTGCATGCTGCAGATTTGGTGAAGCATATTATCATGGCATAGCAACTGTGGTGCATTGTGCAGTGAGCAAGCCTTAGCTAAATGTTTGTGTTTTTTGTGTATTATGCATTATTTCCCCCAGCATCTTAACCGTAGGGATGTCAGACCTAAAACTGGGTCAGACAGTTGTAAGAGTGCATGATCCTCTGCCAAGAGCTTCCATAGAAACTCTGACACATCTAAGAGATTTTCCTGGCTGGAAAAATATTTATGAATATGAGAAGACATAGAAGAGTAGAGGTGATACAGAAGGGACATTTGAGACAGTATATCTAGTCATTATAGATGTGTAAAGGGATGCAAACACAAAGCGCAGATGGGCAATGACATGCATATCCTCACAGTCTGATTTCTTGCCCACATTTGAGAAGAAGTGAAAGAGTGGTGAAGGAGAACAGGCATGCAGTGATGTGCACAAGGTTTCCAATGCACGAAAGGATCACACTAACATTTTAAGACATATACAAAGGTTCCCCTGCATACATGTAAATACCCATAGTCCCTGACCCAATTAGTCTGGTCTGATAACTGTGTCAGTGTGTTACTACCAATTCCTAAGCCTGGAGGGTATTGAAGTCATGTACTGTAAAGTCTTACTCATGCATGTAAGGCCACAGCAACATCAGTGCTCAATGCTCATGTACTCCATCCCCCCAATTTTCTCTGTATACATGCAGAAAAAACCACAGTGTATTTGTATATGTATATGTATGTTTATATGTGAATCCGTGAACCGTATACCTGCAGTGCACACACACAGATACTAGGTGAATGGCCAAAAGAAAGAGACAAATAAATCACTAGAATTTCAGTCACCAAAAATGGAGTGTTTAACAATGCTCAAAAACACCCAATTCCAGTGAAGTGAATTAGCAAAAGTTTAACTAACAGCTAGCAGCTAAGTTTCCTGCATAAAGACATCTGGTAAAATGAATGCCATGTACAGGTCTTCTGTTTCTGTTCTATTGTTGAAACTTTAATTAAGTTGAAACTTCATCCCCAAAAGATGCTATATTATATGTAGTGTACAAGTGCTTATGTGTATGTTCTGTATGTACCCATGTGGGCTACAGGAAAACACTGTTTCCATCTCCATCATTATCTCCACAAGTCTCCTAGGAGACTTGTGGAGATGAGGCATGAGCAGACAGCCAAGCACACACATCAACAATGATTAGAGAAGCAGAGAGAGGCAGAGCGAACGACTTGCATACATTCTCTGCTTAGCAGAGTGTTTCTTTAAACTGTCACATGAAAGCCTTGCAACTTTGCAGAGTCAACTTTCAAGGAATTTTTAGAATACTGCTTTATTTTCACATTTTTCTGCATATATATTTTTTTAATTCTAGGTGGATGAATTTCACGAGTTTTTAGCTATGCTTGTGCTGCATCTCAGGTCAGTCTGCTCCTTTGATCCAGAGTGAAATTTCTCAACAGCTGTTACCAATCATCCAAGGACTCCAGGGCAGTGAAGGACCAGGAGTAGGTCATCAATGGTCATTTTGAGGGAAAAAGCTACTAGACTGACATTTCATACAAACACTCACGTCTCCCTCAGAAGGACTTGTAGTAACGTATATCAGGCTTTTCATCAAATGTCAAGATGAAATTTTAATTTCAGTTCCCACTGAATAATCCCCAAATACCTGATAAAATAATGGAATTCCAGTATACCATTTCCTTACACATTGTGCACTAATGTGTGCGTGTGTGATATCTAGACAGTGGTCCACTGGAAATTATTTGGTATGGTGACCAAGTCCAGTCAGTCTGTGAGGACCTGTGGTTACTGGGATTCTCTTATTTGTTCCTTGACAGCTGTCTATGTTTCACTTTATCAAGTCTACATGTAAATCTGTTTTGGGTTTATGGTAGCCTAGCCTTTTCCAGCCGCTGACTGGGGTTGTTGTCTGTGGTTCTGGAATGATACTATTGACATTTCTGGTTACTGCTAAGATGTTCTTTTTGGACTTACACACTGCAAAAATTTATGTGCGTGTGTGTGTGTGTTTATGAGATAGAATGTGTAAGGACCCATGTGTAAGGAGCAGTAAGGACCCCAAAAAATCTGTCCCTGAGCCTATCACAGAGTTGTTATTCCTGTGCCTTGGAACACCTTGAAAACAGAGGACCCTCTGAGAAAACCCACGCAACTCAGGATCCTTTTTCATATCTGTATTAAATGCTATATAAATCTCAAGATCACAAATCCTGGGAGCAGATTAATGACCTGCTTTTAGCAAAAGTAAATGTCAACACCCTAAAATCATAGTCATTGTAAAGACTGCACCTGCTTCATGTTTGCATGGCCATTGTGAACCTTTTAGCACATAGCTTTAACCACTATGATCTCCAGCAGAGTCTCACAGAGCTGCTAGCATGATTGTTGACCTTTAGTTAAAAAAGAAAAGGAAAATAAAAAATGATCCTTTCTAAGAATATATAAATAATCAGTGAGGTTGAAACCCAAGCAGCAGCAGCTTCCTTGTGAGGTGAAGCCAGTCTTAAAAAATGTCAGCCTCCAGCTGGACTGTAACAGCATAGTGGATATACTGCTAAGACATTTATCACCTTCCATACCCTGTGGGTTAAACAGTAAGACAAGTAGCAAATATCCTCAATTATATATCCATATGAAGTTTAATGATCCTGCAAGCAAAACCTTGGGAAATTCCTCTGGTTGTTTATGCTACTCGCATAACTGTTATGGCAGGTTATTAGTCACACAAAACCTGAAATATTACAGATTTTGCTTTCTTGTTCTGGATTCCAAGGTAGAAACAAGCTTTGGAAGTAAAGCTGCTCAGTGAATCCAACCAAGTAGAAATGTCAGTCTTAGCCCCCAGCTGTGGTGGTAGACAGCTGACTGGCACATTAAGGCCCGTTATAGTTGGAGCTCCAAAAGAGCTCGCTACAAGGCCTGTGTCTGGTGGGTCGACAAATAAAAGGATTTAAACGTCCCTAGTGAGACTAAATTTAATTTTCTGAGGATCCCAGGCTGAAAATTTTAACAAGCATCACACCATGGGAATATAAAAGCATCACTTTCATTTCTTTTTCATAATTGATGAAGCCTTTCAAGTACATTAAACACAGGTTCTTCGAGTATTTCAGCAACGGGCCAAGTTATTTCATGTGGATGTGAATCAGAAGGCAATATTTTGTATGTGACAACCTTGCTATGCTACACAGGAATCAATACTTTATTTCTCAGAAAAATAACCCTCTTTATTGATTGGACTCAAAGTAAAATGATCTTTACGATCCTTTTGAACCGTACTCCCTCACTCAAGCCACTGAGAGCTGAGGAATTTCATAGCAGAACTGTGGGAGCTTCAAAGCCTTAAATCCATTTTCTCCGTGTGTAAAGGTTCATAAGGAGCTGGGCGAGATGGCAGCAGGTAGAATGAGAGTGACAAAGAGAGCACGATAAAATTAAAGCCGCGGACAAAAGGCTTTTGTGCGTTTCTGCAGTGGTAAACCAGTGCTGAAAAGGATGTCACCAGTATCTCCTGGACAGCCACTTTCACACCCACACACACACACACAAAAGTATAAGCATACACAAGCACAGGGACACAAAAATAGACACATGCATACAGACAGCTCAGTCTGCATTTTCTGTTGCCTCCTGCAGTCACACATACTTACTTACACACGCACACACACACTTGTTGTCTCGTGCTTTCTGGGCCACTGAGGAGAGAGAGAGGGGAGAAGACAGGGAAAAAGAGCTGCTGGCTTGCTGAGTGTGAGTCATGGACAGGCTGACTGTCCTCAGGCCTCGATACACCATCTGCACCCCCCACTACCTCTACACCCTCATCACACAGCTCAATGCTCCACAGCACCGGACACACACAAATATGAATACATGCAGAGACAGACAGACATGGATTCAAATGAAAGAAACAAATGCCCACATCTGACACATATCTGGAAGGACTCACAACCTTGCTAAATCTGGGCCATGCACTACTAAAACACCAAAACTCTCATTTATATATTAATAATCATCCAATCTGATGCATGTGGATCTAGAAATAAAAAGAAAATCATCTCAGCTTTATACTGGAAAAATATCAAATATTTTAAAAATGACATTTTTATGTAAAAGTACACATTTGGACAATTCTTTCCATACTAACACACACAGGAAAAAAAGACCACTGAGCACTGAATCCCTGCAGGTTAACTGGGATCTACCATGATTCTTTGCAGAATTCATTATGGAAACCTGACACTAGCCCACAGGAAAGGCGCAAATGTGGCTCTGCTGCATCCATCTGGCCATGCGTATTTGTGTTAGTGTGTGAGTGCGAGCGCATGAATGAGCACGTTCTCGAGGAATCAATGAAAAAGATCTTTTTCATTAGAGTAACAGTAAGCTGCTTCGGCATTGACCCCCTCTGTATTTTCAGCCGCACCATAATACATCCCCCCGACTCTGCTTTCAAGTACCACAAGCTAAAAACTGTATTTAAGAAGTCTTATTTTTTATTCAATGAGGTTATTAATGTTACACATCACAACAGATAGAAAACATTAGTCCAAAAAAGAGGACTGTGGAATAATAAGTATTAATAATATTAAGTAATGGCAAATATTTTTACAGTCAAAATGGCATGATCACCGGCATGTCTGTCTGTCAAAATGTAACATCGCAGACTCGAAGCACAAAAGGTCAGGTTATAAAAAAAGGACACACTCGTACACACATGCAGCACAAACTGACGAGCAACTTTATCTAACAGCTCCTCGCCTGAGGAGCGCCACTACAAAATACAACTTGTTCCATTTAGCATAGCTTCTTCCTACTTTACAAAGTATCAGTCCATGTATCCTTCAGGTGTTGTGGTGCATGGGTGCAAACCAACTTCATCTGTGTGTCTGAGTCTGTATTTGATTAAGGTATGATCAAATAATGGCATCATATAAAGCACTTGTCATTGGACAGAATATCTGCTGACAAAAAATGAACTGGATAACAACTTTATACAACAAAGTATAATTACAAAGAAAGGGCAGGAGTGCACTGAAGGAACACCAAACTAGTTGTGTTCACTTTTCCTGCTCACAGATCTTGCTCCGAAGTGTATAATTAGGGCTGAAATGATTATTTTTTAAAGAAATGTTTAACTGACTGATAACACCACCGCCTCTTCTGACTAATCAAGAAAAACGTCACTCACGGTTTTCCAGAGCCCTAAGTGGCGTATTGAGAGTGCCTTTTTTGAGAAACCAATTAAAAACCCACCACATATTCCTAATCCTCATGTTTATGCAAGTGAAATCCTCAAACAACATTTTTTTTCTTTAACTGACTGGAGTTAATCAGTTATCAATATGGTTTGAATATCATTTCTGTAAACTAATTATTGAAGGCCTAAACTCACTGAACTGTATTTGACCAGAGACAGTATAAAAATGAAAACTAAAAAATCTTAGGTTGCCCATCAGTTGATGAATGACTGATGTTTATGGGCTCAGTCACTCATTTTGGGACATAATGAATTAAAAATTAAGGCTGTTTTGTAGATTTTGCTTGTTCTGTGTTTTAAAATAGACAATTATCTCTGCTATGAAACCGCACACTCATTTCTTAATGAGGGTCAATTTAAAGTCTTTAGCCAATGATTCAGTTCAATTCAATTTAATTCCATTTTTTTTGTATATATTGCCAAACTATAACAATATTCACTTCAATGAGCATGCATTTTCACAGTATGATCTGCTTTTCCTTATCACATCCATTTTTTAATTTTTTTGCAACCACAATAGCGATGGTGAGTCTTCAGAAACCAGTGGGTGACATTACTGTAGATGCATCCATCTTTACAACTGTCTATGATTTGGAGTCATTTTCTAGTGCAGTGGGCAAATCTCACTTCAAGGCCCTCTTGCTCAGTTGTACTGGGCCTTTCCAACGTATTACATGGTTATCTTCAGCAAATGCATGTTGGCCATAGTTTATCTGAAGATTATAGCTCTACAGTAGAAAATTACATTTGCTGATGAAAAGTCTAGAGGAAGTGAATTTTTGAGTTAAGATTGTTTTACCAACATTTATTTCAAAGAAATCCTAGCTTATCATAGTGCTGGTTGGCTGTTTTTTTAAACTGGGAAGTTTTTAAATATAAAATAGAATAATTTAGCCTCATATTGTAAAAAGGTATAGTTGATAATCTCTTAAAACTGCAACGAAAAAAATGGTATAGATAATGGATAGGTGAAGTCTGACCTTGCAGGTATTAGTAATTTATGAATAGAATGATTTGGGTCTTTCTGTTTGGCTTTTCCTGATAAATTAGAAGCAAAGTGAAAGCCAAAATGCTAGTGAAAAGACTTTCAAGACCTGAAAACTTAAAATCTACTCATAAGGATGTTTTTTTACTGAGCTATAAAGCCAGCTCGCCCATCCAACTGGTACCTACTGAAGCCACTTTGTTCCAAGGTTACGGTGGGCAACACTACTGGCTGGGCAGCTTTCCATTAACATTCCCTTTACTATTACGATTTGCAAGAGGGCCAAATACAAAGAGTGTACTAGCATGGTTTGATAAACACGTTAATCTCCTTAGCGCGGCTTCAAGCTCTGTTCCGTGGAAGGTTTCGTGCACAGAAAAGACAGACCGTCTGTCTGGCTTGCTGTGCTGTGTCCAGCCACATTCTTCATGTTAGGAATAATTCTCTTTCCACTTGACTGCCTCTCATGTTTGCTACAGTAATCCATTCAGTGACGTCTGTATAGGGGTGCCCAACTGTGCACGATCCTCCCCACATCCAATCATCCTTTCTCCTCCTTCTTGCTTACCTTCCAGAAGCAATGTTTCCTAAATCTGCTTCTTCTGGTAAATGCAAGCGCATCTGCCTGATCTCAAATGTAAGAATTTGTTATGTGGTTTGTTTATTTGGAGGTATAAGAATTTGTGGTTTTGTCAGTTGTTGCTATTGGCAAGTACTCTTAAACCTGTGTTTGAACTTGACTTTACGGCATCCTTATAGCTTTTGAATGCTTTGAAGGATGATTTTTATAGCTAGTAACAAGAGCAAATTCTCTGTGTGTAATGGCTGGCAACCTCAAACAGTTATTCAACTTCAAGAAAAGCTAGTATTGCCTGTGGTTGTTTTGTTTTCTGAGTCTCATCCCCATCTCAAGGGAAACTTGATTTAGCAAATCCCAATCCATTCATTCAGCTCTTTCAGCTGCAGCCTCTTCGACTCCTTTGAAACACAGAGGATGTGCGTGCTGAAACCAGAGGTAAACTGGGGTTTTTAATTTCTCTCCCTGCTCTATTTAACATCCGTTTCTTTTCTTGTCTGTTCTTTTCTCAGTGAGGGCTGCTGAGCTAACACTGTGGGTAGTTTGTGTATGCAGGAAGTGGAAAAAAAAAGATTCCCCCTGCTGAGTTTGTATTCTGCCAGACTTTCACCTAGTCCTCAATTCCATATCCAGGATCTCTAAACCACTTTATCATTTCTCAAAAGTCATAAAACTCTGTTCACCTATCGCTGCCTACTTTTCTTCAGTGTCTCTTTGAGAAGAGTCCTCCCTTCTCTAGTACAATCTGTGATTTTACAATGGTGTCTCTTGTCTTCACGCTTCACTATAACATCCTCTCGTTCTGCATGGCCTTGTAGTAGTGCTCCTGCTCAGCATGGCTTCGGGCGGACACAGACGGCCGACGGGGCAGGGTGGAAGTGCGGGACAATAACTGGTTGTGGCCATCTATCAGTAAGTCAGGGTGGGGAGGTGGAGGAAGCATGCTGGAGCAAGACTGGTGAGGAGGTAGAGGCATGGAAGAGGGATGCGGTGGTGGAGGCAAGGGCGAAGAGGATGGGTGTGGGTGTGGAGGCATTTGGGAAGAAGAGGGGTGAGGAGGGGGAGGCATTTGAGAGGAAGATGGGAGGGGTGGTGGAGACATCTGAGAGGATGGGTGAGGAGGTGGAGGCATATGAGAGGAGGTGGGGTGAATGGGAGGCGGAGGCATTGGGGAGGAGCTTGGTGGTGGAGGGGGAGGCAAGGGAGAGGAAGATGGTTGAGGAAGCGGTGGTGGGATAGGGGATGACGACAGCTGAGGTGGGGGCGGAAGAGGGGATGAGGAGGTGGGAAAAGGTGGGGGAGGCAGATCAGCTCCTCCTTCGGCACTGCAGCTGACCGATGAGGAGCACAGGGAGTCTGATTTCACTGGGAGTGTCCTGTAGTCCCGGTAATGACTGACATTGTCTTGTCGCTGCAGCGCGGCACGGTGTTTGTCACCCGTCGGGTCAGCGGCCATCATGTTGCCACTGATGGTGTTTCTCCATTCCCACGGCTTGCCATTAGTGGCCGACACACGCACCACCGGATGGTGAGGGGCATGAGCGTCGATTGTGACGATGCTCCCGCTGCCAGCGATGCTCCCTGGGTTGCTCCCAGTGCAGCTGTCTCGATCAGATGGTATCCGGTAGTATGGTGACTCTGAGCAGTTAGAGCCAGGACCAGAGGAGGAGCCGCCTTCTGATGTCTTAGTGGAAGGAGTAGTAGGTCCTTGACCCTGCTGCTTTGACATGGCTACGACCTGCAAGAAAGAGACAAAAATCTCATGATAATCCATATATAAGAGCAGCTGCAAATAAATTACTCAACAACTATCCAGGAAGAGGGACATTTTTTGGCGTGGACATGGCAGAGCATGATAATAACCTATTATATACCTCTAAAATATTTTCAGAAGATTTAACTCTAGTTATAATTAGCATTTGAAGTCTTATGAGACTGATTTATGTTGGAAACTAATCAGTGAAATTGCTCCCACCAGTGTTGTTTTGATTATACCAGCAAAAATAAATCATAGATGTGTAGTTTACACAGCATATGGCAGCTGTTAAATCTCCGTTCCTGTCTAAACTGAATTGGCTACATGCCACGTGACAATAAAGTATGAAAAATTATGGCTAAAGATAATATCGTTGTGATCGTTTTTAGGCTTTCATTTTCTAATTTCTACCTCACCTGTGTGACTCTTTGCTGGCTGGGAGGCTGGTTGGGCTGCGTGTTGGGCACACGGGGAGTCGACACGGCAATGGGCCCTGTTCCAGGCTCTTTTAGTCCTCCTCCCTCTGTGAGTGACAACCACTTTGCCCGTGTCTTGGCACTCTTAGGGGAAACAGGAGGTGGCCGAGAGGCCTCCTCAGGGATGTGAACAAGTGGGGGTGCCACCACCATCCTGGCTCCAGTCGGTGTGGTGGTATTGGCTTGCACTGTGGGATAAAGAGAAGACGGCATTTGTTGGTCGCCCCCTTCCCCTGCAGCTGTGCCTCCTTCACCTCCTCCATCTCCTCCCTCTTCCTCATCTCGTGAGCTCTGGCTACGGAGCTCCATCGAGCGCTGCTTCCACTCTGACACCAGCTGCCGAGACCTTTGTGGGTCGAAGGGCACGTGGAACGTCATGTGACGCTGGGTGGTGACTGGCTCCTCTGAGGGTGAGATGGGGCTGTTGCCGTTTGCAACTCGAGGCAAGGTGTTGCTGAAGGTTACCATGGTTTCCTTGCCCATGGGACGACTGGTCGCCAGAAGCTCCACATCAGCGCTTGCTCGTTTGAGGGAGGCCAGGGATGCCTTCTCCCTCCTCACCTTACTCCGTGCTCCAGATCCCAACCCCAGCTCCTCCCTGCTTTCAGACACCCTGGGAGTCTTCCTGTACAAGGAGTCATGGCTCCTCTGACTCAACACCCTCAGGCCATCCTTCTGCTGTGCTGAAGCTAGTCTCTGTAAAGACGGAGCATCTTCTTCCGAGGCTTTGAAGTTTCCCACTGCGTACACAGCCTAACAAGGGACAGAGGGACAAAGGAGAAATAAATGAGGAAATAGAACCACTCAGGGTGTTAAATAAAGACTAGAGCATGAAATTGTGTTTTCTTTAATCATTAGGAGGGAAAATTTAGATTTTCATATTAGTGGAGAGAGTTTGCGTGAATAGACATCTCTCTTTCCTGCTATTCTCCTGAGGTCAGCGTGAATCCCTCTCTAACCCCTCTCTTCATCCTTTAATGACAAGGAGAAAAACTCCCCCTCTTGAAAAGTGAAAGACGAGAGAGACAGAGAAGGCGAGGAGGAGGGGAGCGTGGAAAATGGCAACGACAAGTTTTCTTAAAACGAAGTGTGAAATTGTTCCAGAAAATTCTTATCGGATTATTCATTCCCTCTCCCTTCCCTCCGTAATAGAAAAGGCTATATATAGGCTGCCAGTAAAAAAAAAAAATGCTCGGAGAGAAATATATGGAAGCCACACAGGGAGGAGAGGTGATGAAAGAAAGAAGCGTTTGTTAGCACATGCTGTGATACTGTTAGAATAATACAATGGGACAGTTCAGTCGCAGCAAAACAACTAAACCACGTTAATAAGAAAATCTATTTATGTGCATTTTGTCATTCCCACCCTGCTGCATATTGATGGTTAACTACTCCTCACAGTCAAACAAATCCCTGAATGGATCCAAACACATGCTGATGCTTAATTCACAAACATAGGCCTAAAATAGAAGATTTGTAGACATCTTCATTAATTCAGATTTCTTTTTAGAAAGTTCTATTATTAGATATAAAGCAATTGGGGAAAAAAGCAGGAGCAAACATTTTTGTGCACTTTGTTGAACTAACCAAGTAGACTCCAATGCCGGCTCCTATCACGTATCCCACGTACACGTCTATAGGGTGACTGCGGTGTTGAGTTATCTGCGTCAGGCCAGCGAGGCCTGCTGCCATGCAGAAAGCAAAGACGAGCATCGGCTTCAGCAGCTTAGTAGTGCTGTTGATGCTGGCGTTGAAATACATCTGCAGAGAGAAACAAACACACACAGCATATCAGCAAAGAGCAGACGTTTGAGACATATGAAGCCCGGGATTAAGATTAAAAGGCATTACGATAATTTTACCTCAGGTGCACATAGACAATTACTTTACAGTGTGTAGTGCAAATGTAGATTGCATTACCCGGTTAATAATAAAACAATATGCTAGTTAGAAGAGATATCAACACCAAACTCATATCTGTTTATTAGATATTAAGCCAAAGTCTGGAGCTTAGCCTAACATAAATGGAGAAACAGCTCTCCAGGCTGCATTCTTAAAGACGAATAATTTGCCCATTACCTCCAAGATCCAGGACTGAAAAATGAAGCCAACCAGGATGTGCCAGTTAAAGCTGGATGCAACAGCCAGTTAAATAGCCACAAGCTGTCTGTTTGGCACCACTTAAGCTGAACTGAGCATGTGTGCATTGTTGCTACCTTTTGAATTCAATTACCTGACAATTAATACGGCTGGCTATGCTGTAAATTGTATTAACAGGCTAATTAAATACTAGGTGCTCCTTGGACCATTCTGTTCAAATACGGTCACTTTTGCAAATACAGTCTATGATCAACACTTAAAAAGTTTTTCAGTCTTATCTGTACAGTTAAGATACTGAAATGTTAAAAAAGTATTTTTAAAGATACAGGCTTTTCCTCCTTTAATCCCCCTTTGTACTAAGAAAAGCTAAAGTAAAGCGGATATAGATTCATATTTAATAACAATTATTCCAAAGACATCCATTATACAATAGCACTTGTTTCCTGTGCAGCTCGAAGCATTCTCTTTAATATAACTCATATTGTCTTGAAAAAGGGAAATGAACTTATTTTGATCTTATTTGTATATTTCTTTTTTAGCTCATGTGGTAAAGTAGTTTCGAATTCAAATGTCTTGGCAGTAAAGCAAAGTCGATGAGTGAGAAAGTCAGGCTGTGAAAGGGGGAAAATATATTTACAGTTACTGGCCGTTCGCATTCTCTGCATGCACACCATATTTCGATTATATAAAACGGAGGACAGCTGAGTGACAGAATGCAGGCTTTGCAAAAAATTTCCTTTCTAACAAGCTTGTCTATCTAGTGCTGTGCATAAAAATCCTGCTTTTCTTGATGCAAGAGGGAAAATCTGTCAGCCTGGAGAGATGCGAGTTATTTTCGATGCAGATTTTCTCGGCACTTCTTGAACCAACTATCTGCCTTTTGTGGAGAAATTTTCTTAGGTATTTTCTTTATTTGATTTCATTTAAATTTAGCAGCAAAGTTTTTTTATACTGAACACAATAAATACATGAATGTCTAAATTTGCTGGACAGGTATGACCAGAACTGAAAAAAAATGACCTGGCATCAGCGCGAAGATCCGACAACATGTTGTAGTGCTAACAAACCCAACAGCTGCTTTTCTCCAGCTCCCCTGCCTTATCTTGTCAGAAATCTGTCCAGTGAGCTTTAATGAGCTCATACAGGGCTCACTGAGGCAGCAGTGATATGGCCAGTAGCTTGCAATAGCCATTGGTGGAGGAGTGTGTGTGTGGGAGGGTGTTACCTCGTGGAAAAATGACAGTGCTACTTTGCCGTACAGTTCACATACTGCTGCAGTCAGTGCCAGATTGCAGAACGGCAAAAAAATCCACTAGAACGTAACAATAAACCCCCAAACCTGACCTCAATCTGACAGTTACAGTTATTTTTTATTTGAGTCAGATGTGAGCCCAGCCTGAGGATAATATGCAATCTGAAAATCTATGAACTATGTATCAAATGGCAGTTAATTCCAGTTGAAAGTTGCTGATATGGTTGTAGATCATACAAGTTGTATGATGCCAGCAGCAATGTTTGTTATGAATTAGTGGAAGTTCTGGATAGTTATCATGAAACAAATTTAATTGTTGTTCTAGGACAAAGATACAAAATGTTAATGTATCATTCAGGCTTTAGAAAAAGTATCAAACTAAACATGGTTACCTTGCATATAGTTTTTCTCCTGTTTTAAAGTTCTAATGAATCAGCTATTCATAAAAAAAAGCATCAAATGAACCACACGCATATTCACAAGCAAACAAACATCATGCAGATACACAACACTTAAGCAAACACATGCGGCAATTAAGGCGAAGGGAGTGCTTACAGAGATATATACGGCAGCGAAGCCAGAGAGCGTTGCATGCTGGGATGGGAATGTTTTCCTAAAGGGAGAAAAAGGGAGAGTTAGAAGCGGAAGAGTAAAGACAAAAAAAGAATTCGATTCCTGTTTTCATAAAGGACTTTGTGTATTCTGAGAGCGTTTATTGCCTCTTGAATAAACCTGAATAAAACTGTCGCGGCTGCTCTTGTTATGCCCGGATTGCATTTGACATTAAAATCTGTGTGTCTGCCCGACTGAGAGTTGTCAGACTGAGTGTGTGTCCTTGGATGTGAACATTAATAAACACAAAGAGAATACCACTGGGCATTAGTGGGAACATTAAAGGGAGAGTGATTGAATTGAGGTCAGAAATGTTATTTAATTTAATTTTTTTTAAAATGAAAGAAATCTTGTGTTTGCTCTTAACTTCTGCTGTTGTGTTATCGTTTCCCATTTTTTTCAGGCTAAATTCAAGGATTATTCTTTAAAGGCCATGTTTTCTTTTAGACCTGGAGTCTGAATACACTTTGGCTGGTCTAAAGGTCTATTTTATGAATAGATTTCAGTCATATTGCCCTCCAGGCACAGAGCCCTGGACACCATTCAAACATGCAGGTCAACACTGGACACTCCATAGAACTCCAGCACAGGCCTGTCAAATTTCCTTCTGTTTCTGTCTGTGAATATTGCGATCACTTCTCAAAGTAAGAGAAAAAAATGTAGACACACTGCCCATTTTGGATACATCAATCCACATGCAAGAGTCTCTGTGGTATTTCCAGCACAAAGAAACCACCCAGCCAAGTTTCTGCCAGAGCAATTTACTGATCTATAGATTCCTCTCTGAACAACCCTTTCACTTTCACGGCCAACAGGATGAAAGTACAGAAAAAAATCCCATTACGTTGTACAAATTTTGCTCTGGGTGTGTCATTGTTGCTGCTTTGGGAGGTAAAGGACATGAAACTGCTCACTGTCAAAGCAAATGTCGGTTGTAATGTTAGCAAGCTATATAACAGCGATCCACTGGTAGTTAGTTTCAGTTGGAGTCGGCCTTACAGGGCAGTAGTGGCAAGCCAGTAATACTGTTAGATTATTAAAAATGTTATGACTAATCTAATCAGGCCTTATTTCTGTGTCAGTGTAAATGACTGAGCATTGGTAATCTGTGCTGGTGAGATTTTTCCACTGTTCTTGTGAGCAGGTTTAGTATTTTCACACACAAATAATTGAGAAGCAGTGGAAAAAAAAACACACATCTTGCCCTCCGGGTGGGCATGCCTATAATGACGTGATGTTAGGTGAAAAGGATGAATTTGAGGATCAAGGCTGGAACTATATTTAGGTTAAGATGATGTTAGTTTTGGCAAAAACTGCAAGCGTTTTATAGAACATGTCTTGCTAATCCTTTAGACACTGAGGTGAGTAGCAAGTAGAATGCATTGTGTCAATAAGAGTCACGGCAAGTAAAGCAGTGCTAACATATGCACTTGTACTACAAGGATTATCCCTGTATCAACTCTATTTAGCTATAATCTTTCCTGTGTGTGTGTGTGCTTAGTGCCTCTCATACCCATAGATCGGAGCTTATTTGTCTAGCCTATGTCTGCTTGTTAGAAAATGCACTGCAAAAGAGCATTTACAAAACCCAAACTTAGTCAGAGCACCTGCGAGGAAGATTCTGCAGCTGAGTGGCAGGTCTTCTTATACAAATAAACATTTGGCTTTACTATCAAGTATGCCATTAAAAAGAAAATCCTTATTATTTTAAGCAACCATTTCTATCTATTTTTATCTTTTTATCCCCTCAATAAGTTGTCATTAGTCCTTGTCTGCTATACTCCTGCAAGACAGTGATGTTTCACCCTATTCAGTAAAATCTGCAACATTATTGTCATAATACATTGGGTTACATTTTCTGATTAAGGATGTATAGTTATGAGTAGAGATGGACCGATCCGATATTACGTATCGGTATCGGTCCGATACTGACCTAAATTACTGGATCGGATATCGGAGAAAAATAAAAAATGTAATCCGATCCATTAAATATCACGAAAGCACCTCACAAAACTTGCAACACGCAGTAACTCACCTCAGAACGTTAGCACGTCGGAGCAGTATGCATCACGTGATAGAGCGGCTGTGGCATGCGGGACCTGTCGGTGGTCTGGATAGCATTTGGAGCTTCGCTAGCAACCTGGCATTTCATCTCCGACAAAGTTATCCCCGAGAGAAGTAAAGCAAGTGTGTAAGTCCATCTCTGAATGTTTGTAAAGCATTCCTGCGTTAAGCTTAACGAGCGACTGCCTCTCCTCTCCTGCTGCTACTTCAATCGTGAAACTGCTTAAATGATCAGCTGATCGGCTTTTCTGTAGCGAGTCCGTCTTTCTTGTTTGTTTTTGGCCCACTTTGCACCAGAAAGAGGAAACCAGCGGCTGAACAACAGCAGCACGTTTAAGCTTGATAAGCTGTTGTTAGAATTTATTTAATATTACTTTCTACACCAGGATCGTTTTCTACGTAGCTGACGCTGGTAACTGTGCAGGGGCGGATCTAGCAAAGTTTAGCCAGGGGGGCCGATAGGGCATTAACTGGGAAAAGGGGGCACAAAGACATACTTTTCTTTCTTATTCTCATTTAAAATGTCGAGCTTTTAATAAATAATTATCTGACACCCAAAGTTTTAATTTGATGTAAAACGAATAGAAGTCAATTACTGTACATAGTGACTATTAAGTCTAATATATATACCCTAGTAAGCTATAGTACTTTTTCCTTTGGGAAGGTACCATCTGTGCAGTCTGCAATTTTGTTGAAGAAAGATGTTGAATCTATTTAATATTTCTGTGCATTTTTTTTTCACACTGCATCAAATTAAGGTTGATTACGTCGATTAAGCATCATGAGGTGGTGCGTGAGGGGTGGTTCCCTATTTTTTATTTATTTATTTTTGTTGTTGCTGGGAGTTGGAACCCTATTAGTTAGGTTGCTTAATATTTACGCTAAGTACTCTTTAAAATACCAGAATAGGGAGAATGGTGTAGGTCTAAGTTTATTAGATTGATCAGTATTGCTGAACTATGAAATATTTTTTTTGTATACAGGTATAACAGAATAGCTTTAGTGTAGTTGTTGTTTTAAACTTGAGTATGAACTTGCAGACTTGCAAAATGCAGCAAGATATTTTAAAAAACAGTTTTGTTGATTAAAAAACACTATATCGGATTCATATCGGTATCGGCAGATATCCAAATTTATGATATCGGTATCGGTATCGGACATAAAAAAGTGGTATCGTGCCATCTCTAGTTATGAGCTGCATCCAACTGCAGGCATGTTGACAATAAACTAGGTAGCACAACGTTGTCTTATTCTTATTACAAGGCAACAGACCATGGAGCCAGAGCGCTGACAAGACAGGTAAGACTCTGTACAAGTGCACTGATGATTTACTTTAACGACTTCATTAAATCTGTTTGTCTTATTAGCGTTTATGTTGTTTTTATATGTGCAATGATGCAAATTTTGATTTTAAGCAGATGGAGACATTCGGTGTTTATTCTCCTTTAGTTATAAATGAATGCCTTACCGAGCTGACATAATAGCATACTGGTCTTTGCCCATGCAGATGTCCTGTGTGATGTAGGCATTGTTGTCACATGACACTCCCGGGGCCGTGTAATTAGGCTGGCAGACAGTAAGGAAGAAAGGGGCGTGGTAGCCAGTAGCTAACTGGATGACATCTGTCACCAGGGCTGTTGCCAGGAGACCGAATACATGAACACCTGAGGGAGAGAGGTAAAGGGAAGAGATAGTAAGGCAACCTTAGTAAATGAACTAAAAGCCTCTGGTGGTTTCCGGACATTGAGATATTCATTTATGAATGTGTACAGTTGCGCAAACTACGCTTAATTTGCTCCGACCTTAAGTGACACCAAAAGCCTTCAGTTTGTCACATTTTGAAGCTTTCCCGCAGACAGAGAAATTTGGCAAGGTGAATTAATTACTGTTTTCACTTCAAAGCTCAAAGTCAGCCTCAAGATATTTCCTGTAGAGTATGATATCATGCCTTTTTCATTTTAAGCCACCCTTCATTTAATGCATGTAATTAGCTTATTTCTCTACTCTAAAACAGGGATAAAGTTGCAGGCTGAGAAGGATGAATAATTTGTCAGAGCCAAAACTGATATTCATCTTAAGAACAACAGAATTTTGCTCTAACTTTGTGGTTTGCATAAAGGACAGAATTTAACCTACGCATCTTCCATTGGCCTCAGTTTGATAAACTGTTCATTGTATTAATATGACTATTTTATTTTATTTTGCTTGTTTGGGTAGTGACAATACAAAAAAACTAGAAAAACAGAGTTCTCACATGTCCTCAGAGATGCCCATCAATAATTTGTCCTGAACTATTACACCATGTAACTAAGTGTGCTCTGAATAACAGTGTGGCCTTAACTCCTGCAAGCAGCCCAAACGCTCTGAAGGACTGGCAGTTATACACACCGACGAATCGCACGGTCCTGCGTAGGAAGGAGTTGAAGCTGCAGCCTCCAGCATTTATGCTGCCTTCTGACTTTGGACAAGTCTTCAGTTTGGACTGCATGCAGTACATCAAGCCTTCCCCCATCATAATCTGCAGACAGAGGGAGAGAAAAAAAAAGGAGAATAAAAGATATGGAATCTTTCTTCGTTACACTTCAAACGACTACGAGAGTAAATGAAAAAGAAAAAGATTTGAAAAGTTTGAATCTATCATTGTCAGATACAAGATATTGTGATCGATGAGAAACAATGCATTGTAGAGCGAATGGAGCAAAGGTGCTATTGAACAGTGATCACTTTCAGTCGGAATGATAGATGAGTTTTGGAGAGGTCTGCTGAAGGATTAGGAATGTGTGCGTCTGGGTGCGAGTGTGCATATTGATTGGAGGGCCTGTGGTGTGTTCGATGATGTGCATGGGAATGTCAGGTATATATTTAGTGTCTACATTTATCTTGCTTTGTGAGTGTTTGACAAGCTGTACATTTGTGTGATCTATGCATTTGTCTATATGCACAAGTGTATCTGCGGGATGTTTATGTGGAGCACTCACAAACCCTCAAAGCTTCAGACATATAATAGGTCACTGAATCTGTGACAGGATTATGTTCTGGTAGAGCTAATCAACACTTTCATATAAGGAGTTCATTAAATGTTAATTAAATGCTCAGTGGAAAACCTAAATATAATTATTACTCAAACTTTTAGGTTCATTTAACATGTTGTTTTAGTTCAGCCTGTGTAAATCATGCTCTAATAAGTTTTCAATCAATTTTCAAATTAAAACAATCCCAAAATACCAATAGAAACTGGATGTCTGGAAACAGGGCAGCAGAGTATTACTATAACAAGTCAAATTATATTACATAATATCTAAATATGGATAAACTTGTGGCAGAAAAATATTTTTAATTACAAAAAGGTTTTACAGAACTGCTCGTTAACACAAACATCTAATCAAACCACCACATGGCAAATAAAAGCATTGAGCAACGCATTTACATGTGTACACGTGGTCTAGACCAGCGGTCCCCAACCCCCGGGCCTCGGACCAGTACCGGTCCGTGAGTCGTTTGGTACTGGGCCGTGAAAGTTGAGGCTCAGGTGTGAAATGTATAGTTTTCAGGGTTTTTATTGGTTTTCAGAGTTATTTTGTTATCGTTTTTATCGTTTACTCGGTTTTCCTTGGTCTTTTCACGTGTGTTATGAATAAATTTTCTTTTTTTCGGTACCGGTACTAGTTTTATTTCGTTGTATTCATCCGCGACACCTTAAAGGCCGGTCCGTGAAAATATTGTCGGGCATAAACCGGTCCGTGGCGCAAAAAAGGTTGGGGAACGCTGGTCTAGACAACCTGCTTGACTTCAAACTGAGAACTCAGAATGAGGAAGAAAGGTTATTAAAATGTCTCGTGGCGTGGTTTCTGATGCCAGATGAGTATTTGATCAACTGAAGGGATTTTCCTGCACAAACATCTTTAGGGTTTACAGATAATGATCCAAAAAAGAGAAAATTTCCAGTGAAGGGAAGTTCTTTGAACAATAATCCCTTGTTGATGTCAGAAGACAGAGGAGAATGGACAGACTGTTTTGAGCTAATTGGAAGACAACAGTAGCTCAAATAATGTGAATATGTCAAACCTTGAAGGAGACGAGCTACAGCAACAGAAGACCAGTTACCACTCGCATCAACTAAAAACAAAAAACTGAGGCTACTATTCACCCAGGCTCGCTAAAATCGGACATTGCCTGGTCTGATGAGTCTCAGTTTCTGCTGTGTTACACATTTGGTTGTAATTTGATGTAAATAATGTGAAAGCATGGATCTTTCCTTTCTCAGCAGTTCAGACAGTGTATCCATTATTTTTAATTAAAACAGGACCATGTATAACATTAAGATAAATGTTGCCATTTGCACCTGAAAAGCTAATTAATATCTGCAGTCTCTTGGCAGAAGATCACAAAAATGTCACATAAAAAGAAAACATAAAACACACAAAACATTCACACACCCATAACCACCAAGCAAGAAGCAAAATCAATCAAAATGCCTCCACAGTCACCAGATACACACACAGTCTCCAGTAGAGCACTTTTGTGATGCGGTGGAGTTGATCATAGATGTGCAGCTGCTACGTGATACTATCATTTCAGCATGGACCAATTTCTCTGAAGAATGTTTCCAGCATCTTATTGAATCTATGTTATTAAGAACTACGGTCAGTTCTAAAGGCAGAAGGGGCTCAACCCGGTACTAGAGAGGTGTACCTAACGAAGTGTCTGGTGGGTGTAAGCAGGAAGTACTGCACAGATTGTAGATAGTCATTGCACTGAATGCCATAGACATATATGCTTAATAGAAGTCAATTTTAACCTATTTATTAGGTATGACTAATATAGAATAATTTATTAAAGTATAGCACGTAACATTGTGGTGTGATGGATGGATGGATGGATGGATGGATGGATGGATATTTTTATACACAATCCAATGGAGTAACTCTGGGACTCGGTAACACAGGAAACTAGCACCCCAAATGATCCTCACATGTGTGTCATATAGACTTACAGAAGCTGCAGGTCCAGCAAAGGCCAAACTCAGCAGCATCAACAGAGGGATGAGCTCATCGCCTGTCTCCACATAGGGCATGGAGAGGTCGCGGTCATGGCAACGGAAGCCCACCATCGCCGGGGACAAAACATCTGTCAGCTCCAGGAAGTAAAGGGACACCAAGGAGGATAGGACGATGGGGAGCTGGATATGCATGCACGCACACAAACACACACACAAATGCGACCAAGGACATAGCAAAGAGTGACTCGCAGATAATATTTGCTTGGAAAAAAGTGATTCATCCAATGTTTCATCTTCAGTACAAACAAATACACACTTTCAAACACATACAAAAGGGCAAGTTATACCCGTCTTGCTTGCTTTACAACAGATGTCAGATGCCTCCAAATGCAATCAACACAAGGCACTCACTACTGGTATCATTGTACAGAAAAAGGAATGATTCAGTAGGGACTAATTCAATAAATGCAGTGAGAAATGTCAAACAAGCATCTGTATTTTAAAAAGGTGACTCATTCATGCATCTGATCTAGCGACACATACCTCTACAAAATAAAAGCATGGCAACAGTGTCATGCTGTCTTTTGGTGGTTTCTTCTTGGCTTTGTTTTTGGGAGATGTCATCTTGGGATGGGACCAGTCACAGCCTGTTGGGATAACAGATTGCAAAGAGATGTCAGAGTGGAGTTTCAGAGCAGGTTCATGGATTTCCACCATCAATCATCAATCTAAAGCTTCAAAAAGATGTTTCAAAAGTCTGCCAGGCCCTGACTTATGAATGAAACAGCAGGTCAAAAAGTTGTCAAAGGCTGGTTGGTGCTGCAAAGTTTTCTGTATGAACTAGAAAGCATTAGAGTGTTAGAGTAATAATAAAACTAATAAAAAACACAGACATTAAAGATATTCTAAGCAATTATGGTATAACGTTGCTTTAGCAATTCAGTAGTACTACAGAAACATTTAATAATTCAGTCTAATTTTTTGCACACTTAATATCCAAAGTTGTTATTTTGACTTTGTCTGAATACACGTTGTAAATGGGCTGGTTCTTACATAGTGCTTTTAAAATCAAAACAACAGTCGCCTCAAGGCACTTTATATTGTAAGGTAAAGATCTTACAGTAATAGAGAGAAAACCCCAACAATCTGACCACTCCATATGAGCAAGCACTTGTTGACAGTGGGAAGGAAAAACTCCCTTCCCAGTGTCAGGAAGAAACCTCAGACAGAACCAGGCTCAGGGAGGGGTGGCCATCTGGCTCGACCAGTTGCAGGAGGAAGGCAAGACAAAACAGACACTGTGCAAGAGAGCCAGAGCTTAATAATACCTAATGATTAAATGCAAGGTGGTGTATGTTCACATACACACAAGCACTTTTTTTCTATGCTGAAGTACTTTCTGTCTAACACTTGCACACCAATGGATACATCAGGAATAACTTGGGGTTCAGCATCTTGCCTAAAGGTACTTTGGCAGACAGGAGCAGCCAGGGTTTGAACCACCGATCTTCTGATTAGCATGACTGCTATCCCTCCTTAGCTGCAGCCACCCAAAAATGCAGGGAGACAACAAAACACACAAGACTGTCATATTTTGAAAAGTGTTTTTTATGTCACTAGGAAAATAAACAAATGGGGGAAAAGAATTAGAAAGAATTAGAATGAACTGATTAACTGAAAAAAGCCTCTCCTAAAAGAAGCCCAGTTACCATTTACTCAGGTGCTTAGTATTTAGAATAATTCTACATACCTGTTACATTTCAAATTAATCTTCCCCCACAAAATTATAGACGTGCATATATAGAGATATCTCCTTCCATCAGTAACCTGCAGGCAGTCAAAAGGCGTCAGAGACAAGCCAACGCCAAAGGCAGGAATGGAAAACTAAACAGAGTTAAATATTCACAGCTCTCTCTACAGAACCCCATTCCCCTCCGATAAGAGCCTGTCCCCTCTTTCTCTGTCCTCTACCCAATTCTCCCTTTCCCTCCCTCTCAATCTTCCCTCTCTCCTGGCTCTGCTTGTCCCATTTTGCTTATCTCTCCTTTTCAATCGGTTTCATTTCCCTACCACATTACTAACACTTTCCTCTTGACCTCTTTTCTTTGTGAGTAGTTCTTTTTATACCAACATTCCTGTTCCTATATGTTACTTTGCCTTTGTTTTATCCATATTTATCTTCATTACAATCCATGCACTGACTAATATGATGAATGTGGAGATTTGGCCTGTGGCCACTTGCTCAGTGGCCCCATATGCAAATCTACTGCACCTTGTGTCAAAGGCCTGCTGACCCAACTGAATAGAGAAGGCCCAAAGGTTTTTGTGAAGCTTGAATCCAAAAATACCATCCACATCACCCTTCAACAAACTCACGTTTTCTGAAAGCTGTCATGGCCTCTGTAAGTCTTTCTACCTCTGTCACCTTCTACATCTCAGTACTTCTGCTGAGCTCTTGTTTGTTTCTGTCTTGCTGGTCTCTCTTGTATCATTTCTCAGCATATCCCCATCTCTGCCTTTTCACCCTTCATTTCACGTTTCACCACCTGTCCCTCTTTCTGCACACCTCTCTCGTTCCCATTTTTAATCTCCTCCCTCTTTTATTTTTTTTCTGTTTCTCTCGAAACAGAGGAGGGGGGGGGGGGGGGGGCTGACCCTGAGGCAATGTAAGGCGCAAAGAATCAAAGACTTCCACAGTCTAATTTCCATGACCGCTAGAAATGTATTGGAAACGAGAGAAGAGGACAAGATAAGCACAGATCAAAGAAAAAAAATATTTCAAAAAAAGCCAAATGTGTGTGTGTGTGTCTCTGTGTGTGAGTGTGTGTATTTGTATGTCTGGTGGTGAGGGTAGGAAGGGGGTGAAGATCATAGAAGGGGGGATATTGGGATGGATGGATTTCAGTGTCGCTAAAAGCAGCTTAGGAAGACGCTGGGGTCTGGGTCTCACTCGCCCAGCAGCTTGGTCTCAGTGACCTACTCCAGTCAGCACTTAAACCGCACCCCAACTCACATTACACACACAAACATGCACTGAATGAGCTTCTTGACTGAAGAAATGGGGGTCGTTTATCTATTACACCAGCATTCGTCCTCTGAGGCGCATCTTTTATGTGTGTGTGCGTGTGTGTGTGTGTGTGTGTGCTGCACTGTTTGTAGTTTGAGCTGCTATGCTTGTGCTTGCAAAGTGTCTGAGTGTGTTTATAGTTTAAGCGATTTGTGTACATCTTGTCTGTGTGTATGCCTGTGAATGAAGTGGGTTGTATAGCCCATGGCATGCAGAAACAGTCTGTCAGGCACTGAGGAAAATATATGACTCAGGGAGCATCAGCACAGGGGTGGGGTTAAAGATAGTGAGCTAATGTATGGATGGGTGACTAATTAAATGATAAACCTACAGTACTGACAAGGTCTTGGGTGACTATAAAATCCTCCAGGGCAGCTACTATGGTATATTTGTAAAAGCTCTTGGAGAACTGAGCTTAATTCTTCTAAAAAAAGACATCCTGTCGTTGTTTGTTTGATAGAAAAGAGTGCTGGCTGACAATTTGAATTAGCTGAGAATGAACTTATTGTTTTGTCTTTGTGTCTTTTGTCTAGATTGGCCATTACAGTCTCCCAGAGCCCAGGTTGGCATCTTCACATCTCATTTTGATGAACATTTAGCCAACTGGCTATGCAATGAGATTTGCTAAAAACATATCTAAAACAATTAACTGGTTAGTGATCAGATCAAATTTATTTTCTATCTACTGACTGATAAATAATCACTCACGCACTGTAATATAACCTACTTCTATACTACAAAATAGAACAGTATAGAGCAGTCATCCTGTAGCATTCATGAGATGAGGGATTTTTTGGTGGGGATTAAATTGAATCAAATGGGAACAAAAACAAAAAATCAAAGCCAGCAATTTATTTCTCAAAAGGGAATTTTTTTTCACATACTTCACAGCATCAGCCACAACATGAGACCACCTGCCTATTACTGTACACACCACCTTTGTGCTGCCAGAAAATGTCAGACCCATCAGGGCATGTACTCTTGACCGCTGAGAGTTTCTTGTGATGTCTGGTATCAGAACATTGGCGGTGGATTTCTGTGGGTTGCGGGAATTGGAATGTGATCTGGGGAGTTTGCAGGCTGGGTTGGTGCTTTGGGCTCTTAGTACTGTTCCTTGGGCTGTTTCTGAGCAGCTTTTGCAGTTGCCGAAGGGTACTGCTCTGCTAAGGGAGGCTGCTGCCATTGGGGAGTGCCTTTGCAGGTAAGGGGGTTTGAGGTTAATTGAAGGGGCTGGCACATGCCAAAGAAAGACAAATCAGAAGCAGGATCCAGTTCTAAGCAAAGCAAAATGATTTTAAACCACTTCATCATCAGTGGTCTTAGAGTAATGGCTGATCCGTGTATGTCTGCTGTCCCTAAGTCCCTATAGTTACTACACTATTATTCAGAGTAGAAGAGTACAGGACAGTACAGAATAATAAAGTTTAATAGATTTGTGGTGTCTCCCTACTCGTTATTCATGCATAGTTTTCAAAAAAATGAACTTGGAAATTAATTAATGAGATGAATATGAAGTGGAGAACCACAGCTCACCAGTTTTCTATTCACTGTATTCATGGATTCAGCAATAAAGTTGCTGTGTTGGCTAATGTAAAGCCATGTGCACTGCAGGGCCCTTAAACAGACATATGCAAAGCGCTATTTGCTCGACTTTATACCTTGGTCAGTTTAACTCACCTGCTTTTACAGCGAAAGAAACAGCCGTCCTTTAAATGTAGCTTTATCTTAATAATATAAATTGAGATGGGTGTAAACGGTGATACTGATTTCATTTTTCATGGATAGGAATCATGTGTTTTTTGATTTTAAAAAAAAGGGGAAAAAAAGCTTTCATTTGTTTTAGATCATCTATTGAAGGCTCTAGTAACCAGAATCTGATTAAACACTATATTAAAATGACCACTGGGCAGTTACTCCTCCACAAGCAGAAATCAGCAGATTGCGTATGATATCATCAACGATGGAAACGTGAAAACCATGTGCTAATTTTTCTTCTGTCGCCTCTCAGCTCCTGCCAACAGGAGAAGCATATAGGTTCCTGAGCTTTCTTTGGGTTGCGTACGGGAGAAGAGAACCTCTATACTACCGGACAGCACTCACCTCTGTCCCGGGGGCTCCGCGAATTCACCGAATCCCGTCGCCCCCTTCCCCCTCGGCGTGGTCGTGCGTGCTGCTCCAGTTTTGCGGTGCACCGTTCCTTTAATCCATCTCCAGAGTCACCCCGAAATCCAAAACCTTCACTAATATTTAGAGAGAGCTCCGCCGTGAGGCTATTCTGGGATCATAGGAGGTTGGAGGAATGATGGAAGTAAGTGAGGAGACCTACAGAGAAGGAGCAGGGATGGCGAAAGAGAAGAGAGAGAGAGAGAGAGGAGGGTTGCTGATGGTGGAAAGTCCAATTTGCCGCACTTGCTGGTAACGCGTTCCTTTCCTTTAAATTTCCTGGCTTTGAATAAAGTGAGAGATTCACGTGCGTCCACCCGGTTCCTCCCCTTTATTTGCCCATACAGGTTCCCCCTTTCCTACAAAATACAAAACAGTAACAAGTAAGAAATTCCCCCCAAAAATTAAAAAAATTAAATCTGATTTTAAATGCACAGCATCCGTCACACGGTTTTCGGGTTACGCAGTCAGCCTCACAGAGCGCACATACACACACAAAGGCGTGGGGGGAGAGCAGGGGTGTGGAGGAGGGGAGGTGGGGGTACAGGGGGAGGAGAATCATGGTGTGTGCGCTTACCATGGGGGGAGGAGACAGTCTGGTCCACACACTTGCTTCTATCTCCGCTGAATTCCTGTTACGGGGCTACCGCCGTGAGGCGACCAAGACAAAGGGGTATATTTTGGTATGTGTACGTGTGCAGTGTGTGAGAGGAGCACACGAAACTTGCGCATGTGTGCGTAAAAGTGAGGGGGCGGTTTGGGAGATAACCTCTAATCTATTAGAACGAGAACGTTTCACAAACAAATATGATTAAGGCTCAGCATCAGCTACGCCCCGCGCTTCTGTAAATGCCATCAGAGTCATTTGTTGGCCCTGAGATTTTTCGGTCATCGCCCAAGGATTGTGGCTCAGTTGTGTCCGCCTTTGTTTACTCTAAAGGGTGTGGCAGGCGGATGACCACCGTGGTGCATTTAAATTCCCCTGAAGGAACCGGTGCGGTGAGGACCGTGAACACGCGCTCACGCACTTTGTGATAGCTCTACCGACACCTCTGGTTTACTGACTCATCATGAATGACATTGCGGCAATTAACATCAAAGACTCGGCTGTGCGCACACACGTGCGTGCATGTGTTGTGTCGGTGGCACACGTGCTTGCAAAAGATGCTCTCTAAGAGATCTGTAGTCTTCTGCTCTCACGGTTATCAGTTCTCAGTGGAAGTGAAAACTGAACTTAACCATCCACACCCACAGCACCCACACACCTTTCCTAATTTAAAGAAAAAAAATATTTTATTCCACGTCTGGCAGGTCAATAATTAAGTGTGATACATTCAGGGACACTGGCATCCCATATGTTAATATCGTGGCAGACTAATTTGAGTAGGTGCAGTTCAGGAAGTCTCCTGCTGACCAGCCTCCAGTGGCTTTACACTCATTCAGATATTTGCACCCCCTCCACTCACCCCTTCTCTCTCAATCTCTGTCATTTGGCTGTGTGACACTGCTTGGTGCTAGATGAATGGGGGCGCCCCATTTAGTGTTTATCCTGTCTCCAGTTGCCAGGGAGTTTCTCTGGTTCTCATGGGGTACTCCCCCGTCTCCGCCTCCATCCCCTGCGCCCCTCCTGTTCCCCCCTGCCCTGCCTGAAGCCCCCACCTAAACAGCATCGCACACAAACCATGCAACCAACCCACCAATAATACCCAAGGGCTGGTCACAGCTGGCAGGAGCTAATAAACTCATCACTCACACTCTCTGGCTCCTATTTACCCACTACACAAAGCACTAAAAGAAGGGGGGTGGAGGTGCTTGAACGCTCTTTTCTGCTTCCCACAGACACTTACACTTTTCTCAAGGTGGTGAATTTTGATAATTATGAACACAGTTATAGAAGTTGTGAAAGCCACACATCACCACAATTGCATTTTCTCTAGTGGAGTTAGTGCGCTATCAGCACTCTTTACCATTTACCCCAGTTGGATGGTAATTGATTGCTGGAGGGGATGTACAATGGGGATTCTTAAGTTTGATTAAAATTTTCCTCGACTGGTGTTCACACATGTGACCCAATTATTTCGTCTGAGCGAAAGGGCAACCATCTCTGTTCAGATACAAACATATATGTGCACATTCAGACCCAGACTTGCAGCGCATGTTTACATGGCTAATGCATGCACAGAGCTTCTTGCAGTGCGCACATAGCATACACATGTTACAGTAAATGCAGACTTTCATGTTGATCAAGTGCACATGAAAGATATTAATTCTATCATTGCATGCCAGCACATTTACCCATCCATCCATGCAAACCCCAACTTTACAACTCGATTCTGATTGATTTTTTTAAACAACCTATTCAGCTTACCCTGCGTGCTTTGAAGACACCTGACACAGAGGCCATGCTTATTTTATTATAAGGGAGAATCCAACCATGTGAGTGCAGAAAATGAAAGATTGATCTTCACTTTATCCAGCGTGGTTGACGTAGTGGAACTAAATCAGCGCCTGCCCCCATCCATCTATCTATCATCTCCTTCAACCAACACACAAGCTGTTATTGCTCTTCTGTGTTACACAGTTGTGGTATCAATATCAGCTTTGGCTTCACTAAGTGTCAGGTTTCATATAAGCACTCAATTTTCAGTCTCAAATAGCAAACGGGATTTTAAAAGAATATTAATATAGCTCTGATTGTGTTCCCTTGTAATTTGAAAGACAATCAATAGAGAAATCTGAAACAGTGATTTGTTTTGGCATGTTATGTAGGCCGGCACTTCATGGGGTGGTTGATGTTTGGCTGACTAGCAAATGAACATGGGAATGCAGAGATAATCACATAATATAGGATGCACTCTCACTGAAGGTGGCTTTTCTTTTCCCAAAAGTAAATAAGTGCATGTCTCTGTCACACTGTCAACATAATGTCCTCAGTGGTAAGTCATTCTGTGCAGGTAATGCCACTCCACAGTCTATGCTCTTGTGCTTAGGGACAGCTTCAAGTGCCACTGTGTGGCTAAGAGCTGTCATTACATGACAAGTTAAACAAAGCCATTATACCCCGAGGTGAAGTAGTGCTTAAACCTTTACTTGAGTAGCCTCAGGAACCCTGGCATTTGTTTGACAAGTCTATTAGGTTGTGATACCATTGATTCTGTGCTCCTTTTGTGTTTCCAGACTGCACTTTACTTTGATAGGGCTCGTGGCAGATAAGAGGAGGATTTCACTGTGTTATTGGCTCCAGCATGTTAAAATGTGATAAGGATATTGATTGAGGGCTTACAAAGTGTTCACATTTTATCAACATTTCGACAAGCCAAAAATCATAATCACCCACAATTCTCACACAAATCAAATGCTTAAGTGCTCCATGGTAATAATTTGCTATAGCAGAGGCACAGTGGTTAGGATTTGTTCAGTTAGTTTGATAGAACAGATATATTCTGCAGCTTGACTTTGACTCTGCAGTTCTATGCTGTCAGTGTTCGTTCTTCTTAATGCATTTGTTGTTGTGACTAAAATGGCCTTCTGCTACTAACATTTTAACAGTTCTGTCAAGAGACCAGATACACCTCAAAACGTCATTGTTTAATGGAGGACGGGAACACTGTGGCACATTAAAAGGAAAGAGTGCAGGTTTACTGCTTTGTTTACCACAGTGGCAGACAGCCCAGACTATCAGTACAGAAAGAAAGATGGATCTCCTGACCATTAAACTAAAGGGTATAAAAAGTCCTCTGAGATAAAAATTTTGGTCAGTAAAAACTGTCCAAAAAGTAACAATATATATAGGATTCTACTTATTTTTTGTCCATAAATGATGCCAAACAGACCAACAATCCTTTAAGAACCTGCTAATCATTTACTGGGTCATGCTTACTCACACTGGATAGTTGTTCTAAAATAAAACGAATTGGTAGGAAACACATGTTGAGTCTGATGTGCTGCTATGCTCTTACACCTTTAGAGAAAATGCTGTTTCCTGATTACAAAGTTTTTTTTTATTAACATTTTTGGTTCTGAACTTTTTAATCGCTTTGACACTTGTGACAGGACGAAGCAGCTTTATCTGTAAAAAGCATTAAATAATAAAAACAGTTAAATACGGCTGACTAAGTTCAAATCCATTAAAGCAACTTGCTTACAGTGTTTACTGCTGTTTCCTGTCCTTAAATAATAAGAAAAGCTCGACATTTTTTGCTATCCTTTGTTTCCATTCAAAATATGAAATAATGCCAGAAAAATAAGTATATAAATGTTTATTTCAAAACATGAGGATGACCATTTATGGTAAAATTCAATAATATGCCCTATATAATTTTTATGACGGGTAACTTTAAAAGTATTTCTTTAAATATCCAGTACAACAAGCTCTTTCTCAATAAAGATTTAAAATGTTTTTTTTTCCTCATAGACACCATGGGATGTGAACACAACCACTTCACACCACACCAGATTTTGAAAAATTTAAATGTACATCAGTACCATCATCAGCCATGTTAACTTTCACTGCTATCAATTTTTTCTTAAACTTGCTGTCACATCCCCAGTGCTTGCTTAAAGAACTGAGAGACACACAAGACTGACTATCCCAATACAGTTAGGTGTCGTTTCATTGTATAGTGCTGGAGCGAGTTCGTAAAACCTTATTTCCCAGATCCTCTGCTCTCCATGAGAACTGCATGGCAATATTCAGTTTCTGTCTGCCATTGTTTCTTCAGAAGTTAATTGCTTAAATTCATCTGTTTGTCATTTTGCTGGAATAAAACCTGAATCCACACACTCGCCAGTGTCCATAGCCGCAGGAAGCAGGGATTCAGTGCCATCCAGTGGTGGACTGAGTAACTGAAAGCGAGTCCCACATGCAGCCAGTTTCTGAAGAACCTCAGATCTTCGTAGCTCCCAATGGCTGATTTAAAGCATGGAACTTAATTTACGTTATAGAAAAAAAGTGGAGAAGAAAATGTGTAAAAGCATACATCTATTTCAAAGATATGTTAAAAAGATGAAATCTCACCTATCAGATCTGCAGGTACTGAGTAAATTGCAATCCACACTCAGTGTTTTTTACATGATTGTTTTAGTAATGAAAAATAGTGGATACATTTATTCCAAACCCATACCCCAGACACACTATTCAGAAAATTAAAGGGGTTTTTGATTTAGTATTGCACTTTTATAAAGGTGGTGTAGTCACGTGAGGCAGCTTATAAAAAAAGATGCTAAAAACTCAGCAGAGGCTGAGATGAACAGCTCTAGCATTGGCCAAACTAGAAAAACACAACACTAGAACCCGCATTGTCCTGACTGCATCTTTTTAATAGACCTTCCGTGGCCTTAAGAGCTAATATTTGTGGTACAAGCTTTGCTGAAGCTGAAATCCCTTATGTCTTTTAATCACTGGGTCAGGGGAAAGTCACCTTTTTATAACTAAACTTTTCAGGATAGTTGGGTTTAATGGCTTTAAACTATTTCACTCTGCAGACTTTCAAATTATTGCAAATTCAAAAACAGTTTGTTTTTTTAAAGTTACTAGCAGAGGAGAATTACCATCTCACAAAGTGACGTATTGTAACAGGAGAGAAGCATATAAAAATATCCAAAAAGAGTATTTGACTCGTTGGGTATATCTACTGCAGAACAACATAAGCAAAGATGCAAAGCGTCAATGCACGTAAGGCTTGCTTCAGTTTCATGGGATCTGGATTGTTGCCCCAAAAGAGAATTGTTTTGGGATTGTGCAACACTTTTATTTTCATCATTCATAATTTTTCTGTGCTTTTGCAATTATCCATATGTGCTTGTAGGCCTTTTCAGCCAGCACAACACACCACATTTTTGATTTATTATAGTTCCTACAGCGATTCCTCATGTGACCTACTGTTTTCCACAGTAAGCACCGTGGTTTCTGGATTCCCATTTCAGTTTGTCGGATCTGGTATGTCGGGATATTAATGGGGTTATGTTCTGCTTTTTATTTAAATATTACATTGCTTAATTAATATTTCATGGATGACATCAGCTCTTCACTTGCAGAAAAATATTTTTAGTTGCATTTTTAAGTAAGTGTGGAAATAATTCTCAGCATGAAAATTATTAGGTTGCAGTAAGTAACATTGTGAGTAAACACGTACTGTTATAGTTCAGCAAACGCCACATAAATGTAACCCATACCAATAAAGCCATCTTCCCGCGGCTATGCAAGCAATACCTCACTAACCCTGTTGCAGTCCTACAGGTCAGGAGTTAATCAAGTCTCACTGCTTACAGTCGACTGGTTAGCATTTGTCCTCTCCAAAGTGTTCAGTGCACGTGATAGGTTAGCCTTCTGTCTGTCCAGGCTAGAAGTATTCCGTGTTTGGATAGTTGTATTTCCAGCACCTTGTTGGTTGGCTCGACTTCGCTCCAAACTAGTGGACGTGCGCGACTGGACAGTCCTTTCTCCTGTCAAAGTATTAACAGGGCGCACTTGGTTGGCTCTGCCTCTGTCCAAACTGTTAACTGTGTTTAACTGGCTGCTTCTCCCATGCTCCACAGTCCCAGGCCCACCTGACTGGTTAGCCCGCCCAGTCTGCTGATTATTCAGGGTTTGCAGCTGGCTGGTCCTGTCTCTCTCAGGGAGCCTGGGCTGAGTGGAGCTACTTCTGTCTGTATTAATAGTTTGTATCCTCTGTCTGTCCCTGTCCCTATCAAGACTAGTATCCCTGCGTACCAGTCCACTCCTCTCTCTCTCCAGACTGCTCTGGATCTCAGCTCTCCTAGCCAGAGCCTCTCTCAGCTGGGTGCGGAATATCTCGATCTTTGCTTGCAACTCCTGGAGCTCCCCTTCCCATAAGCTCGTCTGAGCACCTCTGGTTCCCATGGGAGACAGCACCAAACCTGTGGAAGCCAGAGTCGAGACAGGGCCCCCGTTGACATGGAGGCTAATCTGTGGAGGAGAAGTAAAACTCCCCAGGTTGCCAAGCCCCAACCCTCCGAGGCCAAGTCCAGGACGGCCAACCATCCCAGGCCTGCCGCGCACTGAGGCGGTGTGTGTGCGCAGGCGGTAGCTGTGAAGCGTTTCAAGGTCAAAGTGCACACGTTTCTCCTTGGGTTCATTGGATGGTGAGGAGTTGCCCGTGTCCCCAGCTGACGTGGGAGGGGATGGTGGAGGAGGCTGATGCTGTTTCCTGTGTAGGGTGCAGTTCTCCGAGATACAAGAGGGGCTGGTGAAAGAGAGAAAGATCACAGCAAAGGGAATACACAGAATCAGATATGCTGTACTGCAATGCAAGGACTTTTATATATAATGTAGGATAATTATACCCAGTAAACCAAATGTAGAGTGTAGTGATATTAACTGACTAAACACTACATCTTTTGTCTCAATTATAATTTATCTGTTAGGGCTTCTTTTTTAAATTAAATAAAAGATTTAAACCCATTACAGGACTTTCACAAAAAAATATCTCCTTCACAATTAATTTTGTTATCAAGTCATAGAAATGTAATAATCTGCCACAGTAGCACGAAGGGTCTAACCTGCTTCTAATATGATTATTTAAGAAAAAAAATAGTTTGACGTTTGGGCAAAATATGCTTATTCATTTTCTAGCAGAGGGTTAGATGATGAGATTGATAAGACTCTAGACTGTACATATGAAATTGTCAGCAGCTGCCAAGCTCAGATTAAACAAGATATAACGGCTTTAATTACTGAGCTTTGCTGAGAGGTGCTGGTAAGTAGATTTTATTGTCCATTTCCAGTCTTTATGGCTTTATTTTTAGCTTGCTGCTTCATATTATTGTTATTAACCAACTTAAAGCAAGAAAACAAATAAACATTTGCCTCCCAAAAACAAAAAGTCACGCTCTCTTTTTTTATTTTTATGAAGTAAAATAATCAGTTTTTGCGCTTCCAACAACAAAGTGACATCTGTTAAACACACAAACAGAAGAAAATAGACAACATAGTGGTGCATTAATCACTTAGTGAATTCATTACTTTTGATCAAGGCCGGCCATTTCCTTTCCAACATCCTCATATGTGGTGTGCAGGGCTCTGTGAATTTTCTGCAAGCAGAGAAGATGATTAGTAACATGGAATCTGTTAAGACACCATCAGATTTGAAATAAATCAGGAGAGATGAATTTGCAAGGGTTATTATTCTATCCAGCTGCAGAGAACATCTGTGACAGCCGTTCCTGCTATAGTGCACTTTTGAATAATTTACTCTAATAATTGCAATTCAGTGAGAGACGGTTCCTTTCTGCTTAAAGTTAACGCGTCAGTTGCTTGAGGCCTTTTTCATTTAAGTATCAAAATGCTTAGGTTAGCATGATCAAAAAAACAACTTTAAAGTGTGACTATGCTTTAATATTTCCTGCGGGAAATGAGGCTTATTCTAAAGATAAGAATAATATTGAGGGTCTGACACAGATGCCAACGCCTCATAGCGGAGCTTCTTTTGTGATGAATGCTAGAGGCTGCCCGCGAGTGGTTGCCCTTTTAGAGAAATGTAGCAAACGAATATGAGCAATATGAGCAGTCTTGATATTTACACTGCTAGTTCCATTATTCACTCAAAAAATGTTGCCACTGGCACCTCATTTGGTAATGGCCAGAGCCTCATAAAAAAAACAAAATATGACCTTTAAATATTCAATTTGTTGTTTCTTTGGTGGATGTTGTCATAAACACACATTTGCTGTCAGAAACTTCCTGCAATTCACATTTATACACTGACTTTGTGAAGAAAATATAACATATTTGAATTTTATGTAAAATAACGAATATTTAAAATTATTTTGCAGATGAAATCTGTATAAATAGCTTCATATAACGATCTGTCTCTTCATCTGTCTGAGAAAAGGCTAAACAAACAAAGGCACGAATGCATAATGTGTCTTTATAAATCAATTAATAAAACACTGCCAGTGGTAAGATTTATTAACTTTTTACTTACAAATTGACTATTCAAGAACCTAATTTGTATTAATTAATGTAATTAACTTAATGGAAAGACATGTTTAATTGAATATGTCTGCTATCACAGACAATTCAGCTTTAGGAACATTTAGTCTAATTGTTGACTTTTTAATTTGTAACCAGTAGAGGGCGTTGGTTATCTGCAAGAAAAGTGTGAGCTCCAGGGGGTAAGGATGTCTCACCAACAGCAATATACATATGAGCACACATGCATATAGCCTTTGACTGTGCTCCTATGCGTGTCTTTGGTGTGCACGAGAGATCATGTGAGTTTTAAATGTCTGAGCATAACTCTTTGTGCTCAAGTGCATGGCATGTCTTGCTAGCATGAAAGATGGTGTGGCCTTATGTTTACTCACCTGGCTGGTGTGCAGCCAGTACTGAAGTGTGTGGCTACGCCGGAGGCGAGGGATGACCAGGTGATAGAAAGTGTGTTCACCTGCCAAGGTCAGCAAGGCTCCACCTACCCCCATGCATAACAACACGAACAGGCCTGAGAAATGCTGGATTCCCATCTGTAGAGTCTGAGGGGGCGGTGACAGAAAGAGAGCATGAAAGAGAGAGAGTGAGGGAGAAGTTGGGGGAGTGACACAGATTACTGAAGACTTAAGCCGACAGAGAGGAAAATACAGAGATTGATGATTTATATTTACATAATTACCATTTAGGCCACTTTTTGTAAACGAGCACTTGATATTCTGCTGTTGTGTATCTAGTTTGGCCGTGTAAGCCCATAAGAATATTAGTCAAGAGAAGAGGACAACAGCGTAAAAGACATTTTTGGAAAGAAAAGGGTGCAGAGCAGCGCGGCAGCAGAGAAAACGGGGGAGGCATAAAAGAGAGTAATAGGAAGAAACAGCAGTTAGTACAGAGATGGTAAAAAGAGACGATGGTTAATTGAAGAGCAGCTTTTCCCTATTTGATTTGCCTAAACCCACCCTGACATAATGTCTATCTCGTATGAGGCATTCATCGGCCTGGAGGAAGTGGAAGAGGCAGGGACAAGAGCAATGCTCTCTAATCATGTTTCCTCCACCCGACTCATTTCTGCACTGTCTCCGATGGCAATTAGCCCCATGCTGACACCACAAATTCGTCAGTGACAACACTGACCTCCTTTTGCTCCTAATCCAGAGGGCAGGTTCACACCAACGCCTACATTGTTAGAAAGTAGCCAGCTCTCTGCGCTTCAAATGGGATGAACAGTAATAGCTTTCCGATGCAGGGTGAAGTTAAGGTTTTCGTTTCACTGGAGAAACCTATGACTGCATAATTGCATTTGTTGCTATATTATGGTTTAACTTTGAAGTGGGATTTAAAAGAGATGGCCAAAGGGAGTTGAATAGCTTCTCGATTCGCAAACAAGAGATGTAGATACGGACATTTTGCTCTGTCTAGAGATTTCCAGTCCTTTAAAAGGAGTGCAAGTAAAAGGGAGGGCAAGAACTCAGAGTACTGTAGCACCCACACGATACAAATAAGAATCGACACTCAGACAGTGCGTGCCTGTAACTCTGGTTAAGGTCAGTTTATGTGATTGTATGTCTTTGTTTGTGTGTGTGTGTGTGTGTGTGAAATTGTCTGTCAGTGTATGTGTGCCTAGCTGGCAGGCAATCCAGTCTGTGTCCCAAAGGGAGACTCATTTATAGAAGTACAGCAGCAGAAGGCTTTGCTTAACACACAACACACGTACACAATTCATGAACACACACTCCCACGGATGACTTACCTCAGTGACTGCAAAGACTCTCTTTCCGCAGGGTACAACCTTATACCATTTGTCGTGTAGCATGTCCATGAAACCGTCAGACTTGTAGCGACTGACGAACTCTGACACATTACGGGTTAGAGGAGAACCCTGGGGAAGGCCAATACCATAGCCTGAAAGAGGACACAGACACAGATGTAAATACGTGTGCTAAAGGTAACCAACCTGAGAGCTACAGTCATGCCTCAGGAAGATAGTGTCTAACTCGGTGTTTTTTTTTTTTGCAGTAAAACCAAAGTCAGACAGTTGCACTTTGCCAAAGGGCAGATGGCCTCTGGAAAAAGAAGATTTACGGTTTACAGTCTTCAGATTGAATCATAAATAAACTATGTTTTCTGGCAAAGTATTTCCACCTATAGAGTGCAAATACAGTGTCCCAAGATTCACCTGGACAACAGCTCTGTATAAAAGTGGAAACCCCCCCCAGCTAAAGCTGTTGGAGGTTGTATTACAGAACACACAGTGGATCAACTTTAAGTATTGCGTTGTTTGAAGCTTCTTTCGATATTACCCAAGAAGTTTATAACTACAAACTCTAATCAGATCTAAAGCATAGAAAAGGTTAGATGTTATTCCCAGAGGTATAGCAATAGGTGATCAAGACACACAACCAAGTGGTCTTTCATGACCCGTGTGACCTTCAGGAAAATGTAGTAGTCGTTCTTCATTAGTCTTTCCTTTTTAAAGTTCCCATTCAATTAATTTTCCCTACTAGTGCTTGTTTTAGATGCAGAAAGAGCTGCCAACCATCAGGGTTTCAAATAATTATTCTTAAATGTTCTAATTTAATATCATCCCCGCTGAGACACGATTTAGTCTTTTCTACTCTTTTATGTTTGTTTGGTTTCAGACTTCAGGGTCAGAGTGTAACAAGCTGGCAGCTCTGTCTGATATCAGTCTGCTTCTGTGTCTTGAGTTTGGGGAAGAAAATTGCTTAAATGCGCATAGATGATTAATGATTTTATCTCAGTAACTTAGATGTGTTTCAGAAAGATTTCCGCATATGTTCAAAACTTCCTGTGATTTCGAAACATGTCAAACGCATCAGTGATGAGCTTATGGAGCGAGAATCGAGGCTGATTTAAGATAAAATTATTTTCTTCTTATTCTGAGAGTAGTTAGTAAACTGGGAACAACCTTTCTAAACTCTCAGCAGTGCCTTAGAACTTGGTTTTCAGACATTTTGAGAAAGAAAAAACATCCTCGTGTTGGAACTCTTCCTCCTTTTCCCATCTGGCGGAGCTGTATTAACTCATAATTCATAATCATATTTTGGTGGATTTAACAAATACCCAGCCTTATTAGAGGCTTCTTCAATGAGTAATGTTGTGGTGTTTCTTTCTTTTCATGTTTTTATCAGGAGGATGAATGCACGTGTTCTGTCCCCTTCTTTGCTGCTGAAATAAATATACCTGTGTGACATGGTATGAGATTTTTCTATGTAACAAAGTGGTTCTGGTGACAAACCCTAACAACATGAGAGTGGAAAGGAAAGAAATTTAAGATTATATCTCCACAGTCTACTTTACTTGCTTACACAGTCTTCACCAGTCTTGTAAGTCGAAAGCTACGTTGCTGGAGAGAAAATGTGCTTCTCGCCAACATAACTCAGAATGGAGTTTGCAGCTGTTTGGAAAGTCAGTTTTAGAAACATGTATGATTCTTGAATTTTTAATTCTATTTATGATAATGAAAATAGTTAGGTCTGCCTCTTGAGACCTTATAAGGCATTCTAGACAAATTGTATATGTCACATCTGATACTCATTTCCATTCCAAATGCTCCAACTCCACCCCATTCTCTGTGAGTCAGGCCATTTTAAGGCTGATATCAAATAGTCTGATCCCAGCTTAAGGAATGGAGTGGGATCAAATCTGACTCCACCCTTTAGAGTTCCTTCAGTGGCAAGTATGCAAATATACATATTTTACCTGACTGCTTCTTATGTTGGTTAGATTCCCTTTGGTTACAGTCACATGGCAGTGCTCAGACCGTGGTGATGAATTATTGTCTTGCAAATTACTTTTATGTAAATGAAATTCTCTTTATGAGGTCTTGGTCCAACACAACATCTTGGACTTCTGGTTCTGCTGTGAGGAGTAAATGTAGTAGATGTGAAAATGTCAAAATTAACTTCTTGTGTTATTATTCTTCACTTGTGCATCAAACTCCCTTCTCTTGCCCCTCTAAATGAATGTTAATGGTGTCTTTTTTCCATTTCATTTCTGCTTTAGCCTTTTCTCCCTTAAATTTCACTACATTATGCTCCACTGTAGAAATAAGATTTATAACACTATAGCATATTACTTTAGAGGTTTTTATAGGTTTTACGCCATTTGCATATCCTGTTTGAAATATACTTTAAAGTGAGCACAATCTTTCTAAATCTGGAACTAGACTTACAGATTCTGTAAAAAATAAAACACCTTCCTCTCACCAAGCCTCACCAGAGCTACTAGCTGCAAAACACTTTTCAAAGCCTGATGCTGATCATCCACTCTGGGCTCACTTCACATTCACACCCTCCAGTTACAGATACAAGACCTTATTTTGTTGAAAGGCCAAACAAAGGTTGGTTCCACTCCATGTGCACAGGAAATTGATACCATACTGATATTATAGCCCTTTTATGAATCCCGTTCTTCTGGTGACACTAAAAAAGAAAGAAAGCTACCTTAGCTGCTCCCTTATTCACGAGGGGTCGCCACAGCGGGTAGCTCTGATGATAGTGTTCCTTTCTAATTATGTAAGTGTAGCTTTCTGTCGGAGGTAGTTATCGCATCACTTTCTTGACAGTATTAATAAGTACTTTTCACTTTCACATCATGGATGGTGAAGAAAAAACATCTTGAAGTGAAAAAAATACAGAATAAATAAAAGTATGTCTTTTTTTTTATCTGATTAAATATACAAAATGTCAAAATCAGGTATAGTTTTAGACTGTTTTTTCATACACTTCTGTGGAAGACTCTTAAGTCATCCTTCATGTCTTTATATTTTGCTAACAAGGAGCCAGAATATATATTTTTAAACTGGTGTAGAACATATTTCTTCAGGTTTTCTTTGACTCATTTTCACTCCAACCCTTGTATCTGGACATTTTCAGATGAATTTTGTTTGATTGTTAAGCCACTTAACACTGACTTACAAATCATTCAAGCATAAAAGGAAATTGGACAAATGGAGGACAAAAAAGGGGGTAACTACAACACATGAATACTATCTGAAAGTCATTTCCTCAAGAAATAGGAAAAATTCCAGTAAAGAACTGACTGATGCATCTGGTTAATCAGTTGATCCATGTACTGTCTGTAAAAGCCTCTCCAGAAATGGTCTCAGTGGAAGGGAGGCTGTGAAGAAGACATTCTTAAGAAATGGAAACAGGGAAAAAAGAAATTTGAAATCTCTGGTTTAGATCATTGTCAATATGATTGCAGGAGGTCAGGAAAGAGGTAAAACATGGAGCAGCTTCCGTTATGATTTGGGGTAAAATTTCAGCCAGTGGCAAGGCTGTGGGAAGTAGGGGTGCTGGGGATGCATCATGCCAAATGCAAAAAATAGATACATAAAGGTTTTGACTGCTGTGTCTTAAGATACCTTATAGTTGGAAGATACTATGAGGTTTCTAGTACACTTCACCCCCAGCTGTGCTCATGCACACACACGCATGAGTGTGCATAACACCCTCAATTCCAAGGACTTTTCCACAGCTCTGGCCAGTGGAGATCTTGTCAAAACTGATGGAATTATGAACAAAAAAAAGTTCAGTCAGATTTTGATCCATCATGCACTAGTATCTGAAAAGAACTTGACTGGCAACGGCTTAATTTTTTCAGCATGTCAATGATCTCACTGTCATTGCAGTAAAAGCATACCTGGCTAGAAAAACACATAATGGAACACTATCAGTCATAGACTGGCCTCCTTAGAGCCCAGCCCTCAACAGTATTAAAGCAGCGTGGGATCATCTTGACAGAGAATAAAAAAAAAAAGGCAGCTGACATCCAAAGAAGAGCGTGAATGTCCTTCAAGAAGCCTGGGGAACTATTCCTGAGGACTACCTAAAGATATGACAAGCTGGCCTGAGAGAGTTCACGCTGTGTTGAAGAAGAAAGGTGGTCATACCAAATACTGACATCCAAGCTCATAAGAATTGCGCCAACTCTGTTTCTGCCTTATATACTGATATACTATGTTTCCACGTATTTTTGCACACTTCATCACCATTTCTTTTTCCCTAGCAAAATCATAAGAATTGAGGGGTAGTCTGAGACCTTTGTATAGTACAAATCTTTTGCCCATTACATGCTATATACTGATGCAGTCATTGTTATGTTCCAGAATGCTGCCAAAACAAAGTTGAAATGTTCTGTAGAATATGAAAACAATAGATGCAATCATTTGCAAATAATTTGCACCTTATCTTTAGTTAATTTAGTTTCAAATATTGTTTCAAATATTGAAACAAAAGAAATTCATTTTGTTCATTTTATTTAATAAAAAAAAAAGAAGCTAATTTTAAATTTGACAGTACCAACATTCATGTACGCTGATGCTGGTGGAGTCCAAAGGTGATCCTCAGCCACACCATGTTTTCATGTCTATGAATTGTAAATTGTTTGGGGTGAATGACTCACCGAATGGTTGGTCTGCACCATAGTCTGCCTCTGCCATTTGAATCCATCTGCTCAGTGGTCATTCATCACCCAGTGATTTCCACTTCAGAATGGTGCCTGTTTTAAATGCAGTGCTGCCTCAGAGTTCGAAGATCACGGCCATTCATTACTAGTTTCAGCCTTATCCCTTTCAGCCTTATTTCTGGATTCTCTGAATTTTTAAATACTATTTACCACAGATGCCAAAATCCTATTTTGTCAAGTATTTTCCCATGCACCGTTTCAATAGTCATGTCCTAGATAGAATAGAAAGTAATATCCTCTGTTTTTCTTTTTATGCCAAATCATCTTAATTATCTAATTAAAGTTACTGTGTGTAAAAATGTCACCACTAGATGTCAATAGATTGCAGATTGGTGTTAACTGAGTTCTGTTTTCTTACCTTGCCCAATTCGAGTGCATTATCCCAGCTATGGTGGCTCCTATTAGGACAAACTTAGACTGTGCACAGACTGTACGGCATAAGAGCTGGGCTGAGACTAGCCAGTGTATTTGTACTGCTGTCTGGACCGAATCTGGATCAACCCTAGATTTGTTCCTTGACTGTGCAGGCTGTCTATCCTCTGTTTACGTCAGCTGCCAATGCCGGATGAGAAGCATCCACCTTTATTTACTCTGTTGGAAACTGTAAAACCTTGTGACAGGAGTCCAGTACGAGTCCAATATGAGTCAGAGACGCTCATTCTGACCGATGACAAGGATACTGAGGTGAACTGAGGATATGCTGAACTTTTCTGTCAGTAAGACTGCTGTTCTTGCTGCTCGTAGCTACTGTTAGTGGACTTTTTGGACACTCAAACCTAATATTAGCTGGCATAATGCTAGCTTAAAACCAGCTGTTGTTGTATAGCCAGCTCTTGTCATCTGTCCAGAAATGGTTGCATGTCTAATCTGCTCTTCTTTGCCTTTGGTGTACTATTTATAAGGGTGGTCTCTAGCCACATTAAGTTAAAAAAAAAAGACTTATTCCATCAAATACGATTAGTTGGAAGGGACATGTCCTTTTTGGCTGCTGCGTTTAAATTTAATGAGGAAAATGGTGGCTTCCACAAACCCGTGCCTGCTCCTATTATATGTGTTTTTTAATAGTTTATTTAATAAGATAAGATAAGATAAGACTTTATTGATCCCACGCCTGGAAAATTTTTGCGTTAGCTCAGCTCAGGTACAGATATCAGAAGGAAAATACAAAAAATACAAATAAAATACAAACAAATAAAAATAAGTAAGATAATACACTATATACAACGGTAGCATACACAGTATGTGATTATGGATATGGTTGTGGAAATATCCAAGACATAAACTATATAGCTTAACATAACTATTCTACCACTACTATTCCTATGCATAGACATGTACATGCACACGCACATGTACACACTTGAGACAGCATCAGTTTGTTGGGAGATGTAATTACACACTAATCTAAGTATATTTGTGAGCATAATATCTTTTTTCCTATTAAATAACCTAAATAAAAATTACTAACTGCACCTTTAAATGGTTGTAAGCTACTCCATTAAATGTGTTATTTTTTTTTGCATAAACACAAATTATTCTGTTTTTTATTACCCTCTTACTACTTCCTGAGGTTTAATGTGATTTGTTGTGTTTGTACAATTTTTAATGACTGCATGATTGTAGTTATATTCATTCTTTTACACATCCTCGCGGCTTTGTTTTTTTAGACAAACCAAGGGGTGTACAGTACAGTTCAACTAGAGTTAAATGTCACAGATGTGAAACTGATAGCTTAAAAGGTCTATCTAATTATGCAGCCAGTAATGCAAATCATTATTGTAGTGCATTAAATATTAATCTGTTTTTTATTTATAGAAATTGTTTCTTCTTCATCATCATCAATTGTTTGGTAATGCCTTAGAAGTTTCCCCTTTTGCTTAAAACACCAGCAGCAGCAGTTGGAATAATGAGAGCAGACAAAGCAATAAAATACAGAGTAGTTACGGCAATAAAATTATATAACTCTAATATTTTTAATTAAGTCACACATTTAAGTACAATCTTCCACCAGTGTTTATTGCTTTAATTTCTATAGCAGCACATTCAAGTGTTGTTTAATAGCTGGAGAGGATTGCCTCTCTGCCCTTCACAACTTACTCAAAAGGGATCTGTTTTGCATTACGACCACTATTTCTACAGGTGAAAAGTGAAAGAAATGTGTTCCTCAGCTTTGACTCAAAAGAGAAGACCCTCTTTAAAATTTATTGCTATACCAAACCTCCAGGGATTGTTTGTTTCATTTCATCTGTACTGCAGTCACAGACACAGTCATACCAACAGGGGTTTTGTGTGTGTCTCTGTGTGTGTGTGTGTGTGTGTGGCTGGCTCAGACTTGGCAGCTGTTTGTCAGTGTGTTTATGTGTGTGTATGTGTGTTATGGGGCTGTCAAGGTGTATGAGCCCGATGGGGGTTGTGGACAGAAACAGAGAATAGCGAAGGTTCACGTAGCTGTCACACTCTGCTTCCTACATGACAAAGACTGCCAAAGCCTCCATCCCTTTGCTCTTTCCTTCCTTTACCGACCCTTCCTTTCTCATTCTTCTTCCTTTCGTCTTCTCTTCCCCCCTCATCCTTTCTCTTTCCCCATCCAATGTCTTTTCTCTCCCACCATTGCCGCTGGTCTCTTCCTCTGTTAGTCCACTCTTTATCTCTGTCATCCCTTCGCTTTCGTTCAATTTCTGCTTCAGTTCATTCTTCTCTTTATCTCTCGGCTCCTCTCCCGAGTCCACTGCTTTGTCTCTGTATGTCTCGCTCCTCATGCTTTTTTTTTTTCTTTCAAGCAGACAGAGAGCATTTTTCTGTCATCAGCATATCTCCATCCACAATTCTTTAGAGCACTCAGTCAAATACTGAAATGCAAGTGGGCAGTCACTTGTCATTTGTTTTGATTCTTTCCCCCAGACGTTCGCATTTTCACTGTCACTCAAATCCCCCCACACACTCAAAGACACACCGGTGCCCGTCGAGTTTTACTTAAAAGCACTGGGTTTGTAAAAAGCTCAGCTTATTTCAAAAACACAGATGATCTGTTCAAACTTTACAGTTACATTTTTTGTAAAAAGTGCATTTAATATTGGGTTCATGTTCTCCTAAGCACACCAGCTTATTAGTGAGTATGGGTTGTATTAAGTCACTTTCATGGCTCATTGCCTACATTCATTGCTGTTATTGAGGTTTGACTATTTGCAGGTGTTTTACTCTTACATTGGTTACTGTTTGAAAAGTAAAGCACATATTTTTTTGTGCACAGGTGGGTTTTCTTGCTACTTTGTAGGTGTAGTTTTGCCAATTGCGTGAAAGCTACTAAGAAGGAAATTTAAAGTACAGTTGGAGGAATATTATAAATAAGGATGGGTATCGTTTAGGTTTTATCCGATACCGGTGCCAAATCGGTACTTTTGAAACGGTGCCGGTGCTCAAACGGTGCTCAAACCGGTGCTTAAAGAATGGAGAACACAAAATTGGTCCAAAACCCTCTCATATTCAGCTGGTTTTGTAAAAAGATAACAATGTTAGCCTTTTCTGCAGCTATGGGGCATATATGGTATCACTCTTAGCTGGAAGCAGTGCTTAAACAATGGAAAAAATACAAACTTTGTCCAAAAACCTCTCATGTTTAGCTGTTTCCCTCTGTTTCTTTGGTCATTTTAGCCTTTTTGGCCAGGGTGAAGGGAGTATCTGCCATCAAACAAGAAGACAGCCGCATGTAGCTATGATGGTGTTTGCTAGTTCACCTTACATGCATTAATGTAATAACGTGGTTAGCCTACTCAACATAAATTACACACGAACAACATTAAGCTACTCACGCAGAGAAGAACGGCTGCTGCTGCCATCAAATACGGCGCATTTCTCGGCTTTAAAAAAAAAAAAACAACGCTATGCGTCGCCAGGTGTTTCATCGGATTCTTGGTGTTACTTCCTTTGACAGTATCAGCTTGTAAGGAAGAGGACTCCCTTACTGCATTTATTTATATTGTATTGTCTGTATAGCACTTTAGAGCACACCTTTCACTTTATTAAAAGCACCTTATCAAGCACTTTATGTAGCATTGCACTTTAAGCATGGATTTGCACACAAGAAGTTTAAATATTTATTGACTATTTATTGGGAATTTTAAAATCAGTTGGTAGCCTTGTTTCAGATCCTGCACAGCTGCTCCTCATCAAGGAATGTGGTGGTTGTCTGTCAGGAGAGAAGAATGGTGATTGAGATTGTGATTGTGATTAAGGTTTACTAATAAGGAAAACTAAGGCAAATGTGTGTGTGAAATCTAGGGATAAAAGTGGTGCAAATAAGTGTTTGTAAGTTAATGATTACTCACCTTTCTTGCCTGTGTCCTCTTCAAGGTGTTTGGGCAAATGTTTCTCCAGGGGTCCAGACACCATTTAAAGGTTCCGGGAGAGTCCATTGGTAAAGAGAGTGTGGTGAATCTTTTTGTGCTTGGGTTTCTGGGTTTTTATAATATTGGGTTTGGTGTAACATTAAAGTGTGAAATATTTATTAATATGTAAATGTGAAGATGTATTTATGTATTTATTTATTCTTATTGATATATTGTATACTGTGGTGGAAGGTTGGGATTTAAGAATTTACCTGAGAGTGGAATAATGGTTAAGTCTGTGACAGCTGAACATATTTAAGGCTGCCAGTTGTCATTAGAGGTGGATTTTTTTGTGCTGTGAAGAAGCGCGACAAGTTAATTGTTGTAAGGAGAGCCATATAGCAAATAAATACTTTGTTCCACTACACTTGCCTTGGTCTGTCTCACTGTGTTTCCAGCCGCGAAGGGCTGCCCTGTTACACAGCTTAAAGCACTTGTTGCAGGCTGCTGATTTTGCATATTTTGCTGTGAAGTACAGCCAGACTTTTGACCGCTTCGCCTTGGGCATTTTTAATCTGTAGCTCTGCATAAAAGAACGTACGTACCTGGCCCCGCCTACTGTCCTCGGAAACGTAAAATGATTGGCTAGAAGTGTATCACAGCTCAGGAAAAAAAAGCACCGAAATAAAGCACCGAAATGTGCGCTGCTTTTCGGTCTGGTTACTACCGTTTATGTCAGACACCGGTACCCATCCCTAATTATAAAATATATATCAAGGTGAAGTAATAGATGATCCAAATGAGTAAAATAGAGAAAAACTGTGACCAAGGTGCTAAAGTTGAAGCTTCCAAACAATAGCCAATGTCATGGTGCCTACAGCCATCATTTATATAAAGTCTAAGAACGCAACCTAAAATTTCACTGAAGAAAAACAAATGGATTTGCTGTAAATTTGACTTGTGTTACATTAAACATCAAAGAGCATGCTCCCTATTTCATGTTTTTTTTAATGTACTTTTACTTCAGTTTTTTGGAGATACAGTAATTTAATAAAAAAGTTTTAAATACGCCCTACTCTCCAAGCAAAACGTGAAATGTGCACTCTCTAAATAAACGTATAACCTTGTGTAACCCTGCATGAGTTAGGCAGTTACAAACTCAGGTGCTTCTGTGAGAGTGGTTGCATCAATTTAGTTTCAGCAGCATCTCCTAGGCAACATAAATAGCATGTGTTATCCCACCAACCTCTTAAAATATGAGAAAAATCCTGTTTGGTGCATGGATATGTGACCTTCAAGTGACACTTTCACTTTCAGCTTTAATCTGTAATTTTGTTTCTTCAAATTGGTAAGAGATGTGCAGGTAAAAGCAGCAGGGGCAATTTTTAAAAGAAACAACCAGCACATTTCGAACTTCAGCTATTTCTGTATTTAACTCGATTTTAAATAGCTAACTGAGAAAACAGGTTTTCAGACACTTTAAATATTGCTGGTTTTCAAAGTCTGAGGTCATGTTTCTCTGCTGGAAAATGGGTTCTGGTGAGAGAAGCAGAAAGGGGAGTTCAACTATCCTGGGATCTTATGAGTGATGGGAAGGTGGAATGTGAGGTGGACCAGCGGATTAATCCAGCATCTTTGTGGTTGTTTTGGGACTGTTGTAGTAAAGAGAAGGCTGAGCTAAGAGGTGAAGCTTTCAATTTACCAGTCCATCTAGATTTCAGACCTCACTGATGGTCATGAGATCTGGGTAATGAGTTTCCTCTGAAGGGTGTATGAGTTCAAAGATAGGCTGGGGAGCTTGAAGTAGAACTGCTGCTCCTCTGTGTTAAAAGGAGCCAGTTGAAGCCGTTTAGGCATCTGGTTAGGATGCCTCCTGGGTGCCTCCCTCTGCAGTGTTTCTGCACATATCCAAGTGGGATGAGATCCCAGGGTAGACCCACAACCCACAGGATAGATTATATATCTCATCTGGATTGGGAGGAATGCTCCAGGAGGAAATGGAAAGTGTTGCTGGGGAGAAGGACATTAGGAATATCCTGCTTAGCCTGCTCCAACCACAACTCAACTTTTGATAAGTAGAAGATGATGAATGGATGTTTGCTGAAGCTTCTGCTTATTTATACCTGTTGATCTCATGGTGTGTGCGAGTTTTTATTTCACTGAATTCCAACTTAAAAATATTTTTTGTTATTGACTGGGGCTAGGAGGCATGAATTTCTAGCTTTTGAAAGAGGGCAAAACTGGATTCAATCAAATATTAATCTTTTCAGGTTGGATAAAAGATTCTTAAGGTTTGTGTCTATGTGTGAACAAGATCCACAGTTATAGGGTTGGATCAAATATATATTCATGATTATTTTTCTTGATTAATCTCTTCTTCAATAACACCCCCCCCCCCCCCAAAAAAAACAAACAAACAAAAAAAAAAAACCCTGTTAAGCTAGTCCTCTAAATATTTCAGAAGATGACATCTTTAATCTAAAAACTGCTGTCACATAAAATAAGACATCAAGCTGAATTATTATTAATTAATCACAACAGTTGCCCATTTCTACTAATCACGTAATCAAGTCAGTAATGCTTAATTTTGTTTCAGACTCTGCCACATTTCTGCACGTACGCGCACATGTCACACACAACTACAGACAAAAAAACGTGTCTGTACGTCACTCTTGTCAGACGTGAGCTGCCCGACCAACAATACTTTCACCCCGCCAACAGGATCCTTTGCCATCCTCGTTTTGATCTTCAGACGTGCTTTGTTCTGCTTGACTGAGCTTGTGCAGACCACTTATGCACGCAGGGACACATGCTCCGCATGCACACCAACCCCATACACACACATGCGTGCGGGCAGCTAGTGGCTGCGTGTTCAGTGGCAATATTATTAATGGGGTGTGTCTAGGCTGTCGTAAACATCTCCCAACAGCACTCAGCGAAAACAGACGCACGGCGACACCCCCGCATCTCCCTCCACTTAAGCAGCCTGAAGATTTCAGCAGAGCACCTTGCCTGGAGCGACTCCACAGTCCCAGTTCCAGCATCTCTCTGTATCTCCTGACCACAAACTGCTCTATAAATCCCGCTTGCATCCACATACAGACAAAATAACACTTCCTCTCTTTCTTTGCTCCATTCTTCCACTCTGTGTCCTTTCTTCCCCTCCCTTATTCCATCTGCTTGGGGTGAAGGTTTGTCTTGATTAGGAGACTCTGTTGGCTGCCTCTTTTATCACTAGCTGTGCAGAAAGGAGCAAACTGGCAGTGGGCAAATGAAAGCCCTCTATCTCCTTCTTATGCTCAACTCCCACCTCACTCACTGGCCCCCGATTTCTTTACTTTTGTTGTTCTTACTTACTTTTTAAAATCTTTTATTCCGTCTCGTGTTTTTTTTCTGTTCTCCCTCTTATTTGTTTTACTTGTCTCATGTTTCCTGTCTGTGTCATTTCCTGTTCTTTCTTTATTTAGCCCCATCCTACTCTCCCTCACTCCTGCAAAATAGCTACTCGAACAAGTGTAGATTCTTTGCATGACTTATTTGTGTAGACGGTGAATCAAGTAGTCATCAAACTGACACGCTCTACATATCAATGAGACCTGCTTTCCCTTCTTCACATTCATGAGTAATGGCTCAGCGCTGTCCCTGGGCTCATTTTGTACAATGCAATGAAGAAAGCACTAGATAATCTCCAGTGAACAAGGACTGTAGAGGAAGTAGGGAACGTGGGAGTGGGGTCTTTCTGAGGTGACACTTTGATTGACAGAGAAATAGTATCAAAGATAGTGTCTGGTCCCAGGTGGCACCCGTACTAGCTTCTATTTATCGTCAGTGTTTCTGTTTGTGCCTGTATCAGTGATATGAGGAGAAAAGAAGTCTGATATGAATCAAATACACAAATGCATGCACCAGCACACAAACGCACACCTACAGTAATATGCGTGGACATAAATAAACATATGTGGTCATGCGTGAGCTCCCAGCGCCAATTCTATCCTAGTAAAGAAAAACCTCCTGGTGACTAAGCTACAATGGGTTAGAGGTTAAATGTTTGATATATCCAATAAATGTGTTGCGCTAGCAGAAATTTCACTTCAAAGTCACCTTCAGAATGTGTATATGTGCAGACGGCATGTGACTAGAATACTGTAAAACTTGCTATAATAGCTAGAATGCTTTATTTATCTCGGCGAACGGCAGAACCTGAGATTTATTGGCGCTGGGACATAATTTCTTTCGGCAGGTCGTCAGCAGCGTTTATTTCTAAAAGTGTTATAATTTACTCCTGTGTGTGCGTATGTGTGTGTGTGTGTGCACATCACTGCAACTCCTACTACTGCTACAGTACTGCAACTTCTTATGTTGCAACTTTTTCCAGTATATGGGGCCATAATAATCACGTAAAGTAATCAGTTACTTGGCCAAAAAACATGAGTTATTGTTGATATAAATGATCAATGGCTACAGCACACAGTGTAATTTGTCTTGTATTAAAGCCTCCAGAAAAGAGTGATATAAGCCCTTTAGACTTTTTTGCAAATAGGGGCAATGCTGTTTACCTTGTAAACAGATATATTATATATTTCTTTGCATACATAAATCTTATTTACAATATTTAAAAGCTTCTATTATTGTTATATTTCTTCTTTTCCAACAGTACCTCAGTGACACGTGCAGAAGGAAAATGCCGGAAAGAAGGAAAAAAATTCAAATTTAGCTGCACATGTTTTCCGTGCACGTCTCTGAAAATATTATGGTTTTTGGGGCAGAAAAATAAAGTGTACCAAGAAAAGAATCACGCACACACATCAGTGCCAGACTCTCAGATATAAGCATGCATAAGCCCACATATTCATGGAGCAGTGTGCAAGAACTTGAATCTGATATCCCCCTGTGGGGGTCATTAGCTATTTTCTGATTGGCAGTGGATTTTTTTTACATGTTTTTTAAATGTTCTTGGAATGTCTGAGCATCAAAGTCCAAAGTGTTCTGACTGGGCAGTCTTGTTAATAATAGATGGTTGAATACTTTTACCCTGGAGCGTTATAAGTTCACACAGTGAATCACCGTGTTATTCTGTCAGTCATGTTGTTTCCTTAGCTACTACATGACTGACTACAGCATTTGAAATGAATCTGTATATATCTATATCTATATGGGTCTCCCATTGCCTTAAATTCACTTTGACCTGCCTTGAACAGTCAACTTGACCAGTGATAGCATAGCAAGGAGGAATGAGCCTTTAAAAATGCATGCATTAGCTAGGACTCTATCCTCACAGCACTGACTCTGGAGAGCAGGATCATGTGGCCCACACCTCATGTGTGGCCTTCCACACATATCCTGTGGATATATACTATAAGCAGTCAAAGAGCTAGACTAGCAAAGGTCAGTAGAAATTTTTAATATATCCCCCAACCCTGAGTTAAAGTCCTGACCTGAATTATTGTTTCAGTGGACCTCTAAGTGTGTGACTACATGAATAAATGTTACTGTTTTATAGAGTTTTGGGGTGTGCATGTGTATGCATGAGTGCTTTTCAACGCCTTTCAAGTTGTTTTTTAAAAAACTGGCTTCAAACAACAACCACGGGCCCTCACAAGTGATAAAAACAAGTGTGTGTGTGTGTGTGCTAGTGTCTGTACCTTCAATAGCAAATGGCTTTCCCACAGTAAGTAGTTTGCAGTCTGCATCGATAGAGACCTCATAGTCCAACAGGGCTTTATCCATGATGAATGCATCCAGGGCAGGAGGATCTGTCCTTCACCACCAACAACACACACACGCACACACACACATCACAAGAAGTGAGAGAGTAACATTAATTGAAGACGATTAATCTTCGGTTTTACAAATCAGATTCTGTTTCCACACAATTCCTAAATCTCCAGACCTGCTCAGGAACCTTGGATTTAGGGCTGTTATGCCACTGTGTCATTTATACAGGGGATAAGATTAACTGCATTCTAATACACTATGTAAACACATACATCATTACCTAAACCAACATCCTCTGTCGCGGACTGATAAGGCATTATACACACTGCTGAAGACTTTCCTACTCTGGCAATATCGATCCAATTGACCCTGATTGACCCTTAATTATAGACTGTTCCTCTGTGTGCAGCCTGTGCTGCTGACCATGGTTGGCAGAGGATTAGTTCCAGGAAATAAGGCTCAACAGACAGGGTCTGAATGATAGACCTACACACAGATATGTATATACGTTCGATGCAGAGACTTTCAAAGTGATAATAATGAACAAATAAACTCAGATTTGAAAGGCATAAAGAAGACGTGTACAAATATAGTCAGTCCAATGGAAAAATAGACAAGACTGATCAAATTACCTGAAACTTGTTGTTATTCAGGACATTTACCACTAAACACAGGCTGACTTTACAAAGTCTTTGCAGTGCTGGGAAGAAGGAAAGTCTGTTTTTCTCTGTCTAGACCTGTCAAATACTATGCACAGGGAGAAAAGTGAGGATAGAGAGTTCTTTTGGGACTAAAGAGAGTTGGAAGCTACCCGATGCACGGCCTTGGAATAAGAGTTGTGTGTGTGTGTGTATTTGAGCATGCCTATAAATATATAGGCATGAGAGTGAGCAGGTACAACTGTAAGCTCTAAGCTTGTGTATGTGCACACGTGTGCACAATTTCCTCTGAGCTTATATGTTTGTGTGCACCTGCATGTGTATCGTGCCTCTCCAGGAGAAGGCTTGGGATTTTTCTTCTTTAAGATTTGACTGCAGTATTGGGGTCAGTAGTTCTGCCAACACAGTATTTTACAGCCTTACTCCAGTTCTCTGCACTGCTGTGACTTCGACTTCTGCTTTGCCTCACACGCAAACAAATGCCGCCTTCATCTTTTCTGTTCTCATCCTCTTTCTCTGAACAAGCGCTTTCTATCTTCCCACTTGAATCACAAAGTCAGCACATGCACCATCTCAGTAGCTCTGCTGGTGCTCTCTGGAGTAGGCATTGTGTCTGAGAAGTGTGTGCGTCGTTGTGGTTGTGCTTGGTACAGTACATGGGCAGGATAAAATTATTATTATTATTATTTTTTTACTATTTTTGTACCCTGTGAATCCAGTCTAGTGTTTTTGATGTGAAGTTTAAGGGGTCTAACGTGGTAAAACGATCTGATTTTACATAAAATAAAATGATAAAGTAAAATGTAAAAACCTGCCTCAAAACAGAATCTTGTGCCCAAACATTTAATCTTTCTGTCATAAGCCCTTTTCTTTATTCAACAGCAAAACTATGAGCGATGAGATGCCACAAAAACTAAATGCGAATACTAAAAGTATTGCCACTCTCATCCTCGATTGCTGGTAATCTGATGGAGAAGCTAAATCCAGAAGACCGCTGAAGGCAAAACAGTTTAGGCTGCCAGAAACCAAAGTGGGTTCATCCTCAACTGCTTAAGGAAAGCCAGCTGGTACGGAAATAACAGATTTGCTAGATGTGGAGGAGTGAAGGACATGTAAAATAAATAAAAAAGTAAATATACAAAAGCAACATAATTTGTGAATAACTAATATGATGAATGACGAGTGTGAACATAGTCTAATTAACTGGTTATTCAGAATGATTATTTCTTGGATTCCTCTGTATGACCTTTTTTCAGCCTTCAGATCATCTTTATAACTTCTGTAATGAGGTTCATTTATTTCATCCACATCCTTTGCATGAACCTTATGAACAGAACTACTTTCTGTCACACTGACTTTTTTTTACGGTTTTCCATTCAATTTTATTTTCCCCATCACTTAAATTTGTTTTTTAAGTGCAATTTGTTGTAGCTCTTTCTTTTCATTTTCAATGATTTATGTAAAGCATTTTCAATTTCCTTTGTAAATTAAATGCGATACAAAAATAAACTTGTCTTCTGTGCTTGCTTTCATCTGCTTTCTGTCCCCATTCGACATCAGAGTGAATAATTTTTTCTCAGCACTCCTTACATCAGCCTGCCCCTGACCCTTATTCATCCCTCATTAAAAAAAAGTCTAATTATTTCTTTCTTTATAAACTACAAGGACTAATGAAATATAATTTATGTGTTTTTACCTCGGTTACACCTTATGCTGAATTGTGTCTAGATAAGGAAAAGCTCATGATTATGCATGGTTTAAATACATGCGGCTAGAGCACTGAGCACTTCTTCATATTTCTGTCGCATGCACTTGCAAAACAGTGTGTTCTCTTAATAAGAAAACGCTGATAAATGGGTTGCACACAACAGCATGGCAGGTGTAAAGAAAGCAGAAATCATCCCCAAAGCAAAACTTACATTAAGCTTGTAGCTTGTTCTTCATAATAATTCAAAATAAATATTTAAGAGAGAGAACGAGTAACATGCAAATTGTTGGTGCAATTAGTAGAACTGTTTTGCACAATGTGCATAGAAAATAAGTCCACTGAATATAGAAAGCCACAAATACGAGATGTGAACGTGACTAGATTTTTTTTTTTTAGGTTAGCAGGAAAGGAAAAGGGTAAAAATGGTTATTTTCAATATTTCAGACAGTGTCCATGGATTTGATTGTTTCTTACTTTAACATGTGTACACCTTCTGGAGTGGTGGGTTGGTTGAAGCGTCTCATGTAGTCGTGCATCTCCGGGAAACTTTTCTTCATGTAATCCTCAGCACTGCTCTCCCTCACTGTACCAAAACGGAAGCCCAGGGACGGATGGTGCAGCTGTGGAGATGGAATAGGAAGGCATGAGTATAAGAGAGGGTGGATATGTAATTTAAGTGATGAATTCAGGTGATATCATCCTATTTAGGAGTTTAGATAAGGTGCTCCCTTATTCCCAAGGCGTTGCTACAGGAGATGGATCTCCGCATTTGATTTGATATCAATTTTTATACCGGATGTCCGTGCTGATGCAACTCTGCAACCCTCACATTTATCCAGGCTTGAGACCAGAAATAGCGTTGGACATCCTGAGGCTGGGTTTTTGTCTCCTTTAGGTCTTGAACCCAGGATCTTTCAGATGCTAAAATAAGTAAAAAATGTACTTGAGCTGATTTTCTTGACTACAGTTTTGATTTAAGTATTTATTTACTTTGATTCCTCTCTTGAATAAGCCCCTTGCTCCACCAGGTGCCACATTTTGCTCTGATTTCAGGGCTGAACAACAAGTTTCCTTGAAGGATGGGAAACAGTGTATATACCAGGCTTTAAGGTATGTTTTCTCATATTGGTGAGTATGTGAGAAGTGCTACCCAGTCAGCAGTGACATCTATATTAAAGCCCAGCAATTTTAAAGGAGGCAGTGCACACAATGGATCAACTGCCATGGGTGTGTTTCTTGCACAAAACACAACAAACAACACACCACTGCATCCATTTAAATAATGGGTTTACTGCATTTTGCTGGGGCGGAACACAGCCCTATTGTCGGCAGTGGGTCTCCAGTGGGAGTGGAAGAAAGTATTTTTCCCTTATTAAAATTAAGTCTTGGTTGGATAGTTTGTTATATAGATATTGTACATATTCAAGGCCTGAATACAATAAATTCTGCATAACTTTAATTGTCTGTTTTAATTTACCCTTGCCATTAGCAGTATAGTTTGGGCGGGAAGCTTTTAAAGTTATTGTTTGATTTATGTACCGTTTTAACTGTGGGCTGGGAACCTGCCTCAGTGAATTTCCTTTGATAGGCTTTCTTCGATGCATATTGATGTTTGGAAACAACAACAATTTTGGTTCTCCAAAACTCCCAGCTCCCATTTTGATCATCTTTAGCCCAAGAGAGGGCAGCTATCACGATGGGGCACATATTAAATTCACAGTACTCCTGAACTCCCTACAGAGTTTAGGGAAATGGAAAGCAATAAGCCTTCACAAATATTTCACTGTCTTCTCATTAGTTCATCCTTGTGTAAGATTATTATGCGTGTGAATATATGTGTAGCACGCTAACATTTCTGGAGTGGCATGTTTGTGACCTCGAAAGTGGTCTAACCTTGTCATCGTGAATTCCGGAAACCTGCTCGAACGTCTTCTCCCCCACCATTACTGCAGCAAGGTTGGCCGTATAGCTGGACAGCACCAGTAAACAGAAGATAGCCCAAAGGTTCATCAAGAAGCGTCCTGTCCAGCATTTAGGGGTCTGTAGAGTGGAGACGTATGACAGGTGAAACTTGAGTTTGGCTTACCTTTGACAGAAACTAGGTTTGAAAACATATATGTGAGAAAGGACAAAAGCAAAAAAAAGAAAAAGTGTTTAAAAAGGTCCTTTCAAATGTGTCCCAGCTTCAGATATGTATCCTCTTCATCCAGTTCTGCTCCCCAAGGAAAGGCAATCCCATTTATTAAAACAGAGCAAAAGAACATCTAATGCAAAACACAAAATCTAACAAAATGTGACTGTTAGTGTGACACGTCAAAAATATCTCTCCGTGAAATTGGCTGCTTCGGGGAATGAATCCACCTGAACACTGTGATCATTTATTTATTCCACCAATTAAAATCCACTTAAAAGAAGAAAAGAGATGAATTTCCAGTGTTGTAAGGGTTCGGGATTAATGAGATATTAATTATACAAACAAGGTTGTAACCCATTATAAAGGTTTTTGAAGTGTTTCAGAACTCTTTGCACAATTAATTGGGGAATTCAAAAGGGAGAAACAGAGAATGGCGTGCACAATACAAGCATAAATTGTTGTCGTTCTATTTGTTGTGAGCTTTTTGTTCTATAAGCCTGTCGCACTAATAATAGCGGCAGAGTTACAAGTGGAAATTTTGACTGAGGAGCATCTTAAATAATTTTTTTAAACATTATCATTACCCTTATGCCCTCGAATTGCAGTGTAGCAGTGACAATCTTAAAACATGGATTCAGAGAGTCACAGTTTCATGTTTAACAAACCTAAGGAACCACTGCCATTAACCTGCAGTGTGGAGCCAACGGTCAGGACAAAGTTTTATCAGTCCTTAGCCACACGTAATTAGCTGCTTAATAACTTGGTCAAAACTCATGTTGTCTAGATACTCTCAATTCACTTCACAGCTCAGGATGAAAGTCTTAACAGCATGGTGGTACGCTCCTTTCTTTCTTCTTGTTGTTTCCACTGCTGCACATGTGCATGGAGCAGCACAGAATAAATGCATTGCTCAGTAAATTATGGTACTCAAACTAACACTACTAGTAGCTACTGTTAGTGCAGTAAGGGGTTCACAACTAGTTTTAACTCATCTACTGTATATGCTTCTTTTGTGTTCTTTGCTAAGTTTAGCTCTGACTGAGCTAAAGTAAACAGAGCTGTCACAAGAGCTTCAGGGATTATATTTTTTTTAAGTTCTGTTATTCTTTTCTTCCCCTGACACAACAGAGCTGGATTTTCATTCTTTGCACTTTTCATGGTAGTCAAACAACATGACACCAGAGAGATACTGCACATGTACAGGTGCAAATTGATTGTCATAGTCCACAAATGTGCGTGACTGGTCTCTTTGATAAAGAGTGACTGTTGTGATCGAGACAATTACAAAGTACCATCCTGAAATAAATCTCATTTGTCAAGCATATGATGGAGCGAGACATTTGAAACGCCAGTATGCATTGTTTATTCACTGTCATGTGCACAAGTTTAACGTAGCCCTGCCTCAGGGAACAAACAGTTTTAAGAAATTAAAATCTCTTTTTGCCTGTCGTTACAGCTTTCACAACTTTTTCAGCTATTCAGATAAAAAGACAGTGCTATTCACTGAGGCGGACAATAATACCCGAGAAGATGGTGGAACATAAGAAACCTGGCTGTGCAAGCCGTACATGAGGTTTGAGATAATAAAGAATATTGCTTTTAACACCATGTGTTATCATTAGGCCTGGATGGGATCTTGCCCTGAAATAAAAGTGGAATGACTTTGATTTCATTTTCATGCCTGAGGTTTTTTAAACCAGGTCATTCGTGTGTATGCCCACTTTTACAAGCTGCCGGATGAGCTGCTGGAGACGTTCATAAGAAATGAACTGACCGCTGCTTTAACTGAAGTGTGCAAGCTGCTGAGGCTGATGCTCACCATTCCTATTACAAGCACATCTGCAGAGAGGTCTTCTCCCTGCCTGAAAAGGATTAAAGTCTACCTAGAAACACCTGTGGACAGGAGAGACTTGGCAACTTGGCAACAAGTTCAATGAAACCTTTTGATTTCATTGACAGAGTTGCTGAGAAAAGTGAAAGATAGGAGAATGCCCTTCATCAAAAAGTAGAGGTGAGGAACTACACATACTTACATGGCCTGTCAGATCTCTGTTCCAATATTGTGAGTTTGCTTGCTAGCAATCCACTTTGGTTGTGAATGGTGAGCTTTTTAAAATGCAACTGCATTTGTAAACTGAACACCTTTTAAGATTTTCTGTTGCCCCCATGAGGCTAAGCTAGCAGCCTTTTGCAGCCATTGCTGACAGATTGGGAATGTAACACAGGGTGTAAAAAAATAACTAAGAAATAACATATATTGTGTGAACTTGGACAAAAGCATTCTTCTAACTGCTAAAAATGCAGCTTTCACTGACATTTTAGCAGTACTGGCTAGAAAGCTAATTACGCTAACATTGGCCCCGTGGGATGGCTGACTTCTGTGATGTTTCAAGCTGACTGGTTTTAAAACATGAATCATTTAAAGGAGCTGTAACTGAAAGTGAACTTGATGGATACAAAAATGATACTATGGACAACTTGTGATTTTATTATTAGCCTAAATAATAAGGCTAAAGCTGTATTTCCTTGGCAAAACTTTACAATCCTGCAAGTTAATAATGCACAGATAAAATAAACCCCTGTTCAATTTAAAGGTCTAGTATCACTTAAAAGCGACTGCTAATTCATTCTAAAAGCAACAGTTCATCATCTAACACACTTGTTTCCAATCTCAAATGGCTTTTAAGGTTAGATATGTTGACAAGAACATTGCTATCTCGGTTATTTTTACCTGGGGTTGCCTGAGTGTAAATTCAAAGGAAATGAAGAGCAAAACAGAGGACCTAATGTTACTCTAAACCCTGATAACAATGGCAGCTTCATATAGTACAATACAGTGATATCCTTGTTGTGAAACACAACCACACAGATTAATGGTTCTTGTGCTTGGCCTGCGGAAGTGATGCTCAGTTATTGCTATCTGTAGTAGTCAGGTATGTTGAGGATAACAGCTTATGTTAGAAGAGGAAAACCTAAATATATTCCTTAAGCATTTGTATTGCAGAAAGACAAAAAATCAGAAAAAATTTTTCAGTTGGTTTCCTTGTCTTGACATTCGCCTGATCATTAAAGTCAAGTTGTAAAACTCAACCCAGCAGTAAAGGTTTAGCAATCAATTTATTTCCCCCTTTCTTTCCCATAGCCTGAGTAAACCTGACGACTTGGCTGTGACCCAGCACACAGAGGTTCAGAGAGTTGCTCAAGGACATTTTAACAGGTCACAGGGCTGCTAATGAACACAACCTGTTAACTGACACATCGCCAATGCGATGATCAAACCTGTGACCTTTCAGTAATGGGAAGGTCTTACTAATCACTCGACCGTTCTTCCACTTAAGTTGTTTTCTCAGTTTGCTTTAAGGGTAAAATGTGGTTTTGTATTTATTTAAATATTATGAGCGGCAATCTCACTATAAGGACAGGAATAATTTAAGGAAAAGATGTTACTGCACGGAAACTTGAAAAGCAAGCAAGTTATCTTAATGATTGATTCTGGAACAATGTGAGGCTATATAAAACAAAGACTGCAGAAGACAGAGTCGTTATTCACTGGCAAATACATTGAGATTGTGTTTGTGCACCAGTGTGACTGTGGGTGTCACACGATCTGTTAAATCTGACAAGGTTTTGAAAAATGCTGTTACTCCAAAGGTACATTTAATATTTGTAATTTACATTTTCATACCAAACAAATGTCATGAAAATAAGTTGTCTTTTTTTTTTTTAAATCTCTGAAGTAACAGACATTGTTTTTCAAGTTGCTTTCAAGTTATTAGATAAATTTGCCTCAGTCTGAGGATTTGACTTCCATTTATCTTTCGCAATTCTGTTTCTCCCTGATATTAACCTATGTCGCCATGTTTCAACTTTGCCTGCTCGCATGCCCCCCCTCCTTTACATCATCCCCTTTCTGCCCACCTCCACGTCACTGTCAATCTGTTGCTTTTCTCATCCCTGCTTACCCACTTACCCTTTCAACCCCATCTCACCATCCCTCTGTCAGCCTTCCTAATACCGTCTTTTTGAAACCTATTTCCTGATTCGCCTTCTCACCTTCCTATCCCCCTCACTGGCCCTCTTCTCCGTGCCTTCTTGTTTTTAACTTTGGGTCTGACTGCGTTGGGGAGCTGTTAGAGTTTGTATTGTTGATTGTCATTTATGCTTAGAAATATTTAACCATAGATGCTTAGAGGTGTATAATCAATTGTGTAGTGATAAGTTGTGTGATCTTTAACAGGCTACAGAGGCTTGGTGTGCATTCCACACTAGAATGCACACCTACATCCTGGGAGCACGGGAAGAGGTCGCATCTTGTTTTAATTGTTTTATGGTAGGATTAACGTAGCTACGTCTGTTCTAGTCTAAGTGCTTTTCTGTTTAGATGAACTGCTGGACTTCCTCACCGGGGGGGGGTCTAGTCTACCCTCTTCCTGACCAAGGATGTTTGACCCTTTGATCAGCAACACACACACACACACACACACACACACACACACACACACACACACACACACACACACACACACACAGGCAAGGTACTCTTTGTTTGTATGTAGACGTCGGTATGTTAATGAACCTATGCATATTCATGTAACCTCAATAAAAGGACAGTGTATGGGAGGACGGACGAGAGCTACTGGGGTCAAGCGAAGGAACGGCGTTTGTCTGGTTCTCTCCCGTGCACGAGTACCATGAAGAAGTTTGCCTACTTGCGTCTTGCTTGCAGTGTAATTATATTGTCTTAACGTTCCAGCGAATAGGTTTATGCTACAAACCTAACATTAATTGGTCCTTCGATGCCGGCTCCCTGGGATCGCATTCACCGAGGGGGGGGAGGCACGCTGAAAGACTGACGTCAGCCAGGAAGTTCCTGTGGATTCGCTGTCTGTCTTTCTCCTCGATGAATGGCGATCGGCGGGATTCAGGCTGATATTACACGCTAAGCAACGCCAAGTAAGTTTAAAGAGGCCGACTCTATAACCGTGTCGTTGTGCAGTCTCCGCCATTTTGTGAGGCGTTGAGAAGTTCGCTGCTTTGTGGAGCGATAACTGGGTTAGTGTCCCGAAAAAGAAGTTTTGGTTAAATCGCCCAAGGGTCCCAAGCGTCCGGTGAGTGTCCGGTTTTGAAATCGCCCTGGGTGTGTGTCCCGAGCGTCCCTTCATTGGGTTTTGTCGCGCGAGTGGGTGAGCGTCCCACAACTGGGTCAGGGTCCCGAGCGGTCCGGTGTGAGTCCGGAGTAGGCCTATTTTGTGTTGTTGTCATTGTTGTCGTCGTCGTCGTTTTTGTTGTTGTTGTTGTGTGAGTGTGTGCGGAGCAGAACACGTGGTCTGTGACACCGACTGTTGTTGTTATCATGGGTTTCTAAGCAACCAAGAGTGAGTTAGAGGGAGAAAGACGTTTGTGCTGGACTTTGCTCCTGGCAGCACAAAGTATTTATGTATAAAAGAGAGAGAGCGAAGGCTCCACAGCTGCGTGGGTGCACGCGAATGCGGTCGCGCGGGTTTCACGCGGACCTGAGCCGTGCGGTTAATCGCAGGCTTATAAATAGAAGAGATTCAAATGTTAGAAGTTTTCAGAAAACACACCAGCCTTGAAGAGTGTGTGGAAAAGGCCAGCCCACATCAGCAGCTGTGCTCTGGTGGGTGACTTTCCCCCCACCCCTTCCTGACACAAAATGTTAACAGCCTGTGTGCCAAACCATTGAGGTGGATAGTTGTTAAAAGTAACCTACATTAAACTTGTGGTTGCTTAAATTCAGTACGATGACATGTGAGGTGAAGTGATATAGATAAATATTTAAACTAATGAAGTGCATAGAGGCACTTGACCTGTGTGGAAGACTGTCGTCTTATTATGAGCCATTGTTGAGATATAGAGCACATCTGTGAAAACAACTAATATGCTGAACCCTATATGAAACATCTAAAAGTACGTGATGGAGAAGCTGAATTGAATATGAAAGTGTAAGACTTTGCCGCTGTGGGCAGAGCAACTACTGTGTGATGTTGCGTTGCAGTTTTTTTTTTCTCTTCTGAGCTGATGTGCAGGCTACACATTATCAGATCGAGAGCTGTCTGAGAACTACTCTAAGAGAGGGAAACAGCGCTATGTTAACTGTGATAACTGAAGTGTGCAGCGTTTCCATGAGCAGTTTTCCTGCATCTTGACTTGTGTGTAGAGTGTTCATAACATCAGCATCATGTTTTTGTTTATTTGTTTGTTGGGTTGAAAAATAGTTAAATAAACTGGTGATCATATTTACGGATCACCATGGCACATATCATCAGCCATGTGATTTATTTTTGCAGATGACAAAGTGAGTGTGAATGTGTCTGACGTCACAGTGTTTTTGTGCACTGTGCAAAAGTGATTGCCTCTGATTGTGAGTGAGAGCGGTGATTTTGCAGACCACCAGCTATTGTGAAGAAAAAAAAAAAGAGTGAAAGAGAAATAATCATAGGAAAAAGGTTTTGTGTTGATCAGCCGAAAAACAACTACAATGTCATTTTCTGCTTTTAAGAAAGGATTGTTCACACAAACACAGACAGAGAGAGAGAGAGAGAGAGATGTGTGTTGATTAAGCAGTGATGATAATAATGAACATGTTTTAGTTTGTCACTTTCAGGTGAAAAGCAGACCTGAATCAATTTTCCACATGCAACAGTCGGAAGAAAGTTATAGTTTAACATCATTGGAAACATGCAGGCCAAGTTTCTGGCTGACTTATTTACAGTGCCATGTGTTTCTCAACCTCACAAGCGAGCTCACTCCTCCCTGAAGATAAGGAATGCAGCTCCAAAGCAATAACATGATAAAGAGACAGCAGCAAGTCCTGAGCACAAAAAGTCCCAGCAAAGCAGCAGCAATGTGGATAAACAGCAGCAGAAGAAGAAAGCAAACCCATCTTCCTGTCTGATTGGTTGAATTTCACGGAGGGGCGAGCAAGATGGCAGCGTGAAGAGGAGTTTTTGTTTGAGTTCTCAGCACAAGACACTTATTTGATGTCTTTCTGGCCTTCGGGACTTTTTTGGAGATCAGCGCGCTAAACTTGCTGGATCTGAGGCCAGGGTCTGCGGCGGCAGCATGTTGAAATGCTCAAAAAGGACTGAGTGACTCGGGCAAGCCACATGCGGCTAGCGACATGAAAGAAATGAACCCTTCATGATGCGTTCAACGTGCCAGCGCTGTGGTGGGAAAGGCTCCATCATAAACACGCCCTGCGCCGAGGTTCAGGCCAAGAAGAAGAAGACGATGACTTCCAAGCCCAAGAAGGTCGGCCTCAGCGTGGGCGAGCTGATTGTGAAAGCCGTGGCCGCTTCCAAGGAGCGCAACGGCCTGTCTGTGGCCGCTCTCAAGAAGGCTCTGGCTGCCGGAGGCTACGATGTGGACAAGAACAAGGCCCGTGTCAAGACCGCCATCAAGAGTCTGGTGGCGAAGGGCACTCTGGTGCAGACCAAGGGCACCGGGGCCTCCGGATCCTTCAAGATGAACAGGGTTACTGAGACCAAAGCCAAGAAGCCTGCCGCGGCCAAAGCCAAGAAACCGGCAGCAGCTGCTAAGAAGTCGCCCAAGAAGGCAGCGGCAGCACTTCAGACACTAGCACAAGGTCAACCGCATCAGAGGAGGGACAGGACAATAGTGAGAGTGGCTGTGACTTCACTGTGCATGTGAAGAAAACGTTTGAGGAGAACTGAACAGTTGGAGTTTGACATTTGCCACCTGTGGAGTAAAATGGCAAGAAGAGACAGTGGGACACAGGACAAAGCTGAAGGAGAACTGCCGGCTATTGGACTGTTGAAGTGGGAGAGGACAACAGAGTGAGAAGACTAGGTGAGAACACATAGGAATTATTTAATGTGGGAAATCAAAATTTGGGTTAGCAAACCTGGGGAAAAGAAAACTGACTGCTTAAGTTGGAAAATTGAGACGGAGTCTGAAACATTGCGAAAATAGAAACATATACAAAATCACACACACACAAGCAGAACATGCATTAACCCTACTAACAATTCCAAACACAAAATGACTCATGAAGACTCATAGCACATTAGTTAAGAAATGATTAAATAATAGCAGAGAAGTGTGTAGGAAAGGCAGCTTTAAGAACATGCTCTGCTGGAGATGCAGCTCCACAGACATGCATTAGACCTGCCTAATAACACAAACACATGTAATGAAAATTAGCTTGTTATCTTTCATCAGTGTTACAATAGTGTCAATTTAGCAGACACTTGTTATCAAATGCTGAATTTATCCTAAAGAAAAAAAATTGACTCTCCAAGTTGCAGGACAACAATTTAACTTTTGTGGGAAAAAAAAAAAAAAATCCTGGTTTGATAAATCAGTGATCAGACAATAAATTTAGTGTTAAAATGGTAAATTGGGAGAAGCTTCCTGCTTGATTGAGGCAGCATAAGTAATTTACTGTATGAGGGAAATTGTCTTTTGTGATACTATTTTGAACATGCTTTTCTGTCGTCCTGTCAACTTAGTGGGTTAATAGCTGATATGCAAATTAGTTGATTGGTTTTAGATTAATGAAAGGTGACTGAATTCTAGTACGAGTGAATGAGATGTGTTGGAGTTGTTGTGTGTTGAGTGGAGACTCTAAAACACTGAGTTTCCTGCTTTGATGTGCGAGTGAATCCTGTATTTAGATACACAACACTGAATACGTCAGAACAGACTGTTTTGTGAAGTGCATGACAGCATGTCACATGTTTTATGATGAAGGGAAAAGGAAAATTGAATAAAATAGATCTGTGGCCTAAATGAGTGAAGAGCACAGACCTGGTAATTAAACTCATAGCTAATAAGACATTAGGATTATGTTGTGTGTTGTGCAGCTGATGGTTGATTTGGAGTGAATCTAGCTGATGATTTTTCTTTTGTTGTGAAGTTGAGCCTGCCGATTAGTATGATGGTATGATGAACCATGCTAATGGTATGATTTACCTGAGATGAGGAGTTTGTGTCATGACTTAACAAGGCCTTTTTATTTTGATACTTTCACAGTGCACTGAAAGTTTTGTTTGATAATCTTTGTTCTTTAAGCAGATCTGCACGTCGGGAATTAAAAGCGCTACACGTCGTCGAGAAAATTGTGCCAAGTGAGTTCTCCACATTTAAATGGACTCTGGAGAAAGCCACTTATTTGGGACAATTATTAAATGACAGTCCCAGTCCAAAAGGATTCAGCGATGTAATCCAAACTAAAGTTCTTCTTTTTCTTTTTGAAATGACGTCATTTTGCTGAGAGTGGAAACTAAATGCGACGATAGGTTCCACTATCAGCAAAGAAAGAAAGAATGAATGCATGAATGAGTGAGTGAAAGGAAAACAAACTGACTGACTGGTAAAAGCTGACAAAAGCTGACAAGACTTTACTGATGTAACACGACTGTGTGAAGTTGACCCCCGCCTGGCAGGGGTGCAGATGAGTCTGTGTGTGCTTCCCTTTACAGAAGCAGGAAGATGACAGCAACACTCGAGGTTGCGTGATGATTTAACATTTTAAATGCCATTTTCTGTGTCTGTGAATTTACTATGTGTGTGTCATTCACTAGCTTGTGTGCTCACAGAGATAGCTGTGACAAAGTATGCATATGCCTGCGCAAGCGCTAACATTTGCATTTTCGTTTTTACAGCATTACGGTTCTTCATGTGTTTGATCATGTGATTTATAGGAATACTGGCTAATGTTTCTCTACTACAAGATTTCTGGGTTTATGTGTGAAGAAAACTGTAGTTACAGGCATATGTTGATGGAGAAATTAATATAGTTTGAGACATACTGTGATGAGACCAGTGTTACTGTTTCCACAGCGAGTGTTAACTTTATGGTGTTTTATGGCACCTCTAGAATCCGTTGACCTGTGTCTGACCTCCGTCTGACCACAGTCAATGTGTATTGCTAATGTTTGTTTCTTTGAGAATGCTGTAGTAGATTCAGCTGAAGCGGACAAGTGACATGGGTAAAACAAATAAGAGATTACGGTGTTTATGGGATAGTTTATTATGGGCTCATTTGCTGGCCACTTTTGAACCCATAATAATAATATATGAGTGGAGTGACTTTGCTTAAGAGAAGTCACTGATTACATTAATGTTAACAGAGTACATGGGATAATCCATGTCTGAGGTGAATTAGGGTAATAGTTGTAGTTACTGATTTGAGAAAACCTGCACATGACACTTGTCTTGCTGATGTTGAATGCTTATTACTCTTATGATACAATTGTTTACAGGTATGAAGTTTGATTTCACTTCCAGATTTTGCTTTCCAGGCCGTGATGGTGTGTATGCAGGCTCCTGGGAGAGCCAGGTGTTAAGCAAACTTAATATGCAACACACGCTAACATCTTTTATTGCAGGGTTACGGAGCTACTCCAGAGGAGATGCCCTGATGTTGCCTGGGACATGATCTAGCTAATCTTTTTCTTTAAGACAGGGATCCAGGTTTGGTGAGTTGACGCATGGGAATGTCCATGCGTCAAGAGGTGGAGTGCAAGGATTAACATTAAACAATGTTTACTATTATTGTTGCAGTGATTTGTGTGATTAGCCGTTTTATTTACAAATATTAAACCTATGCAAGTGGTGCATCCATGTTCAGATGAGGCTTTGATGGCCTATAAGTGAAGTTCACTGAACTAAAGAATGTGGTTTGATGATTGTTGACATGCTCTCCAAATAGAAGTTTTTCTTCTTAGCAAGGAAATACAGGTGCAGCAGTAATCTCCTGAGAAATCTTCAGAGGCCCAGTGAGAAGCGTGAACCATTCCAGGCATAGCTGACAGCCAGGCAGTGGTTGAGGTCAAAGGTCAAGCTGGTTGGGGCCCATCATGAGATCAGACCTTGGAGCCACAGCAAGGACCATGAAACTGCCTGCAAAATAGAGGAGAGGATCGTCCACAAGATGGGAGAGAGGCTTCAGGAGGATCAGAGATCATCTTCAGCACAGCAGACATCACACAGAGAGCTGTGCTACTAAGCTTCCAGGAGATCAAGAGGAGACTTCCCACAGCAAGATGTTAAATAAAATGAAACATTCAATATTGACGCTGAGAAAGACAATTAAGGTGTACGACGTGCTCTGCCTTAAATCTTCAGCAGCGTTGGGATATGAAAACTCGAGGGATGAGGGCTCCATCGACAGCGCAGAAGGAGTTCGAGGATGACATCATGATTCTGTGAAAAGCACAGGAACCAGAAGCTATGGTGGTGATGACAGCAATTTCCTATGAACATCACCTAATGCTGTGCCACTATACTGTGCATACGATGACACTCTGAAGGCTGCTGGGATCATAACAGCAGTAAGACAACTGAACCCTGCACCCTTTCCACAGAGGTGTTTCTCTGCAGAGCGTGGACAATGAAGGAGTCATAAATATCCCCCTCGCAGGATGAAGGCCTGAAGTGAGGTGATGGGAGGCCATAAAACTAGAGTGCTGAGAGGTCTGCAGCTTTGGAAATAGCTGAGACCCATGTTGACAAACAACAAAACTAACTGGTATGTTTGAATGTTTATTCTACATACATTTGGACTCTGGTCCTATGGACAACGAAACAACTAGAAGAGACATTCATGACGCCCTGCAGAACTCAAACCACTCTGCAGAGAGACATGTGATTTGCACACCCGGAGGAAGCATTACCAAGCTGAGATGTTTTTGAAAATGTTACTTTTTTATTTTTACTATTAAATTAACAATTTCTTTGTTTGCTCGTAAGATGCAGTTTGCCATGAGATGAGCTCAATGAATGGGGTAACTGCTAATACATTTATTAAACTGTGTAACTTTTACAGTAATTTAGGGTGATTTGACATATGCTGAGTAAAAAAATGTTTGCATTGAAACTGTCAGACATGAGGTATGCATAACTGGGAACTTTTCAGGCATAAAGGTCAAAAACGGGGGAATGTTAGAGTTTGTATTGTTGATTGTCATTTATGCTTAGAAATATTTAACCATAGATGCTTAGAGGTGTATAATCAATTGTGTAGTGATAAGTTGTGTGATCTTTAACAGGCTACAGAGGCTTGGTGTGCATTCCACACTAGAATGCACACCTACATCCTGGGAGCACGGGAAGAGGTCGCATCTTGTTTTAATTGTTTTATGGTAGGATTAACGTAGCTACGTCTGTTCTAGTCTAAGTGCTTTTCTGTTTAGATGAACTGCTGGACTTCCTCACCGGGGGGGGGTCTAGTCTACCCTCTTCCTGACCAAGGATGTTTGACCCTTTGATCAGCAACACACACACACACACACACACACACACACACACACACACACACACACACACACACACACACACACACACAGGCAAGGTACTCTTTGTTTGTATGTAGACGTCGGTATGTTAATGAACCTATGCATATTCATGTAACCTCAATAAAAGGACAGTGTATGGGAGGACGGACGAGAGCTACTGGGGTCAAGCGAAGGAACGGCGTTTGTCTGGTTCTCTCCCGTGCACGAGTACCATGAAGAAGTTTGCCTACTTGCGTCTTGCTTGCAGTGTAATTATATTGTCTTAACGTTCCAGCGAATAGGTTTATGCTACAAACCTAACAGGAGCTAACCTCAACTTGCTCCCATTTTCACCACCTTCATCGAACCCCATCATCCTCACCATAACTCCTTCACTCTCTGTCACTCACTTACCCTTTCACCTTTCTGTCCCTGTATGCGCATTATCCTCCCTGTACCTTTCTACTTCATCACTGCCTACCTTCTTAACCTATCCACTATCAATCTTTTCTTCTCCCTAGCCATCTCCATCATTTTTCTCTCTAGCACCCTCTTTCAACTTTCCTTTGCCATTGACAATAAGCATCCCATAAAGCATCCCCTCCCCCTCTTCTTTGCAATGACTTTTCCTCGCCCTGCCCCACATGATGCCAATTAATCACAGAGAGAAGAGCTTTGTTACCTTGGTGGCGACAGTGCGTCCAAACAGTATGGCGTAGCAGAGATTAAGAGCAGAGGAGTAGGAGAATACACGTAGTCTGTTCCGGCCATGGGGTGTCATGCCAAAGGGGCTGTTCCACTCATACAAGGTGAGGAAGAGCGCTGTGAGATGCAGCGTGACAAAAATACCCACCCACATGGACCAGTGGAGGGGCCACATGAAGGCTCCAATGGGAGCTGCAGTGTCCCGGCTACGGACCTGTTGGATCAAATGCAAACACAAGAAGCAGACTTGAGACCGTTGATTGCCATGCATTGTTTGTATAAACTTCTGTTAATGACTCCTCGGCAAATTAGTTTAAAAAGAAATGCACACATTGTTTTTTATTCCGTGCTATTTATTATTCAGCCAGGAGAAGAAATCACTTTTTAAAATGATGAATATCTCATTTTCAAATGGAGCCGTATTGTCAGATCATATCATGCGTTGCAGATTGTCAGCTATAGAGGGAAATGCTAACCAATCAAAGAATAGCTACAGCATGTTTGAGGACTCTGTCTCTCAAATGCCTCTTAGACTCATTACACACTCTTAAACTGCATCCAAGTTCAGTAATTAACATACATGCTCAACTAATGATCTCCCGCTCCTTACTACAATACCAAGGTGAGGGGGCTTAGGGTGAACAATAAGTAGCTGCAGGCCAAATGATTAAATCATACCGGCAGAGGCATAAAAAGTCAAAGTAACACTGAGGACTGCAGTGCTTTAACTTAAAACAGAGCACATTTTTAGGACATGCCATGAATTCTACAGTCGTAAAAAATCAAGTTTAAACCTCCAACAATTAATGATGACTTCAAGCAGTTGTACCAGAATGCCCAGGCTGGTGGAGTAGAAGGGTGAGGTGAAATCTATGACTCTGCTCCTGGCAGAGTTAATAGAGAAAGAGGTGACGGCCATATCGGCGGTTGCGCTCAGCAAATCTCCTACCAGTCCCGTCCAGCGTCCTGTCCCACTGAGCGCCCCATACTTTCCATCTCCCACAATATATAAGTCGAATGTGAAGCCCATATCTTCTGCCAGCTTTTCCAACAAGTCAATGCAGTACCCATAGCAGCACTTTCTCAGGTCCTCTGGTAGTTCTGAGAGGAAAGAAATGATGATGGTGTGATATCCATCCGGACATTCATATGCATGATTTGGATGTGGTTGCACATATGGGAATTGCCTACAAACAACCATAGCTGAAGGAAAATGTTGATAGATTCTTACATTACACTTCAGCTTTGGCATTTTTTATGACCTGGCATGGACTACATTTATTCACATTAAGTACTTGGATAAAAAAAAAATTAACAACCCTCAAACTCATTAAAGAAAAGTAGAGCTGGCAAGATGTAATGGAGCTGCTCAATATGAATTTTTAAGTTCTTGCCATGTTTGCCATTTTAACTGCTCTGGCAAACATTTTCCTTGCAATATCGCTTAATCAACATCAGCAGCGTCCCCGTTGCTCTTGCTTGGCTTCTGGACCTCTTTTACAAATGAACCATCATGAATTTTATTTTCAATATTTTGTAAGTTATGTTATGTAAAGGTGTAAATACCCCTCTGCATTGAAACGATTAATCCTATCAATGGCAACCGAATAAATTCACAGTACACGTCAACATTTAGTACCTGCATCATCGTGAAAAAAATTTACATTTTCCTATAGCTTCCATATGCAATCGGCTGATTAAAGTTAAAGAAAGTCAGGTTGACTGTTATTACTATGCTGTGGACTGGATGTATAGCTGCAGATAATCTCATGTGTGAAAGAAAGATCGTAGTAGTACATCTTTGACAAGATACTCTTGATCTCTTATTGATTGAATTCCTATATGCTCTTCATTCATGAAAGATGTAGCTGGTGAGTGTAGCCCTTGACCCTGACCCTGTTATATTTTCAACTAAACTGACCTGGTGCAATCCCTTATTGATTCTACCTCAAATTTCCATATGTGCTCTAGAGACATGGCCAGCCAAATACAGCAACACTGAAACTGAAAGGAAAAGATCTGAGGGTTTATGTAAGCAAAGCTTGGAGAGGCCATAAATTAGAAGTCATAGATGCTCACAGTACAAGTTAAAATGTTTCTGACAAGTATTACACTTCTACAGTATAATGGTTCTATAATGACAGTATTCTATGGACAAATGGCAAAATAACACTCACCTGTGCCATCCCAGTCTACTGTTGTAGTATTTGAGTTGTGAAGCTGGTTAAAAAGGCCATGTATTATACTAGACTGGTTAGTTTTGGGGTCCAGACAAAGCTGTCCAGCTGGACACAATCCATCCTCGTCCACCTCCCGTGTGAAGACAAATGGGTGTTCCACCAGGGTCACAACCCTGAGGCGGTGCCCTTCAACCGAAAGTCCCGGCCTCCAGCGACCTCCAAAGTTGCCGTCACCCTGGCCATCCCCTCCCCTCACCCCGGCTCCAAGACCTTGTCCCTGGCTGGTCATGAACCCTCCCACCAGTCCCAGAATGCCACCCTCCAACTCCAGTCGACCTCGGGTCCACTGGCCTACAGTAACCCAAGCAGGCTGCCCCAGAGCACCTCTCTTCAGACTCCATACATGAAACAGTTGGGAGGACAGAATCCGAGAAACACCAGCATCGACCTGGATCAGGCCTGTGGCCCCGGTGAAGGAAGTGTTGGAGAGAAACCTCGAGGGACAGAGGACAAAGAACAAATAATAAGTGGAAGCCAACAAAATATAGAAAATAAACTTGACATCCACCTTAAAAAAGTACAGCCTGCAATATTATACAGATGACACTAAACATAGTCTATGAAAAAAGGCTTATGAAAAAAGGAAAATGGGGCTAATGCAAGAAAAAAGTTACAGTGTGGTTGCAGAGCTTAAGCAAGTCTGGTCTCTAATGGGTAATTGCATCTTCCAGAGAGTCATAATTAAAAGTTAATGCAGTGCAGTGAGGGTCTTCTCCTCCTATCTGCCAGTCCATACAGACAGTCATTGCTATTCGGCTCACTCGTCTCCACACATTAGGAGGAGCAATCCCCATTCGCACATAAATCTCTCCTGGCCTCTTGAACCACGCAGGGATTTTTTTGCACATGTCTTAGCAGTCGATCACGTGGACATCATCAAGCCATACGAGCTCTGTTTGATCATAAGGGATTGTCATGAGGTCATTGTAAATCATAGGGGTGGTTGTTTAAATGTTAAAGTATGCAGGGACCACTTCAGTATGGGTGTTGAACCGTGCCGGGACTGTTGATGATGTCTGGGTCAAGGCTAGAAATGGCAAGTTTTCCTTCCATATAATAGAAACGGGTGGTTGAGCCGGAGTCCTTTCTTAGAACAGAAAACAGGTTTATCCTCTTGCGCTTAGTTCCCTCCCCCATCTTTTCTTCTTTTCTCACTCTCATCACTAGGTTATATGCATGCATTAGCTTAGATTGTGGCAGCTGAGAATATTCTTCATTAAATATGGAATATCCAAAGGATAATGAAAAGGCTAAATTTATCTTGTGGGTCATTAACCTGTCCTCCAAGTTTAGCCTTTACTAAAGCCTGTCTGCCCCACACAGCGACTGATATAAAAATGTGAATATATGTAAGGTTTTATGTATTCCGCTTTAGTTCCTTGCCCTATATCCTCTCATTGTGATTTACTATAACATCAACATAATTGTAAAGAACTTGATTAAAAATGCTTCTGATTGGAAGCCATCCCCGTTCCCTTTCACATTAACTTATGTTTCCTCATCGGCAGCTCCCTTCTGTCTCTGTGGCCATAAAGCGAAAGTGCTAGCCTTGCCTTGAGCTGAAATCACTCATGGTAATAGCACGGCTGAATCATCATATCCAATAGACAGCAGATTCATCAAGCCAACCAACTCCAGACTCTTAGTCTAAGCTGGCCAAAGAAAGAAAAAAAAATAGCCACACTGTAAGCTTTACATCTTTTATCCAAGGAGAAAAGTGCAAGGTCTCAAAGGGTCCTCTCCCACTGTTTGTGACACGTTTGGATTCATGCCCAGAGATAAGAGGTGAGATAGGAGTGTGACATAATATAGGGATAAGAGCAGTGGTGTAAAAAAATGTACTGCACACTTTAAAGCTGCACCACCTTTTAGTTATGGGTCCTGCGGATTGTTTTTTTAGCATCAGGCCAGAGGCTGTATTTAAAGGATGACTCTGGATTTCACAGCAGGTTGATAAGTCACCCAGCTATGTCAGAGAGGGATGGCTTCCTTCCCTAACACCTGGCCCAGGTTTACGCACTCAGAGTAAATGTCAGTGGTGTGGTCGGTAAATGATGACTCTATAAGACTGTCCCAAGCATGCGTCTCAATCTCTTGTCAGTCCACCTCCTTCAGTTTGGAGGAAAGTTTACTCCCTTCGTCTTTTTCTGCCTGTCTGTCGGGAATGATACAAGGCCTGCTTGTTTCATTGGTTTTAATCTCTTCGGGGGAGATGGAATCAGCGTGGCAGCTTGTGTCGAGTGAGATGGCACTGACTGGCAGATTTCACTCTGATAACAACAACCCGCTATCTTTTTTCCTCCTTTTTCTCCTCCCTCACATCCTATTCCACACAAGTGTGTCCTTCCTTTCCTTTGTTTTTACTTCTATTTTTCTTTAGCTGTATCCTACTTCCTCTCTTTTATCTATCTGTTTGTCTTTGACCACATTCTCCCTTCTCTCTAATGTACTTTTGGGAATAAGCACCTAGGGATTCTGTGATTCTGGACATTCTGAAGAGCAACATCAAAAGTGGCTAGTTTCTCATATTTTTATCTTCATTGCTTTGAAAGAGTAATTTTGTAACTTTTATTTTTGTAACCTCTCATCCTCTCATACCTTCTTTACTTGCTAATATCGCAAGACATCCTCCCTCCCTCCCTGCTTTCCTCACTCTGTCCCCAGGGCATTGAGCTGTTAATTGCCTTTTCCATGTGGAAGTCTCTCACTTCCTCCAGCTTTGTTAAGGCTCTCCGGAGAACTGCCGTGTCTGGCTGTTGGAGGCGAGGGATAAGAATCAGGGAGTACACTGGAGAACAAGTGCATGAGTTTGAATAGTGCAATAGAACAACCCCTTTTATCAGTCTTTCACTGGCCATGAACAAAGGTCACTGAGACTATTTTGTGGAGAACTCTATTGTAAATAGTTTAATCTGATAGGCTAGACCATGTGCCAATTGGTTGCCCACGAAAAGATTGCATTTTTCCCTAGAGTCCTGATGAAGTTTGAGTCATTTAAAAATGTCTTATTTTCTTTTCTTCTTTAAATAAAAAAACAAAGCAAAACTTATATCTTCATAGAAATAGGCTTAAGTTGAACTGATAAAATATATACCTTGGATGCAGTCTTAGTTTAGCATGCACAATACTTCATTAATTGTCTCTAAAATATAGTGTAATAAAGAGTTGCTTGAAATGATATTCATTTGGCACATGGGGAAAAACTAAAGTGTTACGCAAAGTAAAATTTTGACTTGATACAAATTTAAGATTAACAACCATGGTGTTAAAATTCATACAGTCGTAAAAGAGGAGAAAAACAATACAACATAATTCAGCCAATAAACCAATAACATATAAAACACAACTTATAGAAAATCAAAGATTTACTAAATAGCCGTTACTAGTCATGATGTGATTGTTTGGTGTGATATTAAGATGAAAATAATGTTGTAGTCCCCTGGGAGGCCTGTCTGTCCCTTACAGCATTCTGCTGTGTGTTTTTATATGCTGGTATCCTTTTACTACATTGGCAGTGTGTTTGGGATTATAGCCATCCCGAAAGATGAAGCGGTTACAAATCAGATTCTTTCCAGATGGTATTACATAGATGACTGCACTTTTTTGCATTCATCAATTTCATTTCATCAACGCCACCCACCCAAAAAAAACCTGTACCACTGGCTAAAACACTGGCCCAAATCATGACAGAGTGTTATACAGATGGCCGTAGACACTCTTCTTACGTATATGTTGATGATTATTTGAACCAAAGTTTCACATTTATATTCATCACTCCTTAAAGAACTGTTTCAGTCCAGTTCTTGTATAATTTGTCATACCTCAGCCTTTTTTCTTCCCGTTTTCATTCCTTACAAATTGCTGCTTGAAAGCCAGTCAGACAATTTCTAATGAGGTTTCTGATAAACAGTAGATGGATCATGTGAAGGGCTAGATGCATCTCTCTGGTCCCGTGCCAGGTCTTTGCTGTATGTCTTCCTATTTTAAGGATATTTTTAGTCCTGCCACTTCTTCTTTTATCCTCCATTTGTCCATTTTATTCTAATTTTTTTAAGGGCCCACTATGCAGGGATATGCCAAGTTTCCAGCTAATAGCTCTTTGGAAATCACCTTGATGGTGAAAATGTAATTTTACACCTGTCAATCCGTACTATTTTTGCCAGTTTTTTGTAACTTCAACTGAATGAATAATTGATAGGCCAGCGATAAGTGATTCAAGAGTGAAAATGAGTGAAAAACCTTGAAGACATTCAGCAGCCATTCAGAACTTTTGCACTTAACAAAAACTGATGAGTTAAAGTCTGGCTCCTTGGAAACAAAATATCAAGAAATGAGAGGCGGCTAAGGAATTTTGCATAATACTTTACAACATATTAAAAGTATAGATATGATAATATCATAAACGGTCCATCAAAAGCCGGTTAGGGTTATAAACTCTCTTTCCAGTTTACCTCTTCAGTCTCTTCTATTTCAGTAACAGCCTTGCACTAAGTAGGACTACACTACAGCCTCAGCTTATCAGCGCATTTCATGCCTGACTAAAGTAAAGTGACTACCACTGTTGCATGTTTTCTGTCTCTGCAGCTTCTCTGTCACACATCGCCTGAGTCATTTAAAGCTAGTCTGTTAAACTGCACTAACATCTGCATGGTTGCTGGCTTGATCGAGTCGCTACAGTTTGGTGCTCTTAAATTCAAACTTTGTATACATACTGGCCCCTGCTTTCATCAGCGGCATTTGTTTGTAGTGATTTAGGCAAGTAATTTATCAAAATGTTTGCCCTATTATCATTATTGTGAGTTGTTTTGGCCACAATAACCATGAAGTGAAAAATCTATCGTGGCGGCGCTACTCTGAACCTAATTAACTTGTTTCAAACTCTAATAATGGATGTTCAATAACACAACTTCCACAAAAGCCTGTGGCCCTCCATGCCCCATGGTTCTGAGATCCCAGTGCTCAACTAAACTGCTTTGCGGACAGAGTGCTGTGAGAATCCAGCTTGTGATTATGTGGCTGTTGTCTGTGATCACTCTCAGCTGGCAGGCACCACGTGGGCTCAATATTTGCTGTGGACCCAGCTCCTACCACAAATCCTTCCCTCACCAGTATCACATGACTTGGATGCATGCTGTTTTATCCATTGTACCCTTTGAAGTATATCCATGTCAACTGTTAGAGAAAAATATTTAACTTTGCAGTGAGTTTATTGCAGCAGGCTTCAGTGCATCATGCACTATCAGCCACATATTGCTCAAGAGGATTTCTAGAGTATGCGAGTGTGATAGGTTTTTGCACTCCATGTCCGAATGCGAGGATTTACGTTTTTCTGCTTCAAATGAAAATGTTTAAGGTTTAATGTGTATTTCAATCAGTTTTTTCCCCCCATGTGTCAGTGGTTATCATCGTAGACCACACCTTGTCAGACCCGTGAAAGCTGTCAGAAGCCTTTTTTTGAAAGCTGCAGGAGTTGGAGCAACAGCAAACAGAAACACACAAAACCCCTCTGGTGTCAGTCTGCCAATCTGTATGCCATAAAGACCTCCTCCCCACCTCCAGTATGACAGTGCTATTCAGAAATTACCACCCCCATGGTGCAAAGGACAGACAAGGGCAGCAACCAGAGCATACAGTACCACAAGTGGAGCCAGTAACTCCTCACAAAAATGTCAAAATGTCACTCAGAAAGCTAACGGCCTAGCATGTATTTAGTGATGTGACCAGCGAATTTTAAATGCAGTTTTTCACTGTCTTCTATGAATCATTCGGTTATTTAAATAGTAAAACTATGTGCAAAAATTCAGAAACCCAGGAGTCATTTAAGGTGAACCTGTAGCTGCAAGGAAGTATAGAGTGTAGAGAGTATAAAGCTAGTCTTATGCCATTTGAAACAATACATTTTATTTTTAGAGGAGGTATTACTATCATCTCTAAACTAAACCATAAAACTCTGGAGTTGATCTCAGTGCATCAACATTGACAGAGAGTGGGGTTTAATGATGATCAAGTAACACTAGGCACTAATTCTAGACTTTGCTAAACAACCAAATTGAGATTAAAGTAAAAGTGAAAGCTTATAGCCAGCATCAGCATCATCAAATCAACCCATACCCCCGACTGTTATCTGTAAGGGTGCCTATAGCAACAAACTACACTGCATAGGACTAATAAGAATTAACAGTTCCTGCACTGTCAGTCTGTATACCAAAAAAATATATACTTGCTGTCTCTGTCGTGTGTACTCACTAGTCAGATCAAAGCTGCCAAATAGAGTAATTTGTTACAAAAAACCCTATATAGCTAAATATTATTAGAGGTGAACAAAGACATTATTTTAGCCATTTTTATGTGAAGTAACCCTTTAATTAGTTGGTGTATCCTGTACATTCTTACCTGGCTAGATATTGTCCAGAAGAGGGCTGTTCATGTCGGTTTGGTTTGTCATAGCAATTTACCATGTTCTGAGTGAGTGCCAAATCTGGCCTCACCATGGTTGCTGCAGTGACCGCCCGGCCAATCAGCTGCAAAGCATCCCGTATATAGAAGCTTATTGGCTTGCGGCCGACCTCCCCATAGGCTAACAGTCCAAGAGGACCTCCTAAAGTGTGCAGCGAATCTGGAGACAAGGGATATCCCATGATCCACTGCAGTGCTGGTAGTGATGGTGCGAGACGCTGAGCAGCCCGAAGGACGGAGGATAGACACTCGGGGTCGGATCCCAGGAGGAGAACAGACGAAACAGGTGAGGGGGAGCGCAGGAAACGGGTGGAGATGATCTTCAAAGCCTCTTCTTCCATCTGCTCCTCCCTTCTCTCCTCACTGCTCCCCCCTCTTCTATCTCTGCTCCCTGTGATGCGAGTCAGGTTGATTATGTCCCACAAATGCCAGGTTGAACCACTGTACTTCTGAAGGTGGGTCAGTAAGCCATCACCGCCTTCGTCCCAGCCTGGGCAGATTACAGCTGCTCCTCCCCAGCTGTCCCCCCGACTTCCTCTATCCCTATCCCCACCATCTCCCCCCTGCAAAACTGCAAGGAGCAAACTTCCCAGGGTTGATGGAGGCACACGGGCTGACATCTGCAGGTGAAATCGGTTCTGTGACAGAGGATAGGAGTAAATAAGAAGAGTTGAAAGAACCAAAAGAAAAAAGTAGATCAGTGAAAGAGTTAGGAGAAAAAATACAAAAATATAAAAACAGAACAAATAACAAAAAGAGAAAGAAGATAAGAGAGGAAATAAAAAGCAAGATCAGACCAGAGATTAATAGATATCACCAAAACTAAACACCTCTGGGCTGAATAACATAAAATCACATTAAACGTAGCTTTTGTATGCACCAGAGCTCTGCAAAACAATTCCTGATGCGGCAGTAATTTACAGCAACACAGATCAGAAACAATCAGTCACATTTGTTCATTATCTCTCACTCTGAATGAGAAGAGTCGCACTGATACAAACAAGGAGTCAATGATTCGCATCTAATCTGCAACATCACAGTTGGCTTGGCAAGACAACAGTAGCATCCACAGTTCATCCAGAAGCCCACATTTCCAAACCCCACTGAAAACACTAGCTTGTTTCATACTGTTCCAAAATGGATAACACTGTTGTCCTTGAATGCAGCTCACAGATGGACCTTCCCCTTCCTTCCTTTGGGGTTTCTATCCATTTTTCATCCTATCAGTGCTCCAGGCAAGGTTGAGGGGGGAGACTGCTTTTATATAAAGAGCTCAAAGTTTAGCTTAACATGACCTGAAGTTTGCTTTGAATGGCTCCACCCAAATGAATAGAAGAACATCCTCTGGCACAAATGCATACACATTTTCAGGATCTTTGTAACATATATCCAGAAAGACGTCTGTGCACTATAAAATAAAACACACACAGAAGTTACCTAATTGAATCTGTATACTATTAATCTACGAGCTTATGTCCAGAAACACTTGTGGAAAGCACACACATGCCTGTATATCTGAAGATAAGCTATCTGAACACAGATGTAACCCACACTGAGACACATTTATTCAAGTGGAAATATCCCACCCAGGAGTACAGAGTAAACAGCGCAACCCTCTGCTGAAAGTCCTTGAGTCTCTTAAGAGAGTCAGAGAAAAAATATTTGAAGTCTGGAGAGACATGGATGAATTAATGCCGTATGTTTGTCTTCCCGGAAAGGCCCAGGTGTGTGCAAGGGGACAACTGAAGATAGGTCTTCTCGTTTGAACTCCGCAGGGGAGCTAGAAATGTGGGGGTATCTGGTAAGTGGGGGTTGTTGGCGAGATGGTAATGGATGACAGAGACTAATAGAGATGGGAAGGTAGTGCCTACAGGTGCAAGTTTTATTCAGTGTATTTCTGATAGGAATAAAACTAATATTATGCATATACAGAAAATGTGACGATAGAAGATCAACAGAGCGCCTCAAGGCAGCTGGAGGAATTAGTATGTAAATCTATATCTGCTCTCATCCTAAATTCCTCTGAGTACGATCTATCTAAGCTAGCGCTTAAATATTAATATTCGACTAAATGTATGGTTATGTTATGATTCCTGTCCTGAAAAAATTGTCAGAGGCTACAAAAATCAGAACAGACTGAGTCTGCATAATGGAGAAAAAGCTGTAAATTATGTTCCTTGTCTACATAGCTTGTTAGAAAACGAGAGACGAATTGTTGCTGCATTTATCACTGTCAGATTAATTGTGATAATGTTCATCTGCGGGATATCTCACTGCTGCGTCAGCTGTTTTGTACCAGCATTATTTTTTTTCCTAGCACAATCATAGATAGCTTGTTTGACTTTTAAAGAGATTCTTTTACAATTTCAATTACATTTAAGGCATTTAGCCTGCGCTCACGATCAATTTACAGGGAGCACGACAGCAGAACTACTTCAAGGGTGAGGACGTGAGAATAATAGCAAAAGCTCAGCAAGGCGTTAAAGAAGTTGTGTTTGTAGTTGCTGGTGTTAGAAGAGAAAGCAAATTAGAGAACTCGGAAGAGGCAGACATGGGGGCCGTGATGTGATTCTGGAGAGATAAGGCGATATGAGCCATTTCGAGAGGACGTGAGTTCCAGCCCATAAGATAAGGAAGCACTCTGCTGTTTTGGCTTGAGAGGGAAGACTTCTGAAAATGTTTTGTAGGAAGTCGAATGTGTGATCCACACAAGTGGACCCAGTGAGAAAGTTCTTAAAAAAAAGAAAAGAAAAAGCACATCAGTAAGGCTTATTCTGGTTATTAATATAATCCTTTCTTGTCTGCATTTGAATGTTTCATCACAATTGTGGTATTAGAGTAAAAGAGACATGTTTTTGATGTGCGTATTGGTGCAAAGGTGATGTAATGTAACATGAAACAACATCAGAAAAGAAGGATCACCAACAAACAGACACCTTCAGCTTTGTATGCTGAAAATACTCTAGCCTGATATAACCCCATTTTATCTCACCAACTCCTTTTCTACTTTTGCAATAAGATCAAGAAATTCTTCTGTAATGCAGTTTTGCTATAGCCAATCCCGAGGAGAGATCTCTCCCTGAGCCTGTGTTCAAGGGTCAGGGGTAGCGATGACTCGCTGGAGAACACACACAGACACACTGCTCTTAGTGATAATTGTGGAGAGAACTAAAATTTTAAAAGTGTGGTTACACTTCACTGGAGTAGATAACAATGCTCATTTCCACGGGCCTTTGCAAATTGGCAAAAAATGAGATAAAAATAAACATGGGCAGCATTAAACACATCTAAACAGAGCGTGGTAGCTACTAAACTTTGGCTTTTAGGTAAGGAAAAAATCCAGTGTTGTAAACGAAACAGTTGCACTGGATTTCCAATGCAGGAATGAGAGCATCATTGTGAAGCAGAATGTAGCACATTTTTCTAACCTCAATTATCTTGTTTTCAGAAATTTTGGAAGCCAAAACCTTAATTAAAAATAAAATGTAATAAGCCTTAAGGACTCAAGCAAACAAAATTCTTCGAAAACAACTCTTAGTAAGGTAAGTTGGCAAGGCACTGCACTGGCCAAGCAAATACATCAAACACACCTTGCTGCGTAATTCAAACTTTTGAATCTCATATCTTCCTGCTTATGTCACAGTGTTGCAGTGTAAGATAAAATGATTCAATGACCTAGCTGCTGATGCCAACTCATAGTAAGCTTCTAACAGCTTACTGCCAGTCAGCCTTTTATTCGTCATTATGCTTTTCTATTAAACACACATGCACACTGTGTTCTTTTTTGGATTATAAAAAGGAGGCATTTGCCACTCATTCTCAAAAAAAAAAAAAAGCTGAAAAGCTCTTCAAAACCCTATATATAGCATTTTTAAGTATTGCAATGTATCCAGAACAATGAAAGCTCTGCCAGTCAGCCATCGCTCCAGCTTAATCCAGCGTGTCTTCAAAATAAGCTGGAAACATCAGTGTTTATCCCAGTGACACACCAGATTTAATGTATGCATATGTATATGGTTGCATTCTGGCTTGTGAATACTTACAACAGTCTTCACTTCGAGCTGTCTGCATGAATCTGTGTTGTTTTTGACATCCCGGTGTTCTTGCCTCGGGTTGAGTCTGATTTTATTATTTTACGTACCAGACTTTGAATTTAGCGGACCTGAGGACACCTGAGTCATTATTTAGAGGAATACATGTGGCATATTTGCTACGATGTCAAGATTAAAAGTGGCTGTGCTGTCTGGAACTAGGAAGTTTAACGTGTGTTGGCAGGCTTCTTCTGAAACACAGATTCACTTCTGTGCTATTTTGTGGAATTTGCTTTGGAGTGCAGGGACCAGCTACAGACAAACAGTCCAGATCTTGCTAGCTGTAGTTCTGAGCCCCTCTGTGCGCCTCAGGTCCAGACCCAGGTTTATCTTTTTGTAAAGTACACAGGACTTTTTCAGGCTGAGTTAGAACTGTAATGGATTCGCTAAGCAGTGCTAGATTTTCACCTGTAAGGACCTCCAGTGTGTGTATGTGTGTGTGCTTTTGTGCGTATGCTCTTATCTTTTTCTATTCTCAGGTAAAAGCTCTATCCACAAGCATGAGGTTAGAAAGACTCAGAACTAAGGATGCAAGATAAGCAAAGCTAAAAGAGTGTCAGCATTATTCCAATGAAATATAAAATCCATAGCCCCTTTCACACATCTGCAAATTAGGATCCTTGAACTAAACCTTTGCTTCTACTTAACAGTTCCAGTGTGCTGTTAGCCAATGATTTTCAGGTCTTCAAACAAACTGCAAACCTAACACTCCCAGGCAGCAGAGAGGCGCACACGCAGTAGGCAAAAACAAGCAGACACAGATACAGTGCAAACACACCAAGGTGTGAGCATAAACCCAAAAGGATCTTTGGGCAATGTGGAGTAAGCAAACCGACAGGAGTGCGTTGAATCAGAACAGGAGGTAGCAGCTCTCAGTTAGTTAGCTCATTCCTTATTTAGGTCTCCATAAGAAAAGCTGGGAGACTCAAAGGCGTGCACTCAGTTGTAGACTTTCGAGAGCCAAAAATGGGGGAGGAAAAAAGATTTCCCTGAACAAAAAAAGAAATAAAAAAATAAGCACAGAAAAAACAGCAGCACCTGCAGTTTCAAAGCTTATTAAAAGTAAGTTGGAAGGAAAAGCAAAGGGGTGGGACATGGGAGCAAGTGCATTTTCTGTGTTTGTATTTGAGAATTTGGTTTGTTGAAGGAGGCAAAAAGGCCCAAGCTGAAGCACTTAAAAACCAGATGTCTCTGCTTGGCCTTCCGTCACTGCTTCAGGCAACGGATCACTTTACCTTGCTGCAGCTTGATTTATTGCAAAAGCACACTCTAGCTCTAGTTGGGTTTAACATTGCGGTCATTACTCATTTGCATTGAGCTAAGCAGTGGTGGATAGAGTGAGGCCCTGCTTGGAGTTGTCCTCGCTGCTACATCCAGCTGCATGGACCTCTGCCTGAGCCTCTGAATGGCTGCTTAGCTTTTTCCTCTGTCCAGGAACAAAGCTCATGGTCAGGGCAGCACTCCAGACAACAACACTTCACTGAACACATTAATATTTTACCCCGACTGTCACCAGGCGAGTTGCCTGTACGTAGGGAGGATGGAATGAGAGATAGGAAGAGAGACAGAGGAAGAGAAATTCGGATGTAGATGGGAATATATGTTTGAGATGAAAGCGGAAAGAGAAATTGATATGTGGTTTAATATCCGTGTTTGTGAAAGGAGGTAAAAGGCGATAGTTTGCATCTGAATGTGTCTGCAACACAAAGGAACACGAGAGATAGTGATGGTAGAGTGCATGCGTGTCTTGAGGAAGACAGAGAAATATTTTCTCTGCAGGATGCCAGCCTTACATTTCAAACACCTGAGATGAAAACTGAGGATTGAAAGCTGAATGTCAGACTAAAATGTCAGCAAATGCAGGTTTACACGCACACATAAAATAATCTAAATCCAACTTAAGCGGAGCGATTTAACCCTCAGTGCACAACTGGCGAATGAAAACATGGGCACTGAACATCATACACTTGCATTAACGCATACACAATGAATAAAAAAGCTGTTGAATTTGTGCAATTTTTTACCCTCACAGTCCAAATAACACCCATGACTGAATAAGGCTAGTCAAAGCTGTTTGCATAAAGCAACACTGACAGCCGCACTTTTTAGTTGACCAGACAGTGGCTAACTGGGCTGTTTGCTTTGCTGTTGAGTAATTGTATGCAAATGGCATTGTTTAATTTTCTTCTAATTTCCTTACGTCTCCTGGCGGTAAGTGTAATATGGGTGACTTTAATCTTACTCAGCCATGCTGCCGGGGACTGGAGCTAAGCTTGGTGTTGGAAAGAAGCTGGCACTGCTACACAAACATATGCAGCTGAGGCAAAAGTGGCAATGTGCGCACACCTAACTGCAATACACACGCAGGCGAGCAAATTACATTTACGTGCTCACACATGCATGAAAGCATGGCACACACTCACACATGCACGCAAAACACGACTGTGAAGCAATCAGCCACTTAACACAGCAAATGACTATGGTTATCTAAGCATAACAGCCTGTTGGCTCAGAGAAACAGTGATAAGCAGTAAGATACACACTATTAGGCTCCACCACGGGACTGGCCACAGACTAAAGGATGGCTAAATCTTGTTTCACAGTTAACTGTTGATGGAGACAGTGCCATGTCTTTCTGATTGTCACCACTGAATTATATATGCAAAACCCTGACTCCATCCAATTCCACCCACCATCTTCAATACGGTGATCGAGCGGAAAAGTATACAAGAGACTGTGGCCCTTGGGGGAGCAGGATGAAACAGCAGGCATAAAGTGTAAAGCACACTTTGAATTAGGTTTGATTAGAGGGAAATGGTTGCTCATTGCTTGGGCAGCTCGTAGCTATGACGATTTGAAGACCGCTGGAGGTATGAGCGTGTTGAGCCCATTAAACATAAGGGCCTTGTTAGTTTCCTTGGTGGTGTGGCGTGTTAGGAGAATTGGGGGCTGTACTGCAACATCATAAAAATACCACTGTAGTCCTGAGCGATTGTAGGAAAAGCCATAAAAGCCTTGACAGGCCATGTCTTCTCTTTATCTCCAGGCTCTCGGTTTATGGGAATCGTTCTGCGTGGGGGAGAGAGAGAACTGAAATAAAAGGGGTTTCGTTCATTGTGCATGTTGGTGGCAAACCAACTGTAGCAGCAAGGAAGTGTTTGTGTGAGTTAAAACGTGTATACGTGTACAGGTATGCTAACTATTTGTCTGGGTGTGAGGGTGTCTGCAAGAGTATTTGCGTGATGAATGTGAATGTCTATAATTTACAAACCATTTGATGGAATATTGTTCTCAGCGTGGTTTCAATTTAATTTGAATGATCAAGACACAGAGCACATCAGCGTTTTGTTTTTTCTCCATTCCCTGAAGCCTTGCGAGCTACTGTAGAACAGAAAGGACCAGGAGGATACAACGCACACACAAGCACATTATGACACACAAATCCAGACAGACTGATCACATACTCAAACCAGCCAAGTGCTTTGGGCTTTACTCATGAAGAAGTTTTTGCTACATGATTCCACAGTTTAATCAAATGGCGATCCAGGGGGAATAGCTAAAAAGCAAGCACATATCAAAGCATGCAAATTCTTCTGTGATAGTCGTGTTGAGTAAATTAAGTAATCCAGTGCAGAGTGTTCACTTTCATTATCAGTTGACTTCTGTTTTAATGAGCCTCCACGGGTTTGCGAATGTCCTGATGTCATCAATAATACCGGTAATCAGATAGAGGAAACAGCAGGGGGGGACTAAATGTGCTGTTCTGGACTGGTTAGTCAGGTCTCTAGTCAGCCAATGTTAGTGCTGAGTGCACTTCTAGCATTGGTGAAGGCTGTCATCTCAGCACGCTGCATCTGCGCCTCTTTTGTCAGGAGATCCTTTGATCCCCTCAGTTGCAGAGTTACAAGCCCACAGCAGAAATATGCTGAATGGATTCATGTATCATCCTCCCCCCTACAAACAGCCTCTGGCCCCCTCACTATTTATGATCATAATAGCTGCCGTTATTTATTAAAGAGAGCGATTGTTGTCCTTGCTCTATAGACAATGTTGTTTTCTCTACCAGAGAGAATAATATTTGTCCTTTTGGTGCGGCCCTGTGTGTGATATGAGGCAGCGTAGTGAATGTGATGGTGATTGATTCCCATGTTGAACAGTGGAGAGAGGTACAGAGGAAGGCTAATCTGAGTTATGATTGCTACTGTAATCGCATTTTTCCCCCTGCCTCATCCATCTGCCCTACAGTAGCGGATACATGCTGTATTCTGATTACGCCGCACATCTGTCAATAACAAAAGGAAGGAGCGGCAGCGTGCGCCTGCTCTTTCATGAACACCTTTCACTGGCTTCCCATCACCATGATTTCCAAGATCATGACTCTCTCACTTCTTGCTGTCCAGTTTTATCTTCCTTGCTCACTGATTTGCTAACCTGCCGGAGGTGGCGTCAAGCATTTGGAGTAATCATGCCATCACGTTGGGGGTAAACTAAGCTGTTTTAGATGCAGTGGCGCAGGGCAGAAAATAGCCTCTCGCTTGGCTGTAATTTGACCAGCAGGCAGCTGGACTTGTGAGATGGGAACATTATTTAGTTACCAGGAGTATGATACTAACAGTTTCCCAAGTACAGATGCAGAATGGCGCGATGTCATTAACAGTCAGCCCACGGGGAACAGAGCTGCAAACAGCAAAAACTTCAGGAGGGACGCATTCATTCACAATACCCCAGCGATGAAAGCACACCATGCCAGTAATGAGATGTCTAGAGCTTTGAGCACGGGGTGCGTGCCTGACTATGTGTGATATTTCTTAGTCTTAGACCATGTGTGCATTTTCGTTTGGGTGAATGTGCATGCTCAAGAATGTGTGAAAGAACAAATTCCTGATGGAAAAGATCCCTTTGCTCCAGTCAGCTTGAATATTTAAACTCTGGCCAGGCTTCCTAGGAGTGAAATAATACACCCAGAGAGATGGAAGTCATTTAGACGCAATGTGTTTGTGGGAAAGTATGAGGTGAGTAAAGGTATGTGTGCGTGTTTTTAAGTGGGTATGTGTGGGTTTCAGGATGGATGGGCTTGTGGTGAGTAAATGACCTGCCTTGATTCAGCCTATCAGCTGAGCTCTCCACCCAGGCTCCCTGATATCCCCTTTCATCCATCTCTATAAGAGAGAGATGACGGAGAGATGGAGAGGCAGTGGCAGACAGAGTGTGGGGGTGAATATGCACAGAAGAGAGTGAAAGATTTCAAGTGCAAGAGCAAGCATAAAGGGGCTAATTAGAGAAGAGGGAAAAATTTGGGAGCAAGTGTGACAAAGGCAGAAGTGAACAAAAAGACTATTAGCCTCAAGTATAAATCTTGAGTAATATGTATGACAAATGACACGCTGCTCGCACCAGAAGTGCCTCTCTAATATGACTCTGAGTTCCAGTCGATTAAGGGATCATTTGGGGTGAGTTGATTTGGGGCGCATACGGGTACTGTGCAAAAGTCTTGAGCCACATTTCTTTATATTTTGCCAGGAAAATGGCAAATAGCTGCAGTGATTCAGTGAATGATTCACAAACATAAATGGAGATATACTAAGGCAAAAACAGAGTTTGCACAATTCTAGCAAGCTTGAAAGTCAGTATTTGGCATGACCTCCTGCTTTCTTTGGCAAAGCCTGAACTCTCTTAGGCAGGCTTTCTAATAATTTCTTTAAGTAGTCTTTAGGAATATTTCCCCAGGATTCTTGAGGGACATTATAAAAGTCTTAGTTGGATCCCTCATTGCTTCATTAACGTTGAGGTCCAGGCCCTGGGGAGGCCAATCCATGACTAATAGTGTTCCATTGTGTGTTTTTCTATCCAGGTATGTTTTTTCTTTTCACAAACACACAGTGTTTGTGATCATTGTCATACTCATAATTGAAACCACTAGGAGTCAGATGCCTTCCAGATGGTCTTGCATTTTCAATTCAAATATGATGGTACATTTCTGCATTTATAATTCCATCAACTTTGACAAGATCCCAAACACCAATGGGTGAAATGCAACCCCAAACCATGACAGAGCCTGTGTTTTACAGATGGCTGTAGACACTCACGCTCTCTTCTAGCCAAAAATTTCAAATTTGGATGTATCACTCCATTAGACCTGTTGACACTCATTTCGCTTTCCTTAAGAGTTACTTCTTGAGAGCCACCCTTCCATTCAGACCATTTCTGATCAGAAATGGTCTGAATAGCTTCCTACAGTAGATGGATCAACTGACAGGCCAGATGCATCTCTCATGTCCTGTGTTAGGTCTCTTCTGGATTTTTTCCTGATTCTTGATGACATGACTTTCAGATGCTGTACATACTTCTTTTGTCCTCCACTTGCCAAGTTTACTCAAATGTTTTTAAGGACACACTGCCCAGAATCACCTTGTTGGTACAGAAAAAGACTTCATGCCGGTCAGATGTGTTATCATCAGTGTTGGGTAAGTTACTTTAAATTAGTAACTTAGTTACATTACTAGTTACTTCTATCAAAAGTAACTCAGTTACTTCAAGTAACTGAGTTACTTGAAGTAACTCAGTTACTTTGAAAGTAACTCGTTACTTTCAAAGTAACGAGTTACTAGGGAAAGTAACTTTGGTTTTACCCAGAATTCTCTTGTTAATGTGTTGCTTCCCTAACTGGATACCCAGCAAGATTGCCAGTCTTCTAGCTTGCTTACATGTTAGCACTATCCTGCCACAAGTGCACTGTGCTACCTACCAACAGAAAGGAAAAAAATAATGTGCATATTTCCACGAGAGAAATCCCACGGCTGGACCGTCGTCGACTGCTGCCATGATTCTAGCCTACGTCACAGCGTCACGTGCACTTTTTACATCCAACACAAAAACTGCAGTCGTGGTGCTTTCGATTGTACTCAGAACTCGGAAATTCTGCCTTCCGAGTATAGGGAGATGTAGGTAACTCCAGACTGCAGATGAGCCACATACAGGGCTGGACTGGGACAAAAAATTAGCCCAGGCATTTTGACTAGAGACCGGCCCACCATTATAGGAAAAACCATAAAGCCTTTGAATGAAAGCAAATGCTGTTGTGACAGTGATGTACACTGTCTTGATGGTATATATGTATCAATCTATCAACCGTTTGTTGTAAGATTCAGATAATTATTTGTTGAAAGTAGATATTTTAAATGAGAATAAGAAAGAAAAGTATTTCTTTGTGCCCCCCTTTCCCTGTTAACCCTTTAAGACCTACCATAGAACCAAGGCCGCCAGAGCTTACTGTATATTTTTACATGCTGTAGTGCCATTTTTGGGAGCATTTCAAGTTGCTATACATCAATACATGTTACAAACTGTTACAGCCCATGTTTTAATAATATGTATGCATTAAGTCCATAGTAACTACATTAATTGCAAAAAAATGTGCAATAAACTACAAAAAAATTTAAAATCGTTTTTGTTTTTTTACATATATTTCTACTTGGAGAAATTTAAGAGGCTTATCCCTCAAAACTTTAAATACAAAAAAGTTGCAAAAAATAGTTTACAACAACAGCAAATTTATTTTGAGTGTCTTCATAGTTTTATTTTTGAGATACACCAATTTTTATATACTACAGGAAAAACGAAAAACAATCCTATGATGCAAATCTGCAAAGAAAACAGCATGTGCATCAAAATAAACTATTTTAAGCAGTGCAATTCGAGTTCTAAGCATCCCAGCAACTATTCAGAAAAGCATAAAGTCAACCATGACTTATAAAAACACCAGTATAGGCTTTTAAGGTAAAAAACTACATTTTCCGCGAAAATGACGTCACTTCCGGTTTCGGGCAGGAAATGGCGGACATGCGATCGTTCGCGCTGACATCGGTTTCAATGTGGGAAGTGTTACAAACAGCTGATCAGATTGGCGAAGCATGTTTCTGGAATATTATGTTTTTGTTCCTGCAAGCACTTTTTATGCAATTTTTGCAAAGCTATATGTGGAAGGAAACTGTGACCTAGGACAAGCTGATGGCATAAGATGTAAGTACAACTCCCCCGGTTTCATATGCAAAAAAAATTATTGCGCTAGCTTCCACGGTTCTGGTTCTACAGGGATTTAAAAATAGTTACGCAAAACGGAGCGTGCCCACTCCGACCGGCTTTAAAGGGTTAATGCCCTACCTGGCCCCCTGGCAAAACTTTGCTAGACCCGCCCCTGCACAGTTACCAGTAGTCAGCTACATAAAAAAAGGATCCTGGTGTTATTTGTCTCTCAGAAATAGTTCCTAACTTCCTTTCAAGTCATTTATGTCACCTAAAAGCTAAAAACCTGTTTCTCCATCACCTGTTCAGCAGTGATGATTCAGTAAGGACATCTCCTGGTATCATCTTCATGCTTCCCTCTCACCACATATTCAAACTGATATCATGACCAGCAGCTTTTACAGCTCTGGCTCCAGCAAACATCAGCTGATACTAAAAGGTAATATTAACAAAATTTTAACAACAGCTGATCAAGCTTAAATGTGGTGCTGTTGTTTAGCGCGACATCCGCTGGTTTCCTCTTTTTGGCGCAAAGTGGGAGATAAACAAACAAGAGAGAAAAGCCGATCAGCTGATCATTGATCAGTTTCATGATTGAAGTAGCAGCAGGAGAGGGAGGGGAGAGAATGAGAGAAGAAGAAACAGCTGTGCAGCGTAAAGACACAGAAGGACTCCAGCTTTGTGTCTTTTTCCATTCTAGCTGAAGTACGGGACAAACTGTGTTCCTTTTGGCCTCAATACGAAACGCGTAATATTTTCTATTTTTACGGGACGGTTGGCAACTCTACTAACTAACCTTATGAATAAAATAAAGTTCACTATCAGTAACATCATAGCACCCACCCAGTCATGCTAGTTAGTGCGCAGTACGAGTTATTCTAACTGACTGTAAAAGTCAGCACAACGAAAATAAACTCCACCTAAACTTGGTTTATATCTGACCCAGATAGACTGCAGGTCATAACTTCTTACCTGAAGATCAGTTCCCCTGACACTTGGACCGAAGGCCGCCTCGGGTCTAATTCAGAGGCTTAGTAAATATCACTATGAATATAAGTTAGATGAGCCTGATAAAATCTATGAATATCCTTTTAGTAATTATTAGAGTAATTGACTACCATGAGCCTTTTTCATAGTTTTGTTCATTTTTAAAAAAAAATACTCTGAGCTTTTGTGTTTGCTCTCCTGGTTTGCCATTTATCCTTCAAGTATGTAAGGCTCTGAGCTAAAAGGGAAAAGGCTCTTGTCTTTTTAGTGCTTGTTTATTTCGAGTTATTGCCATGTTTATGAAAATTTAATTTTTGTTTGGAAAAATGTTTAACATGTGGTCATTTTTCATACATGTATTATGAAACACATAACTACATATTAGTTTGTTTGTTTTTTCAGACTTTTCAGACCAGTGAAATATAATAACATTCCTATTTGAATGTTAGGGGGTGATCGTGGCTCAAGAGTTGGCAGTTCGTCTTGTAATCGGAAGGTTGCCAGTTCGAGCCCCGGCGCCAACAGTCTCGGTTGCCTACTGCCTACTGGTGATGGTCAGAGGGCCCGGTGGCACCAGTGTCCGGCAGCCTCGCCTCTGTCAGTGCTCCCCAGGACAGCTGTGGCTGCAATGTAGCTTGTCATCACCAACGTGTGTGTGAATGACTGAATGATGCACACTACTGAATGTAGTGCAAAGTGCTTTAGGGTCCATAGGGACTAAGTAAAGCGCTATACAGATACAGACCATTTACCATATTTAATATTAAGTACAATTTTGATTACATTCAGTTTACAATATTAAGAAAATGGAACAAATTTTTGGATTAACTGACCATCTATATTTCAGTTACATTGACCAAGCATGTCAGTGTTATTTACTCAATTTTTCATGTTTGTGTAACAACTACAATTATTAATTTCAATTTAATATTTTTAAGCTTTAGTTATTCAATTGATCAAGTATATTGAACAGATTTGACTGGTTTCCAATCTACTCAATATTTTTAAGTGTAAAAGTGTTGCCTCAAAAATTTTAAGTAAATGTCAGTTTTAGTTTTTAGAGTGTACTGAATCTGTGGAAGCTCCGCGATAGCCACCACCAAACAATTGAGTTATTTTTACACATCTGCCAACATCTGGCCAATCCACTACCTTTCACTGTTTATACCGTTACGGAAAAAAAGAAGAAAAAAAAAACATTGGCCCATCAAAACAACAAATCACCATTGGCCCACCGAGTCCAGCTATGGCTGCATATGTGTTTAGTAGTAATTTCTTTTAGTAGAGGGCTAGCAAAACAACCGTTTTCGAAGGCATTGCCATATTGGAATCCCGACTTCTCTGACGAGGCTAACCAGAACGCCGTTTACTCGAGTGTGACATCATTCCCAGGTCCGTCTTCCGATTTCCGAGGTAAGTCGAATGCAACACACGAAGTAACGAATAATGACCCTATCTAAATCCCAGTAACGATTAACACGTTCCTGATTTTGGCATAATAACTAGTTACTGTGCTCGTTACCACAATAATAACGTAGTTACTGTAACGCGCTACTGTAACGCGTTACTTAGTAACGCGTTAGTCCCTACACTGGTTATCATTGATGTCTTGATGCATGGTCAATCATCCAGGTAAGTAAATCCCAAAAGGTTGATTCTGTTCACCTGGATGTAGCGTTTTCAGTGGGAGAAACATTTCATCACTCATCCAAGAGACTTCTTCAGTCTCATTCAGTCCATTCAGTGGGCTGGTTTCAGTGCACAATAACTAAAACCAGCCCACTGAATGGGTTTCAGTTTTTGTGCAAATGCACTGTTTATAAGGTTGGGGAAACCTGCAGTCTGCTGAGACTGAAGAAGTCACTTGGATGAGTGACTTCCAAATGCTAATGTGACCACTGAAAATGCTACATTGAGATGAACTGAATCAACCGTTTAGGAGACACAACATTAGTTCAACCCTTGAGTTATTGCGTTTTTAATTCTTGATTGATTCATACATTAGTTTTAATGAGTCTAACAAACAAGCCAACAAACAAAACCACTCTTCTGGTTGGCTACAATGACCAGACTGAAAGTAAGTGGGGTCAATGTCCAAAGTAAAACTTTCAGAAATCTGAAGGACTATTGCTCAAGACTACTTTAAAAATAACAAGGGGTATGGCTCAAGACATTTGCACAACACTAAATGAGTATGCTGTTTGACCTCACACCACCACTTGTGCTACATGTTCAGACGCAGTATTAATTTCAGAGGTAGCGAGAGCAGAATGAGCAAAGGAAAATAGGCTATTTGGAAAAAGAAAACAAAGAGGACACCTCTATACTATAATAATTTTACCATAAACATGAGTCACCTGAATGCCTTTGCTTAGAAAATTGTTTTGTTTACTAAATGAATACAAAGTAATTTAGAAAGAAATGCATCCGGTGCTGAAATGTCCTTGCTTATCCAAACCAATCTTCTGGTCCTTGTACCTGACCCACCAACCTACCCGCGGAGGTACGACTTCGAGAGTTGTGATTTGTTCTGAGTGTCAACTTTATTTTTAAGTTGAAGACAATGACTCAGAGAAAGTAATTTTAAAACACATAAGCTCTATATTAGAAAACTGTGGACAAGGACGGCGATGCGTATAAAAATTCAAAGAGTATGGTTGCCCTGATAACACAGAGAAGGAAGCTCAAAAGCAAAATTGCAGATTATTACAGGTTTTTCCTATCGGTTCTGTCAGTTATACAATGCTCTCCTAAGTGAGGTCTGAGATTGGGGAGCACAGAAACCCATTTACAAAGTCTGATGAAGGAAAGACAATCAGACAGACACAGAGGTGACAAACTGACAGTTTAACTAAACGTATCTAAGACCCTGTTGTCTGGTAAAACTTAAATTAAGCAGGCTTAAAATGACATTAATGATCTTTCATTGTATAATAAGCCCACAACTAAATATCACATTGAAAAGTTTAATTCAGTAAGTTAGTCTAAAAAATGGGAAGTATGGGTAACAATTTGTGTAAAAATGTGTTTTTTCTTAGACATAAATTTGGCCAGTCCAACAGCTGAACATTTGAACAAGTGGGATCAACCCAGCTTGTATTAAACTGGCATTTCCTTTGAAATCAGAGCTCTCCTTTACCGGCTTTCCTATCCTGCCACATGGGCAGACATAAGGCACATAGCCACATAAATGTTGTGCATCTGTGCCTGTCATTAGCTCAGCCTGCCAATAAACTGTGAGTAAACTGTGCTAATGTTGTTCTAATGAATAACTTTCGAGAGGGGATTACTTGCAGTGCCTGCTATAGCGCTAATTCAAGATAGATGTTGACATTTTTCTACAGCTACAATTGCGATATCTATATTTAAGCCCTTATTTATCCAGGGATGATTTGCAGAGCATGCTGAGACTGCAGGTTCCTTTACAGCAAAGCACAGCTGACACACATTCATACACAGAGAGCTGCACAGCCCAACCGCATCACAAGGGTCAAGAAGTGTGCATTCACTTTCCAGTCTAAAATACTGTGGGATTCCAACCAGTGACCTTGGCCACCAGCTGCTTGTGGCACTAACAGCTGTGTTATAATTATATATCCTTTACACTATGGTTTTCATCAGAGAGCAAACCAGAAAAGATAAACTACAGCACTGCAGCTGTCAAATGCAGATTTCAAACTACAGCATTTGTCTCTACAGTATTTTTGTCATGTTAGTCTTTCCTTTGGGTAATTGCAAGCAGTCATATTTTTAAAGGTTCCTTGATTACTCATTCAAACACAGGAAGGAATGCAGATTACTCCTCTTGGTTTCAAGGTCAAATCTCTGTAGGAAAAAAGTAAACCCGCATATACGGTGCTTTTGTAAAATGTGTGATGTTGTAAAGAAACTAGCATTTTATTTATGAGCCTAGAGCCCTAGTGACTACAGATTAACGCTACACAATTAATCAAATTTTAATCTTGATTAAATAAATGTGACTGAGTGATACTAAAAATGCATGCTTCACCAGTAGAATGCAAAGCAAAAGCAAATCAAGCAAGATGGAACAGCAGGCATAAAGCGTAAAGCACACTTTGAATTAGATTTGATTAGAGGGAATTGGTTGCTCATTGCCTGGGCTGCTTGTAGCTATGACGATGATGATGCAGCTTGAAGTTTCCTGGGCTAAACTCAATGAGTAATCCTATGTTAAAAGATATACAACAAAATTTTAATGTAAGAAGGTGAAGAACATCTCCCTCAAAGCAGGTCACCATCTGCTGCTTGGGACAAGTGATGTTAACCAGAAACAAACCATATGCAAAGAGTGCTGTCGAGGTGTCTCTGCACTGCAAAGCAACACAACTTATTAAATCCCTCGAGAATACACCATACACTACAGTATAATTAATGCATGAGGGCCAAGAAAAACAATGCAACGCTTGCTAACGTGAATCATTCAACATCAACTCAGACATCCATAAAAGTGAGCCTGTACAGCATGTCAGGATATTCATGCAGCTCACAAAGGCTTACTGAAATCTCCAATGCAATCCCATTCCATTTGGGCAAAGACATGCGTCCTCTAAAGACGGTGAATGACGCAGACAAATTTCACGACAAAGGATATGGTTTCCCTCCGATCAGTTGTTTTTTCTTTTTTTTCTTTTCTTTTTTTTAACAAAAAAAGCAAAATTTAAAAAACAAACAAACAAAAAAAACCCAAACAAAAAAACAAAGAACAAAAAACAAAAGACAAAAACCAACTACCACAACAACAACAGAGAGAAAAAAACAAACAAAAAACCCCCCAAACAAACACAATAAGCAGTCTGAGACATGTAAACGGAAAACTAATACAGTATATATAATTCGGTCTACCACTCCTTTACACATTTGTCCTGACAAACTCAACCCGCCATTGGAGTGGGGCTGCCCCTCTCCCTATGGTTTTCTTCAGATCATCAGGTAAGTAATCCAATAGCGGGTGCCATATATCCAAAAAAGATATCATTGCCACTTAATTTTGCACTCAGTCTTTCCATTGGTAAAACTCTAAAGATTTCTTTATACCACTGAGTTATTGTTGGTGGTTTTTCATTAATCCAATTGAAAAGAATACATTTTCTGCCAAAAACAATAATTTACATAGTAGCATATATTTGAATCTCTGAAATATTACACTTTTCATTCCCGGTGTAAAGTGCCAATTATTTCTAAAAGGTGTTAGATAACTCAGTATAGGATTACTTTCAGGGATCTCACACCTCTCCAGTAATTTGCTACATGTTTATGTCACGACCATCATGCAGGTGCAATGAATGGAGTGAAAGATTTTATATTTTGCTTTTAGCAGATGCGTTCAGGCCAGGTGAACAAACACCCTTATTTGTTTGCAAAGATTAATTTATAGAGTGGCAGCTCAATCTATAGGTGAAAGCAGTGGTCTGTTGATTTAATGTTGTGCAAAATTTTGGTGCATTTTTATTAAAATGTATATTTTATTTTGATGGAAAGATTTCTACAGATGTAAAAGCTGGTTTTTGTTTACATGCCCGCTAGCTTAGAGACTTATTCATCATGAAGAAAACAAGACATAACAGAACATCTTCAACCGTTTTTTTCACTCGCTAACGAGGGAAGTTTTTGGTCAAGAACCAGCTCTTGGAGCTCACGCTCCTAACCTGTCTCATGCCCAAAATCCTTCCAAGAGCAGCTTCCCTCGCAGCTATTTATTGACAAACTGTCACAATACACATTACAACACAAGCACCTCCCTCTGTAACACCCCCCCCCAATGGTTCTAAGACAAGGCACCATGTGTGTGTATGTGTAAGCACGTATGTGCATGTGCAAGAACGTGTGTGTGTGTGTGTGTGTGTGTGTGTGTGTGTGACCTCCTGATGACCAAAAGGGTCATAAAAGCAGGAAGCTTACAACAGAAGAAACAGATCTGTCAGATAGGATATATCTACATTAAAACCTCTCCAGCACAGAGTGGCTGGAGAGGTGGTCAGGATCAAAGGAATGTCTTGATCCTATAACTTGAATTCAGAGTTTACAAATGTAAGAAACCCAATGACAACATTCAACAATTAGACTTAACACCTACTACAAATAATGTCATTATCAGAGGAAAGAAATTCTGGTGCAGCCAAATCCTAAACGGTAGATGTAAATGGTGGAAGTTCAGCAGTATTAGAAGCTGTCGCTGTGCTCACTGTGGGAAGCTATTAAATAAACAAGGACTTTTTCAGGGCTAAAGTGGTGTAGTTAGCATACTCTGGAGAGATGAATGAGGTTAAAAAAAGTAATATCATAAGAACTATGCACTTAACATAGCCCCTGAGCCCCTTTCTCCTTGTGAATGTGCCATTAGTCATTTTGATGATTCATCCTGCATACAATGGTCTAATTGTCTGTAGCAACCGTTCCCTTTAGATGTGACCTTTACGCAACCTTAAAGAGGCAAGCGCATGGATTTATTTATAAGACACAAATGTGCCATTGTTACATTCCTGCCCATAACACCTGCAGCAAACACCATAGACGAAATATACCCCAAGGAGAATGCCTAAAAGGACATTTCAGTGCTGTCTCTTTAGTTATGACGTATCATTACAACTAACCTTGTTTGATTCATCCATGGTGGTTAATGCACACACTAGGGGCGGAGCTAAATGACCTACTATAGGGGCTTTAGGCTCATTTGGATTCACAGATATGGAGGACACGGTACAGTGACTATCTGAGGTTAACAAAAATCAGACTTCAGCACAGGGGGATGTTGGTCGACTGTTTCCTCCTGACAAACACAACTGATTTCTGTTAACCTCTGACATGATTATCTCTAACAAAATGGGTGGGTAAAGTGAGAAATGATAAAGCAACACCTCTATGTGTAATTATGCAGGGCGATGACAAACGATGTCTTTTGTCATTTATTATGGGAGACTTGACGTGGCTGTCAGCCTATAAAAGCCAGCTTCATTATATTTTGAGTTATCTCATCTCTGCCCTTGGTTTCTTATTTTCCAGTTAGTTGTGGAACTTGATTAAGCTGTTTATCCAGGTATCCCTGTGGGGGGTATAGTGCTGAGTCTGAAGGAAGTTGGATTGGCTTTTCTTTTCTTTTCTTTTTTTTTTACACTATACCAGTCTTTAATGTGGCTTGACTGTTCCCACAATATGAGTTAAAATGAACCATTACCAAATTTTCAGCACTGCTTATAAAATATTTTCCTCTCTTCTTTCTGTCTTTCTTTTTTTTTAATCCTGCATTGAAATTTTATTATGCTTTAAGATTGATATCTGCAGGGAAGGTAAGTGAGTAAAGGAGTCTGTGTCAGGCTTCTGCTAGTTTCCTTCAGGCACGATCTCATGCACCAATTTTTCTCATGCTAATCTGTTACTGGCCAAAATACATAAAAACTGAGGAAGTTCCACTCAATCAGTCAATGGTGAGGAGAATATGTAGACATGCCATTTCTCCAATGATAAATTGCAAATTTTAACTGAAATCTGTCATAAGCTAGCAGTAAAGATAGACACAGACGTTATAAAAAGTCTATAAAAAACACAATAAAATGAAAAAAAAACTTAAATGCCAGATGTTATTCAAGTATTACAAGTATTAGTCCAAATTTCTTTATTTCAAATTTTGGTTTTCCTTTCTCTTATTCACACATTGTATAGCATGTACGTTTGCTAATACAACAATTAAGCCATAGAAGACCTGAAGGATTACCATAATGGATTGGGACTTGGGAAGCCAGCAGTGGCAGGATGTGACTGGGGAACAGATGGAAAGCTTCTCTCTGCTACTGCTGACTTTGGCATCCCGTGCTGCTGCACTTGGCTCATTGGAAACTGGGTCCCAGTATGGTTGACTACCTGCTGCACACACTGCACAGAATGCATAAAGTTTTGGTTTTGCAATGACTTTTCTCTTTTTCTAGGAAGATTAGACGCAACATCTGGGCTCATAATAGCTGTGAATCCATACCCTCAACGTACAGAGTCAGAACAAACCAACTCCCATGCAGAAAAACTCATAAAATACTTAATTTTGGCAAGATATTTAATTTTTTCCTAATACCGTATGAAATTCTTCAACCTTCATTCTGCTCTGCTGCTGTTATGTTCTGTGATGTTAAATCAGTAAACTTTCTACTTTAAAACCTCAATTTGGGAAACTGTGTAAAATACTTATGACACATGCTGCTCTAAAACCTGTGTATACCTTTTAGCATTGATGGTGCCTTTCCAGATGTGCAGGCTGCCAATGGGCACTAATGCACCCCCATACCATCTGGCATGCGCTCCTTTGAACTGGATGATGACAACAAGTCGGCTGGTTTCTCACAAGAGGTCCTCCAGACTAGAGACTAAATATCAGTCTTCAATGTGAATTTTTTCACAGGACCAAACCCCCAAAATTGACATTTCAACAGTTTTCCCATGGTGCATCAGTCCATTTTAAATTAGCTTGGACCCAGAGAAGACAGCAGCATTTTTAGATCATGTACACATACAGTGGGGCAAAAAAGTATTTAGTCAGCCACCGATTGTGCAAGTTCCCCCACTTAAAATGATGACAGAGGTCAGTAATTTGCACCAGAGGTACACGTCAACTGTGAGAGACAGAATGTGAAAAAAAAATCCATGAATCCACATGGTAGGATTTGTAAAGAATTTATCCGTAAATCAGGGTGGCAAATAAGTATTTGGTCACCTCAAACATGGAAAATCTCTGGCTCTCACAGACCTGTAACGTCTTCTGTAAGACGCTTTTCTGTCCCCCACTCGTTACCTGTATGAATGGCACCTGTTTGAACCCATCATCTGTATAAAAGACACCTGTCCACAGCCTCAAACAGTCAGACTCCAAACTCCGCCATGGCCAAGACCAAAGAGCTTTCGAAGGACACCAGGAAAAGTATTGTAGACCTGCACCAGACTGGGAAGAGTGAATCTACAATAGGCAAGCAGCTTGGTGTGAAAAAATCAACTGTGGGAGCAATCATCAGAAAATGGAAGACATACAAGACCACTGATAATCTCCCACGATCTGGGGCTCCACACAAGATCTCATCCCGTGGGGTCAAAATGATCATGAGAACGGTGAGCAAAGATCCCAGAACCACACGGGGGGACCTGGTGAATGACCTGCAGAGAGCTGGGACCAAAGTAACAAAGGTCACCATCAGTAACACACTAAAACGGCAGGGAATCAAATCCCGCAGTGCCAGACGTGTTCCGCTGCTGAAGCCAGTGCATGTCCAGGCCCGTCTGAAGTTTGCCAGAGAGCACATGGATGATACAGCAGAGGATTGGGAGAATGTCATGTGGTCAGATGAAACCAAAGTAGAACTTTTTGGTATAAACTCAACTCGTCGTGTTTGGAGGAGGAAGAATACCGAGTTGCATCCCAAGAACACCATACCTACTGTGAAGCATGGGGGTGGAAACATAATGCTATGGGGCTGTTTTTCTGCCAAGGGGACAGGACGACTGATCCGTGTTAAGGACAGAATGAATGGGGCCATGTATCGTGGGATTTTGAGCCAAAACCTCCTTCCATCAGTGAGAACTTTGAAGATGAAACGTGGCTGGGTCTTCCAACATGACAATGATCCAAAACACACCGCCCGGGCAACAAAGGAGTGGCTCCGTAAGAAGCATTTGAAAGTCCTGGAGTGGCCTAGCCAGTCTCCAGACCTCAACCCCATAGAAAATCTGTGGCGGGAGTTGAAAGTCCGTGTTGCTCGGCGACAGCCCCAAAACATCACTGCTCTCGAGAAGATCTGCATGGAGGAATGGGCCAAAATACCAGCTACTGTGTGTGCAAACCTGGTAAAGACCTATAGTAAACGTTTGACCTCTGTTATTGCCAACAAAGGTTATGTTACAAAGTATTGAGTTGTATTTTTGTTATTGACCAAATACTTATTTTCCACCCTGATTTACGAATAAATTCTTTACAAATCCTACCATGTGGATTCATGGATTTTTTTTTCACATTCTGTCTCTCACAGTTGACGTGTACCTCTGGTGCAAATTACTGACCTCTGTCATCATTTTAAGTGGGGGAACTTGCACAATCGGTGGCTGACTAAATACTTTTTTGCCCCACTGTATAGCTTCTTCTTTGCATGTCAGACCTTTAACTAGCTTTTTCAGGTCCTGAAGATCTAGTATTGATTTTTAACCTTTCCTACAGAGATTTCTCCAGATTCTCTCAATTTTATTTGTCAATATTCAAATTTGATAATATGCGTGTGTTATTCTGTAATTGTTCCACAATTTGTTAATGCTGTTTCTTTCAGAACCTGTAACCAGCTTTGCTAAATAACCAATTTACCAGTTAACCTAACTGAGTTGTTTTAATACCACTTACTTTTCCAGCCTTATGTTGCCCACATCCTAACTTTAGAATAGAATGACAGCAGTGACAAGAAAATTGGATTGGATTATTGGATGACTGCAAAAAAAGTTAAAAATGTTAAATTTTATGATTAATTTGACCAAAATGATTGGTTATAATACGTAATAAACACTATGTTTTAACAGTTGTAATTTATGTAACAGTTGTTACATTAATCAACTAAAAAGAAAAGAACAGTTAGATTAAGTTGGAAAACTAGTCATTAGGTGGTGCTCTAGGCTATGTTATATGTGTCGAGAGAAGGTCATATTTAACCTTCTCTCTGAGCTGTGCTATTCGTTGTCAGCTAATTTGAGTTGTAATGCTAGCGTCTTGATGACCCCAAGCAGTCAGTGTAGTTTTAAGCTTGGATGAGCAGTAAGTCAATAATATTGACAAAACTGCTATCAGCAATACTGGAGGGTAAAAGGCCTGTTTTAAACAGGCACAGACCTGGTCTGTTGTAATATTCGGAAAAAATCACTACGGTAACATAGTTAGAACAGTAACACTTGCGCTGATTAAGTCGCTAAAACTAGATTTTCGCAAACCTTCTCAGCATTCTTTTCACAATAGTCCCAAATTGCCACAAAGCCTATATATCAAACTGTTACGTGGGACAAAATCCCGGAAGGCTGGGGAGGAGGGGAGTGGAATTAGCCTGCCCTTCTTTTTCCAGTCTTGATCACGGACTAAATATCAGTCTTAATTCATATATGATTTGTAATGGAATTTCTATTGATCAAGCATCTTTTCTGTATTTTGTACAGGCCAAATTCACTTGCCTTTAGTGTTTCCACTTAGTGTCTTTGAATGCAGAAATGGGAACAAACAGAAAAGAAAGTTCTGGCACAATCAGCAAGATTCTGAGCCAACAGGACCCCCCCTCCATTTGTAGGGTACAAATGTAATCACTGTGCCATTTTTGTCCATTTCGCCTCCTCCATTTGGGCCACAGGAAAATTAAGTAACTAATCTGTCTCTCTCTTACCTCAGTTTTCATCTTAATTGCTGCATCAAATAAATAGGACAAATCTCTGCACCAGGTCCTAATCACTTATCTGCTATTAGTACGTCTAGCCAAGGGGTGTAATTGTAGCAGAGGAAAATAACTTATCATCAACACAGATACAAGGGTGGCCGGCTATGTGCAAAGCAACTATTGTCAGTTCAGAGAAAAATAAAGGGATTATGCTGTAAATTCTGCGGTGGTGTAAGCTAAATGTGCTCTCATGTAGGAATGTTTGTGAGCTCTGCGTTAACTTGAGTGAGCGGATGTCCACACGTGTGCGACTTATCTTTAATATTTGTGTGACTATATCACAGGATCTCAGCGCACTGCGTGGATGCTGTGTGTGCCGTCATTTTTCGTGTATACTGAAAGCCAGTAGATACATCCAGAAACAAAGTCAGCTAGAGATAAGACGCCTTGGGGCTAGAAATTTCGCCTGTCTCCTGACAAAACCCATTGATAACTATAGCTCAGCTCCTTCAGGCTGAAGAGCAGAAAAGAAAAGGAAGAAAAAAAGAGAGAAGGCAATAATCTTTCTGTAAATGCCAACTCAGAGTTTAACACTCTACAAAGTCACCTCTAATTTAGATTCATAAAAAAGATTGCATGCGTCAGATCTTTCTAAGTAGATAGACATTTAGGAGCCAAACTTAATTTCCTTAGTTGGCAAACACCTCTGCAATGTGTGATCGTTCAATTAAAGGGAGCAGCTGTGAGTCTCAATGATTTGTGTCTGCGTGTGGTGTGTGCAGGTCAGCAAAGTTACTTTGGTCTACAACATTTAACCCTATTATGTTGCAAGTGAATGGAAAGCAATATTCACTGATGTGTGAATATTCCCTCCCTCCCCCTCAGCAGTTGTATTTTTCATTCTCAATTAATATGACGAGCCGCATTCCAAGTGTTGATTGATGTTGATTGAAACATGTAAAGGGCATCAAAGAGCAATGAGAGCTGAATTGTCGGCCCACATACGCACACACACACTGGGCAAAGTGAATTTCTCTCCACTGTGTGTATATGTCTGTCAGCTTGCGTGCATGCCCCAGTGTGCACACCCTTGACTCAGTGTGCCTGGGAAGGAGCACATAATTTACAAAATATCACAGATAATCGTGTCGAGATTAACGATCTCATTTTGATTAATGCCTAATGTTTAATTAACTCAACTTTAGGTCTTCGGCTTGTCGGAGGTTCCCCTGCATAGCAAATAGGCTTCTTGCTCAGTGTCAGGTACACCACGGGAATGAGTACATGCCGGTGAGGAAGTGGGACGGATAAATTTCATATTAATCTTCTGGGATGATATTTGTGGGTGCCAGTAGCAATGAATAATTAATATTACCTAAACAAAATGAAGAATAACAAAATAATAAATAGTACACGGCGGAATGTGTAAATGTACAGTAGGTGAGAGATTGTGTGCATACTTCTATAAAATATGTCCCACATCTCTGAAACCATATTTTACATTTGAACCCTTCAAGCACTGAAATTCTATGTCTAATGTGAAACATACATAAAAGTTTGCACACTTGAGTGTGCAGCCATATGCCAGAGCAGGGGAGATTATGCCAATACTGGGTATAGTATGCACGAGCATGTGTGAGCGCATAGTGTGCTGGTGATTATACGCACCGCCTTTTATCTAAGACTTTTCTTTGAAGCTTACGTTGGCATACAAAACAAAGTAACCATGAAATTGACATGCCATCCTTTGGTCCGACCATGTGCACATCCAAATTATCCATTTGGTTGTCTGGAAGTCCTTCTAGTAATAATTCATCAATGTAAAAATCTCTACCTTTCAATATGTGTTATGTTCTGTAGCCAGGATATGAAAGCCTACAGTTGTCTCAGACATTTCCCCCCCTCCTGTCTCTCAGCTCCTCCTCCTGCTGCTTTCTTCTCCCAGCTGGCATACCCTGCACCAGTCTGATAACGTGATTTCACGCAAAAGTGAAATCCTCCTCATGTCTGATGTGTGCATCTCTCACTCAATTCCCTTCTTTCCCCAGCATCAACCTTTCCTCTTCCTTCACCTCCTGTTATACCCCACCTGACATATTTAGGGAGTCTGCTCAAAGGGAAAAGATGCTTTGTGGCACTGGCAGGTCAAAGTGTGTGTGTGTGTGTGTGCGTGCATGCACATGAGAAAGGAGGTGGTGGAGAAATCAGTGCCTTTGGCAGGTGTGTCCCCATATGTATAAAATACTCAGCAAGAGAGCAGTTGCAGGGAAGAGAGAAGAGGGAGTGTAATTGGCAGGTATGCATGTGTCGTAGTGGTAAATGGGAGCTCTGAAGGGTAGCTTCGCATTTGGGAGTATCTTTAATATCAGATTAAGCATCTGACGGATAAAGGAAAGGGAGGGAGACAGAGGAGAGATTGAATGCGTGCAAGTGTGTCTGTGAAAGGCTACACCCTTAAGAGAGACAGAAAATGAATTTTTGAAAGATAGCCAAGAGATAAAATGACATTTACGGATCAGAAATTCACAAGTCTTCCATTCTTGAACATCAGGCAGTCTGTCCTTTCCTTGGGAGCGATCTGTCACCTCAGTTGGGCCCCTGAGCTTGGTAAAAATCATGCAGATGGAAATGGTGTGCAAAAGCAGCTCTACTTTGTGCCAGCTCTTCTGATTTACAGAAAAGAGTGGTTGTGGTGAGTAGAGCCTTTTCAGAAAAGTTTTTCTTCTTTTTAACTGCATTTTAATCCAGGAATCACATTCAAGCTTTGTCACGTTCGCCCTATTTCTCAATTTGCCTCTTTCACGCCACTTCCACTTTGCTTAAGAAGATCCTTACACTTTACTCCCAACACATTTTTTCCAAGCAGTAACAGTCCAATTCAAACTTGTATCCATGACCACAAGAGTTGTACACCTACTGCTTTACTGAAGCATGAGCAAATCGATCCACGGGGGTGTTTATGGTTCTAGGACTGGCATGGGATCCTTTCAGAGTGTGTGAAATGTTTGGAAGTGAGTATAAAAGCAATAGAATCAGGACCTCTGATTCCTTTTCTGTTTGGTTATCAAACACTGAGTTTGGGGGCACCACAGGGAGCATAATCTACTTTTTGTTTTTATGAGTTGGGGTGACCAACTTGTCTGTTACCAAACAAACCTGCACAACACTAGAGAACGGAGATTTGGCAAAAGCATGAGCATCACAGACAAAATTTCTTTGGATGCAACTTCAAAAGCCCTTCTTCTGGTTTATTTACTTTACTTTACTTCTGTGACTCTGTTTTTTTCTAGTATCATTGGTTTGCAGCATAGCATAGCTACAAACTGAGCAGCTGTCCTTTTTTATCCTTGATCAAATACACAAAGGTTTTAAGAAAAATGACCAAAACCACCACCCGAGGAAATTCCACCCCATGAAACATTAATCTAATAATGCTGAATTATTTTACAAACTGGCAGTAAAACACACAGACAATCAGTCAATCAAAATTAGGACTGAGTGGCCATAAAAGAAGAAAAAATCTATTTAAATTAAAACCAAATTATTCCTTTATTTTAATATGTTTCTTAAAAATTAATCTACAATCACAATATTAGATAGTTAAAAACAACAGCTCCACTAAATCAACAAATCAATATGGCCAACTTGGGGCACTGAAGAGTGCCCGGGGCTGCTACCCACTACTCACTAAACGGATCTCACTGCAAATCTTACTGGTGCACTTTATTTTTGTGTCCTGGAGTTCTTACTGACATGCATAAGTGTAAAGAGGGGACCTTATCAAAAGTGCCTAGCCTAGTAACAAGCTGATGTTGCACCATACAAAAAGGAAAAACTAAAAAACATCAGATTGCTAACTCTAAAGCATACAAATTAACAAGACAGGGCAACTCAGTTAAAATGCAGAACATAAAAAGGTGGACATGTGATTAACGCATTAAACACAGTCCGGCTAAAATTATCATTAGGAAATATAAGAGACAACCCATGAAAAGCAGAAAAATCCTTGTTATCCAGGGTTTGCACTACTTTAGCACCCTAAGAGAGCCTATCCCAGCTCTCTTAGGGTGAGAGGCAGGGTAACACATACAGACAGACAACCATTCGCACTCACATTCACACCTATGGGCAACTTAGAATGAACCTATTCCCACTAACGGCATGTCATTGGACTGTGGGAGCAAGCCGGAGTACCTGGAGAGAACCCACAAAGACACGGGGAGAACATGCTCCACACAGAAAGACTCTGGCCTGATGGTGGAACTGAACTCAGGACCTTCTTGCTGTGAGGCAAGAAGGTCCTGAGTGCTGCCTCGAGGCAAAACAGTGTGAATCTATTCACTGTCAGGTAATAGACAGCATTTCTTTCTGTACAATGCTGATGGGCCAGCTGAAACCAAGCCTATCCTAAAACCAAACGACAGTGGTATATGAGTCCCTAAATCCAAACCTGTAAATGAATTAATACGTTTATCATCATTCATTTGTCAGCCAAAAGCAGAGTCGGAGTTGACTTAATATAATATGTGATACACAACAGTTTTAAAATATTTATAATATATATGTCAGGCAATGCTGGAGCGATGAGAGAGAGAGAGGGGAAGGTGTTTTTTAAAATTCATTCCAAAACACCACTGCAGATAACATTCATCAATCCCGCAATCACAATAGAGAATTTCTGCCTAAGTGAACGTCTGGTGGACGGCTTTTACAAGCCAGTGAGAAGGTGGCAGCTGACTAAAAATAGCCCTGCAGCAGGGTCTCATAAATGGGAAGGAGAAACAGTAAAGGGGAACAAAACGAAAAACACACACACACACACACCCAAGTGGTGATTTCATTTCCCTACCTGTCATATCGCGGCTAAATAACTCTGGTCAGGGTATTACAAGCGCTCGGCTCGATGGCTCTGAACAGCAGTCCCATACAGGTGGGAAATGAGTAGGAGGAAAATAGGGGAAAGGAAAGCGATAAGCAGGAGGGAAGGGTGAGTGAGGCAAAAACAAAAAGGGAGAGTAGAGAAGATGGATAGACCGAGAAGTAGAGGTGGAGAGGGGAGAAGAAGTGAGAAAAACGATGCTGCGAAAGGAATGAGGAAATGGAGAGGAAACTGAGAGAGACGGAGAAACAGAGAGGTGAGAAGACAAGTCTTAATAAGAAAGAGAAGGATGAAAATGGGACGAGGAATCGGAATGCCCGAAGGAACAGGAGAGAGTCCTGCTGTGCGTGCTCGTGCGCGGACACACACGTAAAACACGCACACACACAGACTGAGGTAGACTCTGACAGATGGAATTACACACTCCTATAACTCTGTAACTGTAGTGGAACACACACAAAGGTGACAGTTGACTTTCTGCAGCCAGAGTTCTCTGGGCAAGGTTACATCCTCAGCAAGTTTACACATGTCTCTCTATCTCTCACCCTCACACAGACTCTGTCACACACCCACGCACAGATAGAGAGAAACAAAGGTACTCTCACTGCTTCCAGTACCATATTGTGACAAACTGCAGTGGTGTCCTGCCAAGAGAAAGACGTGTGCATGTGAGTGGTAGAAATGAGAGGTGGATGTGGAGAGCAAAAAGTGTGGGAAGGAGTAGAAGAGAGTGAGGCTCACTTAGAGGCAATGACAAAGAGAAAAAAATGAAAGTAAATGGGGTACATTTTGTATTTGTGCCCAAGCACAGCAGGGACAGGACACTATTTGCTATTAAATGACAGGGCTAGACTGACAGTCATTAAAATCTGTGCACACAGTGGGCAGTGCAGGTATTATTATACTTAAAGGTATCCCAGTCTTCGAGCCAGGATAAGAGTGCATGATCTGGGTGTATTTAGGCTTCAAGGACACTTGATTGAAGTCATAAAAATGAAAGATGACTTGTTGGAACGGAGTCACTGCGGAATCTCTCCCTTAACTTCTCTTTTCCTCTCACCCCTCCTGCCTCCACCCTTCTCTTTCCCCTCCCCTCTCCCCTCTCTCTCCTCTGCGGGCTCTTTATCCTGCCAAAACAGTGCCTTCGTCCCTCACCCTCAGAGGTAGAGGCAGGGATAATTGAAAAAGTTCTCACACTGGGAGTTTAGTAAAGGAGATAAGAGGAGAAGTTGGAGGGTGTGAAAAGTGTTAACTGCACAACAAATATACAGGATGAATGTGTTTGTTTGGTGAGAGGGAGGGAGACAAAGTAAGAAGAGCAGGAAGAAATTTTTTCTGCCTTGAGTAAAAAAAGAGGGGGAAAAAAAGTCAGTAAGCAATAAATGGAGAGTTTGTGTGTGGCAACCGGGCAAGGGAGGGAGCAAAAGAGAGAATGAAAGCATTATCTTATCTACTTTAGCCATCGCTACTGTCCACTGGCTCAGAGTATAATACCCACTTATGCAAATACATCCACATCTCTGTTCCCATGATACAGTGGAAGCCCTAACACCAGTTTAACAAAGTGTGTTTTTGTGTCAGCATGTGTGCAAATGCACCTCTTGGGTCTGTCTCTAGCTGTGTGGATTCTGTGTGTGCAGGAAACTGCCGTGCCAGAAAAGACGCCAACATCCCCTCCTCTTTCTCTCTACTCATCCCTCCAGCCATCTATCCATGCCTTGCTTCCCTTCATCCCTCATTCTCTCTTCCTGGCTCCATACAGTACTTCCCTCCCTGCTGATATCCCTCTCTCCGCTTTCCTTCCATCTTTTTTCTTTCCAGCCCCCTCTCTCTCTGCTTTCTTCTTCTCCTCCTCTCCCATTCCCTCCTTCTGTAACTGTCTTTTTTCTTTTCATGGCCACCTCAAATAGCTTTAGATCAATCAAAGGCATTCACCGGAGTTTGTTAGTGAGCCTCTTTTGTGAGAGAAAGAAGCCATGGACCCAAGGGTCTGTTGCCCTCATAATTAAATAGCTAGAGGACTGAATGTTTTCCCTCTGGAGGACCTCCTGCACTCACCGCTGACAATCTACTTCAGAGCGATTTGTGCTGCTGTAAAACTAATCACTTAGGCTTGTACAATCCCAGGCATGCTATAGAGAGAAACCAGCAATATTATTAGGTTTTGGAAATGTCCACTGTTAATAAAAGCTCTTGGAGAAGCAACTGATGCTAGTTTGAAAGCAGGGTTAAACCTCTGGTAGGCTGGAAAGTGGATATAGGTATCAACAGTCAGTGGGATGGACAGCTCCGGGTCCAGAAACTGTCAATCACAAACTGATTTACGTAAAGCTGGAAAATAAGTTGTGTGTGTTGCAATCAATATCTCATTCTTTAAGTGCCACCAAGGAACAAGAATTGACCAGCATTTCTTTTAGTGTATGGCCTGCTGTACGTATATATCCACAAATATGTGCACTGACTTTGTTGTTGAAGCAGAAAGGAGCCAGGTGAAATCACATTTGTTCAAAACTCTGAGCTGAAATTAATTGTTAAATGTGAATACTTTTGAATCGTTCATGGAATACATTTGGCTTTCAACAATTGTAACCAAGTTAGAAATAACATTATCAGCAGTGGATCAAATTAGTATGTGAAAGCTGTCACTTGTAGTGACAAACCGAAAGAGAATTGTCACTCAAATCTATTCTCGTTTGATGCTCATTCTCACGGAGCATCAAATACTGGTGTTTTTTAAAAACTGCTGTGTCACAGATATGTGCATGCAACACACTGGGTTATTGCAATATTAGATCTCTGCTCCTCTTGGCGGTCACTCATGAAAAAGAGATTTTTAATCTCAATGAGAGTTTTACCTGGACATAGTGATAAGATAACTGACCAACCAGGAACCATAATCTGTGATTTCTAGCGAAATGTCTATTTCATTCATGCGCAACATGCACACAGCAACTCAGGTGTACACTCACAACCACATGAGAACACGTCATTAATGTGGAAGCTCTTTGTTGTTAATGAAGACTCGAACACTGTGAAAATGTTTGTAATAGCAAATGTAATTAGACACTTAACTCACCCTCACCAGGTTTAACATGTAGATTTTAATAAAAGCTAACAAAAGAAAAGTGGCTAAAGCTAAAGCTGTGGAGACAAGTGATAAAGAGAAAAGGATTGATGTCCTTTATCTGGTGAAAATTTAATTTATAAAAATTAAAATTATGCAAGTACATGACATTTATTTAGTTATATCATTTTGTAATATAATTTGTTGCACCTTTTCTTGTTTGGTAAGGTAAAACGTGTCAGGTAAATGTGGGTGTACAAGAACTCATATTCAGGGAATTATTTGTACTTCTTTCCTGTAGCAGAGCTCTTTATTATCCAGTGAAAGGACATCTGGTACCTGAGATTTTGGCTAAAATTGTAAGGTTTAATTATTTTTGTAATTTGTATTATGAAAAAAATATTTTACATTGAAGAAACAATGTTTTTCTCCGTATATGCTGCACGTTAGAGTTTTTAAAAAGAAAATCAGAATCAGGAAAAAATAAATATCAGCAGGGTACACTTCAGCCATGAATATTGCAATCGGTGATAAATAAAGGATAGATGGATCTCTCATTTCCACTTAATAATAATGGATTGGATTTATATAGCGCTTTTCAAGGCACTTTACAATACCACTATTCATTCACACACTGGTGGAGGCAAGCTACAGTTGTAGCCACAGCTGCCCTTGGGCAGACTGATAGAAGCGACGCTGCCATATCGCGCCATCGGCCCCTCTGGCCAACACCAGTAGGCATGTAGGGTAAAGTGTCTTGCCCAAGGACACAACGACCAGGACAGAGAGCCCAGGGATCGAACCGGCGACCTTCCGGTTACAGATGCGAGTCCCAACCCCCTGAGCCACGGTCACCCACTTGCTATGAATATACAGTGGCTTGCAAAAGTATTCGGCCCCCTTGAATTTTTCCACATTTTGTCACATTACAGCCACAAACATGAATCTATTTTATTGGAATTCCATGTGAAAGACCAACACAAAGTGGTGTACACACGAGAAGTGGAATGAAAATCATACATGATTCCAAACATTTTTTACAGAAAAATAACTGAAAAGTGGGGTGTGCATAATTATTCAGCCCCTTTTGGTCTGAGTGCAGTCAGTTGCCCATAGACATTGCCTGATGAGTGCTAATGACTAAATAGAGTGCACTAAATTTGCACTAAACTCATAGTGCAAATGATGGATGGCTGTTCCCTCCATGGTGCTGTGTGTTATGTAATGTCAGTACAAATACAGCTGCTCTGTGACGGCCTCAGAGGTTGTCTAAGAGAATATTGAGAGCAACAACACCATGAAGTCCAAAGAACACAGCAGACAGGTCAGGGATAAAGTTATTGAGACATTTAAAACAGGCTTAGGCTACAAAAAGATTTCACTGCACAAAGTTGGCCTTTATGGAAGAGTGGCAAGAAGAAAGCCATTGTTAGCAGAAAACCATAAGAAGTCCCGTTTGCAGTTTGCCACAAGCCATGTGGGGGACACAGCAAACATGTGGAAGAAGGTGTTCTGGTCAGATGAGACCAAAATGGAACTTTTTGGCCAAAATGCAAAACGCTATGTGTGGTGGAAAACTAACACTGCACATCGCTCTGAACACACCATCCCCACTGTCAAATATGGTGGTGGCAGCATCATGCTCTGGGGGTGCTTCTCTTCAGCAGGGACAGGGAAGCTGGTCAGAGTTGATGGGAAGATGGATGGAGCCAAATACAGGGCAATCTTGGAAGAAAACCTCTTGGAGTCTGCAAAAGACTTGAGACTGGGGCGGAGGTTCACCTTCCAGCAGGACAACGATCCTAAACATAAAGCCAGGGCAACAATGGAACGGTTTAAAACAAAACATATCCATGTGTTAGAATGGCCCAGTCAAAGTCCAGATCTAAATCCAATCGAGAGTCTGTGTCAAGATATGAAAACTGCTGTTCACAAACGCTGTCCATCTAATCTGACTGAGCTGGAGCTGTTTTGCACATTAGAATGGGCAAGGATTTCAGTCTCTAGATGTGCAAAGCTGGTAGAGACAGACCCTAAAAGACTGGCAGCTGTAATTGCAGCAAACGGTGGTTCTACAAAGTATTGAATCAGGGGGCTGAATAATTATACACACCCCACTTTTCAGTTATTTATTTGTAAAAAATGTTTGGAATCATGTATGATTTTCGTTCCACTTCTCACGTGTACACCACTTTGTATTAATCTTTCACGTGGAATTCCAATAAAATTGATTCATGTTTGTGGCTGTAATGTGACAAAATGTGGGGAAGTTCACGGGGGCCAAATACTTTTGCAAGCCACTGTAGATGCTTGCAAAGAACTACATTAAGAGACACCAGTAGAGCACGACCAGTTCAGTAAGGAGAGGTCATATGGAAGAACTGAACATGATTTATTGAGACAGAGAAATGTATGAATGTATTTGGTGATTAGAATCCGATGACCCATCATGGCAGATCCATATCCCAGGGGTGACAGGACAGGACACCCCCTAGATGCAGAGGTGTGGTGAAGATGAAGACTGAGGCTTGGATGGAGCTCTGGGTGACTTGGTTGAGGTGGAGATGGGAGGAGGTGGGTTGCACAATTCTGAAAGGGAGAGTGACGGAGAGCACAAATTTAAACCATGCAGAGTGGAGGCTGATTGGTTCAATGAAGGCAGGCAAGAAGATGACTGGACTAGGGTAATGGTGTTAGCACTGAGACTGACAGCATGGGAACGTGGTAGTGATGTAGAGAACAGACTAGCAGCCAAAAACTTAGGAAATATCTTCCTTCCTTATTGAACTTGTGCATACACGTCATTACAATAATATGCAGGATTTATGTTTTAACACAATATATTTTAACCCACATCTTGATCTTTTCCTTAACCTAACCAAGCACAGTGTTCCCTTCATCCAATGCAGCCAGCCTAGGGGAAACACTGAAGTAGTGTTTGGTGCCCAAGCAGTGAGTGGAAGCAAGTAAAAAAGCAAGCAACAGTCACAATGAATCAGCATATGAAAACAAAATGCAAAACACTTAGGTCCTTAATAGGCTGTGAATTGCGATACCCTGGCGGGCAAACAAGTAACTTGGCATCACTCTTTAAAAGAGGACCGTTATCTCTCTGTGTCTAAGACACAGACATCACAGAGCATATCTCGCTGTATTTCCAGAACACCAGCACAAGTGACAGAACATCGGTGACATTTTAACATCCTGGAATAAGAACGCTTTGAATTTTTAGTCCCATTTAACACCAACTCTTTATTTGATAAATCTTCCTTTCCAGACGCTGAAAACAGACTCTGATTAACCCACTGTACTCCACCTGTCCATCACCAAATGCCAAGCAAATTAAATTTGGAACTACTTGTTCCAAACAAGATCAAACTACATGTATGCAAAGAGTGACTGTTAAGCTTGCATTAGTTAAAAAGCCATTAATCCAGATAAATGCTAAGTGTGATCTTTAGTGTCTGCTGGGCAACTCGGTGTTTATTTTCAGCTTGTTCCTATCTCTCTGGGTGGCTAAAAAAATCAATCTTTTCAGAAACAAAAGTAAAAGTCAGCCTTAAATCCAAAATGAACACGACATCTATAAAGGACTCACAGAAATGAACAAGTAAACATTATTATTTCAAAAGATCCAGGCAATAAAATCTGCCGAGGAAGCTCGTGTGAAACTAAAATAAAACCTGAGCTCAAACTCAACTGTTTATACGGTAAAGTGAGGACAGCGCATTCATGCCAAAGCTGACACAACAAACATTTTCACACCCAATATAACAACAAAAGACACAGGCGCACAAACAGTGCTATTGGCAGAGCTTCTGCCTTGGCAGTCAACTTGTAACCCTCTCTGTTGATGCAGCGGCGATGGTTGGATTGAGAGTGACAGAGTGGACAAGGAAGTGGAATGTACAGATCAAGCACGTACTGGTCTATCAGGCATCCTTTAACTACAGCTGAAAAGCGTGCCAATGAACTCTGCATCTGTACTATGGTGCCATTTGGAAAATTAACACTGTTAAACAAAGTCTGAGAGTGACTGCTGCGGGAATGTCCAATGCCACAATTGCTTTGCTGACTCATAAGCTATGCTTTGTTTCTTTGCGCCATAAAAGAAAAGCAAAAAACACAGATGGCAGGAAAGTGCCATTTCTCCTTCTTGACTTGCATGTAAATCCAACTATTTATTAAGCATGAGTAAAAATAAAACTCAAAACTGTAATTTCAACACTTAATCTCTCTTGCAAAATGAACCCCATTTGTCCAGCAGGAGAATTGTGGGACTTGTATTTTAAGTTTGCGAGTTTCAGAGGATTACATTTATAATGCCTTATGTAACCTTTGCCCAACTTTGCTGTTTCATAATCATTTAATTAATTTGGAAGCTGTAAGCCTGCAATTGATTATTTCGATGTATAATTTTAGATTGCTATTGATATTCAAGCACAATGAGCCTTTTGGACAAGGACAAAGTGTGACTTCTATGCCTTTCCCATTTTTTCTGTTGAAGGAGTCATTTGATGAAAGCTAATTTTCTTCTTCTGTGCACTGCACTAAAAAAGGAATTCATATTTTCAGATACTGCACTGCCTTCCTTTGCTTTTCATACCCAGCTAGGTGACAAAAGGCGACATAAAATGCTTCTACTCTGGTGAAACAGTTCAGTCGTTTCAAATGTGTTTCATTATCACACGTCGCATGCCAATCGTCCTAAATGAGACTTTACATTTTTAAAGGACAGATTTCGATCCACTCGTTCTGCGGGCATCTCAGCTAAAATTGAGATATCGCTCCTCCGGTCCAATTTAATACCTGACAAGTCCCAGTCAGCAGTAGTCAACGGCGGGCTGCCTGAAAAAGATATATCCACCCAACCATTTTGCCCAGCTGTCCTGCCTGAAAAGGATCTTTCTACCAAACCATTCCACCTGCATGCCTCAGTGCCAGTTCACTCTGGTGTCATGAGTTGGGAAAATATAAACAGTTGGTTTCCAGCAAAACCTCACGGCCACTCTACTGCTGAAACACACAGAAAAAAACAATGCCACAAGCTTCTTCTTTTTTTAAACAAAAGAAAGAAAACAAAGAACAACACAATTCAATATTTGTTCATTCCCTTTTTCTCAATTAAAAAATCTTGACTCCGTTTCCTTGCCTGAGGTACTTCACAACTTATTGATTCTGCTCAGTCTTGTACTGTTTGCCGGTGCAACAACCTTGTTACATCTCAGGGAATCTGTTTTTTATACAGCATAAAAATGTTATGACATGACAACCCAAGTGAAGTTAGTTGACTGTTCACACCTACACGCCTACACTGTTGTACCGGGAAAATATGGCACTCAGGCATAAAGTTATCAAACAAAAGTGATTTGTTTTCTTGTCATGCTATTTGTCATTTTATCTCAATAAGTGTCCAAACAGTCCACATTTTGGTCATACAATTTATCTTGAAAGGTTTTACAAATAGTAATTTTATGGTGTTCTTCAGTTGTCCCTCAACCACAACAAAGAAAATGAGCAGCTAGATGCAAGATATATGCATGCTACTACCTGAATTAGAGTGAAATATTGCACCGCTCTCTTGCGTGACTTGGCAGGAGATAAGTGCGACAGGGAAGCTGCTTTAGCGCTATCTGGAGGACGGACTGTCCTCTATAGTGAAGGACAATGAAGAAGGAAAATTGATCACATCCTATTTCTCTTCTCTCTATCGCACTTTTTTAGCTCTTTATTTCTCCATCTCTTTATTTCTTGTGGGTCATCCCATTTAAACTCACTTTGAAATTCACACATCACTTGCCTTCAATACTCGCCCTTTTAAATTTTTCCCTGCTACCTTGTATATTGTAGTGACTTGCTCTGTTGTGTCATGTCTGCATGTCTCTTCTCATCCAATAAATAGTATTTATGTGTTAGATGTTGTGCAAATGAATATCAGATCATCTTGACGTTTCCCCTGCACCTGCAGTCAGACGAGGATTTATCTGTCGTTCCGCTCTGCTCTGCTTTATGGAGCCAGCTCAAACGCAGAGGTCAATACAGAAAGCGAGAAGGTGAGAGAAACATGACTTCCCAAGAAATGACAACTGCTTGTGTGTGATGGATGGTCCCAGATACAGTTTGACTGAGGCATTCCTATCCACGCATGTGTGGGGCAGAGCTGTGGCTGCGACTGTCGTGGCGTTTGAACACTAGAGTTTATGTATTGATTTGCATCAGTAGGTCCCTGCAATCACGGGATAGGACATGCGTTTTACGGGGAGATCGTGTCAATATTAATGTAAATGTGGAATTGTGTGAGAGTTTTAGAAAAGTCCGAAGCATGTGCCGTAATTTTGCATTTGCCGCTGAAACAAGAGCCAAGTTTACATAGCTTTAATTTGAGGGTGTTTTCACTCACGTCAGACATGCAGTTCCGATTTATTTATTTTTGGTTGCACTTTCTAGTGCAGCTTCCAGTGATAATGTGGTAATAGGGGAACAACAAAGTGGAAACAAAAAGGCAAGAATGTGGAAATAGTAGTTTATTACCACTTAATTGCCCAAATAGATGGTGATCCCAAGTGACTACTGTGCACAAACAGTGGTTCTACCTGAGTAATATTACACTGAACTCTATGTACATGGTTAATCAGAATCAGAAAGACTTTATTTATCCCCAAGGGGCAATTAAGATACAACAGAACAGCATGACATTGAAGATAAGGACAGGGCATAAACAGACAATAAGAGTGAGATAGTGAATACACAGAATATACAGTATATACACAGTTTTAAAATTAAAGTGACTGAATAATAACAGGTTAATTAATAACATTAATAACAGGTCAGAAACTGAGGGAAATGATAATTTTTCTACACTGATGCTTTGACACCATGACACATTAGAATGCTATTAAATGTTTATATATATATATATATATATATATATATATATATATATATATATATATATATATATATATATATATATATATATATATAAACATTTTATTGTAATTACATGGTAATAACATTCTATGACCTTAGTCTTGTTCCAACCGTATTACTCCACCTTTACCATATTATTTCTAGGCTTTAATAAAGAAAAGTCCTACCACAGTTATTTACATTTTTACTACAGTCAAGCTAAAAGCAATAATCAGCAAACTTGAAATATTTGACTTTATGTCACATGAATGTAAAATATGAAAAGGTCTGCCTTTTTAATTAATTTAACAAAAAAACAATTTTCATAATATTTTAATTTCTTGAGACATACTAGTACAATTTAACCTGTATTAGTTTTTTGTTGTTTCTGCAGTCTGACCACAAACACCACAAACTGATTTGAAGAAAGCGAGCTAATGGTAGTTTGACACCGTGAACATACAGAGCACTAAACGTAGCATCCAAGTCTATTCAGGATTTGTAGTAAAACCGTTGTTTGCCCATTGGCCCAAACCAGTTTGATGGACAATCCATTATTCAAAACAATGCACTGGAATATTAGCTGTGCTGAACTGTGAACTGTGTTCACAAATATCGTTAACAAAATTTTCCACTTAAAAAATTAAAAACTAAAACCTGCAAGCTAGTTACAGGAGCCCCACTTGAGTTAGATGCTGCATTTAAAAAAGCAACACACAACCAAATGGAAAGGGCCCTTTCAAGCTCATGTTCAACCAAGGCCAATTCCCTGATTTTTGTAATTTTTAAACAAGATAATCCAGATTTATGCCTAATTTTAAAAGTTCAGTTTTGGCCGTGCTCCATATACTTCTTCAGGTTTCATAAAATCCAGTTCTGTAGTTTTTCCTGTTGACAAACAGACTGACAAGCAAAAGGCAGCGATCACATACCTCAAGAAACCCTTTCAATCACAGCGGTGTACTTAAGCTGTCAGTGCTCTGCTCATTCTTTTGCTGCATGCCTGCACACACCAACACAAATCCCTTCTCCCTGCTGAGATGAGTAGAGTGTTTCCTTGTGGGGAGTGGCGAGGTCAGAGTGTAGTGAACAAAAACGCTGCACAAATTCCAGATTTCCATAATCATCATTCTATTCTGTGATCTGGCTAAAGCGGTAGTAGGCTTATAGTTTTTATGGTCATGCCTCATTACATAAAGATTTTTATTCCTTTAAACAAGGCGATCAAGTTTTCCATCCACAAACATAACTGGTTTCTCTTTTTTCAGTGCTGTGACCTGCTATGCAACCATTTTCATTTTGCCCTTACTCTTATCTTTAGCATCCAAAACATACACTAAATTGGACCAAAATATAACTTTATGATATCGTTTATGTTTAGGATCCTGTGCATTGCCCTAAATCCCAGCATTTAGACTCAAATTTAAAATGCCAAAACTGGAGGAGAGCCAAATCGAGGGAAATGGTTCCATTTCTACACATGTAACTGATGTAACGAAGCATGTTTGAGTGTGTACACGAGTGCCACTGGTGCACTGTTGTATGTCTCCTTACAGACAGCTTTTCCTCTGTGGGCAGGTGGTGTTGAAACCTAACCAGATGGGCTCTAAATCATGCCTGTTTTCTTGCCAACTCCCAACATAAATATCCCAGAAGGAACACAGAAGTTACCTTGGGGTCTACCATCCTTCAATCTTCTGTCTGTGCCTCACCCGCCTCTCAAATAACTTCATCCCTGACAGCTCTTGGCTCTGTCACACTTTCTCTGACACCGCCTGGTCCCCCCTTTCCTTTTCTATCTCTAACTTACTTGCTCACTTCACTTTGCTATTTCTTTCTCAGTTTTTAATCTTTCTTTGTTTCCCACCCCACCCTGTCGGAATTGCTATCTGTCTAATTCTGTTTGGTTCTCTATCTGTTTCTCTTTCCTACTCTTTTGCTTTTATTACTTGAATTTTGTCTTACCCCTTTCTGGACATTTACCCCATTTTCTCATCTTGTGTTTGGCTAACCTGTCTCTCTGGCAGTGGCTCAGCTATGCCCCAACGCCATCTGTCAGCATCTGTTTAATCTCACATCAGCGCATGTCTTTCTCACCTTCTCTCCCCTGTCTCGCCACTGGTCTGCCTCTCCCGTCTGCTTGTCTTTCACCCCTGACCTATGCCTATGGGATCTCCTATAGGAGGTCCTAAAATGTGTGTGTGTTGTCTCCCGATGTGCCCTTATCACTGAAGCCCACCTGGCCTAGATTTGTGGTGTTCTGCCTCAGTTGCCACATAATGAAAAACTATAACACACATTCTCATGTGTGTATGCAGGCAAACAACTGCTGCACAATCGCAGGTTCTGCAGAACGGGAAAGATGGCACTAACTTTAGGTGAATGGAATAAGTTTGGGAAGTTGAATAAGTTTGCATGAGTACAATCTATATGTGCACAGTGTGTGTTCGTGTGTAAACAGAATGTGTGTGTACATGTGTGCATGTCCACGTGTGTGCACGTGTTGGAGTGAAGGTGTTTTCAATCACAGATAACTTTTAGTTATCACTCACTAATCCTCTAATGAACCAGCACAGTGTAGATAAAACTGCCTCCATCAGACTGTGCAAAGGAAGAGAAAACACAAGTCGTGGGACTGCTGTCAGCCTTCCCCAGCATTACCACTTTCCCTCCCAGCACCTCCACCCTCTCTTCTTCATTTCTTGCAACCTTTGAACTCTCCTTCCTCTGCTGATCCCTCTTCTTTTTTTCCACCCTTCACTAGTTTTTCTATTTATTCCTCTATCCCACTTCCCTCCTTTTGCTTTCCCTCCCTTTTTTCTAAATAACTACTTTCTCCCCATGCCTCATTCTTTCATTCCTGATTCTTTCCTGTTTATTTACACTAAGTTTATTCCCTTATCTCTTTACTTTCCTTGTTTTCTACCTGGTGCCTCCCTTTTTCCATAGTCACGTTCTTATTCTCTGAAATATACTTCCCTTTTTCCAAGATTCATCCTTCAAATGTTCCTTAATTTTTGCTTGATGCGTAGTTTTTTCATGCGATTTCTAATTCCGCATATTCTGTCCATTCTCATATTTCCTAGCACCTGATTACCACTTTCCCCTACTTCCATATTCTCCCATTCAACGTTTTCCCTTCTTTCTGAGTATAGAATGGACCAATTCCTGCTTTCTTTATCCCTATATACCTCCATCAGTTCCTTTATTAACTCATTATAATGAAAACCACATCTCCTTTGCTTGCTGATATATACAGCCATTCTGGTGCTTTTTGCTTCCATCCATCACTGGTCTACTTCATTTACTTTTTAGCTCCACTGAGTAACATAAAATTGTTGTGGAACTACTGGAGACATTTGTTTTACCAGAGGCAAAAACACAAGACAAACATTAGAACACTAACTTGAATGCCATAGTGAGCAGCTCAAACAAGCCCAGAGTCCTTTTGGTAATACATACTCCGCTGTTTCTGCTCTGCTCAATTAATCTGGCTCAGTCAAGACCGCGCTGAACTGTCATCATAGTACTAATAAAGAAAAAGCTTTGAGCTGTTTGCATTAAGTGGCCTGCTTGTCCCAAGCTGTCAGTTTCCCTGCAGCGCTGGCTAGGCGCAAGTTTTTGTCCCTCTCTTTCCACTCGTTTATTCCACTGTGGTTTTACGGCACAAATCCCCTCATCATCTCAAAGAAAACACTAAAGGCAGCATGGCCTTGTAAAGCCTCATTAGGCTTAATAACCTTTAGTGAGCACAGGGCAGACTCTCTGTGCGTGCATGAATCTCATAAATGCAAGATACATTTTTTTTGCGTGAGGCCAGTACTTGCATTTCTCTGCAGATGTGCATGCGGGAGTGCAGATGTGTGTGCGAACGCGTTTGCAGCATGTGTGTCCTCTGAGAGCAGGGCTAGCTCCGAGCCACAATGCGTCTTATTCAGCAGGGTCCCAGGATTAAAATGTAATTTCATTCAAAGTCGCAAATTGGGTTTTTTACTGTACTAATCTTCATTTTACTAAGCAGAATGAGGTATGTCATTAAAAAAAGAAGAGACTTAATGAAAGAATGTGGGATGGATGGATTGCAGAAGGGAAAGTAGTTCACCAACAGAACGATAAAGGTTGTTTCAAATCATAAACAGTAAAGACCTCATGAATAATACACTGCATTACTTTGTGGAGTGTATTGTGGTAATTACAGTTTAGGGATAGTCAGCATTTGCAGTTATGGCGTTCTGTTAATGCTGCGATTCTGTGGGACTTGAGGTTCAGCAGCTCAGTTCAGATTGAGATTTAATTATCAGCATCACTAAACACACCGGCAATGTAACAGGTGCAAGCTGGGTCAAGCAAAATATGCCTTTGTACTCATAATGCATGTATACAAGGCTAGTACAAAATAGGCTTTATGAAATAGGAATAAAACACCGTTCTTTATTGAAAGGAATATAATAATATGAGGAATGCCTTGTGGAAATAATTGAGGTAAAGGAACTACAAAGGGGAAAAATATGAATGTTAGTCAGGATTAAAGTCTGTGAAATAGACTTCTGTACATTCCACCTTATGGGGGAAAAAAATCCAAGGTTTATTTCAATGGCAACTGGGAGTAAAGTGAGCTGCAGGAACTCAGTTCCAATTGTGGAGAATGACAAATAATGGATTCACTTCATACCACCCCTCTCACCTAATCACACTCAGAAATCAGCAAAACCATTTCCTTCGGCTCTCTCCGCTAATACACTTTCAAAAAAGAAATCATGATCTCACTAAATAATTCCTGTGATATCATCAGCAAATCCAGAATTGTTTGGTAGTACTGTGCATGAAAAAAGGCTGGCCACATTAAAAATGCATAGATGTTCTTTTCAATTATGTCTGTTGGCAAATTGCACCAACTTTTAACAAAAAAAAACCAGAATTAAATTGTTACTATTACCAACACACCCCAACATATCCATAGAATGCCGATTTCAAACCCCATCCCATTTTATAATGGTTTAATCAAAGCTATTTTTGGACTTTTTTGCTTAAATATCAAATATGCTCAATTTCATTACTTACTTTGAATCAATGAAAAGCAACTGATGAAAAAATCAGCTTCCAAAATGCCCATAATGGCCCTAATGGGAATTAGAAGTCCATTTCCTTTTCGTTCCCCACCCCTCTCTGTCCCTTCTTCCTTGCTCCTCTCCTCCCATTCTGCATGCCATAGATGGATGAGAGAGATTTACAGTTAGGGGTCATACAGTGGTTCTAATTAGCTTAAGTAGGTTGGAAGAATAAGCACTTCCTTACTGAGACACATCACATAGTCCCAGAGCTCTTTCTGACTAAGAAGGGAGAGGAGAACGCAGACGGACAGACGACCCCTGTCTCTGGCTGTCTTTCTGTCCCCGTGTCTGTCTGTGCCCTTTCATGTCTCTGTTTCATCAGTGGTGCCAAATATTTTTCAGTCTTGTGACATGGGAATAATTGACAATAGAGAATTTCATGTGACAATTTGTGCGACAAATTTGCATAATGATGACAACCCTTCAACCCCTCAGCATCTGGTTGGTTTGAGTTTTTTGGGCGCACTTAAAGGTAGTCAGGAAAATCTATCATCACAACCTCCAAGAAATGTCACGCATGCTACATGACGCCCCCGACGTGGAAGAGTATTTCTTTTGTTGTTGTCGTCAGATGAAACATGAAATATGGCAAATTAGCTGTCACGAAAGAAAAATAAAACTGTGCCACACACTAATTAATTTGTGAAAGGCTGTATTTTCTTTCCCCTCATTGACATTTTCTTTGACCTTGAGGAAGTCTGTTTAGCCTGTGAGGAAAACAAGTCAACAAGTCGCCTTTTAGCTTTCTGTGGTGTTTTAAGATTGATGTAGTATTCTTTTGGCAGGTAAAGGGAAGAATTAGTTTTGGGTTTTTTTCTAAATGTGCATGGACCTTTCTTTCTTTCTTTCTTTCTTTCTTTCTTTCTTTCTTTCTTTCTTTCTTTCTTTCTTTCTTTCTTTCTTTCTTTCTTTCTTTCTTTCTTTCTTTCTTTGTGTCTTTCTATCCCTCTCTGATGTCCAGGAAAGGTATCTGTTCACCAGAAAAACATGGGCTCAATTCCCAGTAGCCTGCAGAATTTCCACAATTTAAAAACCCCAGGAGGAAAGACTCTCTTTTGAAAAAACAAAAACCCTCCCCTTCTCATTTGGATCAATCTGTGACAGATTTTTTATTATTTTTTTGGCCAAGCCGTTTGTTTTGTCTCTGCTGTTCTCCAGCCCACCTCCCCCATCTCTGGAGCTCTCCGCCCTCCTGATGCTAGAATGTAAATAGCATCTTTAATTAGAATCATATCTTCTGATTTGGGTGTTTTCCCCCTATCAGCAGTGAAACCTGTGCACTGTTCCCTGTTTGTACAGGCTAACAATTTGCCTCCCTGTTGACCTAACCCACTCGTCATTGCCCTCTCTGTGTGTGTTTAAGATCCTGTCCCACCTCCTGCCAGCGTCCTTTAATTTCCCACATTGCTCCCTTTCTATAGAGTTGCACCCTAGGGTGTGAGAGAAAGAAAACACACTACGCTCCTTCACAGGCCATTCTCCTGAAATTCAAACTGTTTTTGGGCTGTGACTAACCACCAAACCAACTGTATTTTTTAATGGTGAAATTATCCTGATTTTAGTCTCATAATTCAGGAAATTTGAAAATCTGACCTTTAAGATTTCTTACAGTCTCCTAAAATTGCTTGATTTGTCCACCCACAGTCCAAAATCTATGACAGTAATGAGAACACATATATAAAAACATGAAATCACAAAAGAAAAGAAGAATCACAAGAAACCAGCTATTAACTAACGAGCTAATGTTTTCAGCAGTCTACCCAATTGACATGAAAGTTCGAAAAAACAAGATCATAAAGGAGGTAGAAATGTTTTACATGAAGTAGATGCAGGGTTTTTTTTTAAATAAGTGTTTCAAAATGGCTGTATTTGTCTTTTTTTGTTTTGGAGAGCACTTATTGGTCACACGCTGTACTCAGAACTATTCTCTGGGGAGTAATTTCCACTTTCTGGTCCTTTTTTTATCTGTTAGCCATCATAAGATTGGACATTATCTTCAATAAAAAAGAAAGATTAGTCTGACACCAAGGAGAAAAAAGAGAAGCTTTTGTGTAGCATTAAACACAAAAATTAACCAAAAAAGGCTTTCATTTCACAAATGCCGCTTGAAATTATGGCTAAAAATACTGGAGCGCTACAACACAGAGAGACAAAGAAAGAGAGTGATGATTGTTGTTTGCCCTCTGACTGCTTGGCACAGTTCTATAGAAAAAAAGAACCCTGTTCTCTCTTCCAGCTCACCCCTTCTATTCCCCCCTTCATATCTCCTAAATTTCTCTCCTTTTACTCTCCTCTGCTTATCTCCCTGCTCTGCCGACACATTCATCAAGTGGTTTGACTTCTCATTCATGCAACCTTTATTGAAATAAGCAATCCATTGTTGGCAAAGAGAGGTGGCAGGACAAAGATTTTAGACTTACCCCCACCCCACATGATGGTGATAGTTAAATATGTGTGTGCAAAGTGCATGCATTCATATGTTTGTGGTGACTTAGAGATGCAGTTGGCTGCTCAGTGGGATAGAGACATTTTTATGTAGGCAAATGTGACAGAAGCTGCACTGACTGACTGGCAGTTCTGCTGGGAATACTAACATTGCACACACAGATCTGTGTTGTCTACCTAATTTGCACGTACACACATAAACATAGCATATATGTGATCATACTAATAGAGTGAGCCACACTTCTCCGTGACATCTGTCTATCAGTATTTCAACTGCTGGAATGGGCTCAGAAAGGTGCCAGAAGCAATCTCTAAGTACACACATCCTTTCTGGCACAAACACACACATACGCACATAGATTCACAGAGAAAAGAGCTTAGAAAGAGAGAAATTTTCACCTCGCTCGGGGGTTCAGTCCAATACCAAGTCAGAGTGACCAGATATTAAACATGCATGTTAAGGGCCTGCAGGTTCACCAGAGCTCAGTTAAAATCAGTCTGAACAGCAGACATTGCTGGAAGAAGGCAACAGTGCTAGAAGTTAAAGTCTGATACACTAAAATGTCTCTTTATTTAAAATTAATTATCCATGTAACATTATCACCATTTCTGTCTGTATTATTTTAATCATTCTTTAGTGTAACTGCTCTGATGATCACAGTTCTTTACACTGTCCATTTGCCTTTAGCCTGCCTTAAACTCTGGCTAGTAGGAAGCATTTTGCACCAACTCAGATAACAAAATCCATGCCACAGGCTAATGGGTCAGTCAATGACTTACTGGTGAATGTCAGCTCTTGGAATCAGATGAAATTATGTTAGGTCATGGCATGCTGCTAATTGAAGTGCAAGATGCTGGAAAGATGAAAGCCATGATATATACACACATAACCATTTTTCACTGTCATCTTTCAAAGATGATTGCTACAGGTGCACAGTGACGCCAGGAAAGACACACAGCGTCAATTCCTACCTTAGTCACAAGGGGTTCTGTGTCCTCCAGGATAGATACGAAGGGGATCTCCAGGAAAGAGGAGAGAAACTCCACCTGGATCAGCTCCTCCCTGGAGCGGGGAAAGGCGAGCACGGCTGACACACCCCTGACCACCAGGTCCTGGCAGGCACTACGGGACAATGACTCAGGGTCCCCTCCCGCGGGCGATCGAGCCACCATTTCCAAGCTCAGGTTGTAGGGCAGCAGAGGAGGTGGCTGAGAGGTTGTTGTGGAGGAGTCTGCCCCTCCGCCTTGATGCCGGAGGCTGGCCAGGGCGCGGTTGAGCGCGTTTTGTATCCGTGCCGGCTGTCGGGTAGGCAAGAGCGCACCGAGACGCACGGTGTGTCCTATCCGGGCGAGAATGTGGCAAGGTTGTGGGTGAGGGAAGCAGGCGTCCGGGGAGGAAGAGACGGTTAATAAGAGAAGCAGCAGGAGCGTTCTGGCAGAGAAGGAAAGGAGATGAGTTCTCCCCGGGGCGAGGCAGTAGGTCCAGAGTCCAGAAAGAGACACCATGCTGCAGCTCCGACACACAACACTGGAGGACTGGGCTCTGCTCGGCGGGAGATGGCATAGCTCCCTCTTTCTCCCGGCTCCACCGCTTTTCTCAGACTTGATGGTTCTTTTCTTTCCCCCTTTCTTCTTTGTTGATGCGCGCTGTCGACGGTGATTTGTCGGCGTTTTGACGTTTCGACTCTCACCTCTTCAAAGTTTTTATGTCAACAGTAAAAGACGCGCTTGGTGGAGGAGAGGAGAAAAGAGCGCTCACAGCTTAGTGCGGTCGCCCCGCTTCTGTCAGTCTCTGCTGGAGGAAGGCACACCAGCTGTGAAGTGTGTGTGTGAGCGTCAATCCAAGTGTGTGTGTGTGTGTGTGTGTGTGTGTGCGCGCGAGCGCGCAGAGAGCCTGCCCGCCAATAATCTAACCTCTCACGGAGCTTGCCTCTTGTTGAATTTTAATGAAAATTCGTCGGGTAACATTTTCTTCCGCTTCTTCGGGTCCCGGGGAAAATTTGCCGTTAATGTTTTCATTCAGTTTTGAAAAAACATCGGATTTGTCTTATCTGATATATATATATATATATATATATATATATATATATATATATATATATATATATATATATATATATATATATATATATTTAAATAGAGAGAGAGAGAGAGAGAGAGAGAGAGAGAGAGAGAGAGAGAGAGAGTATTACAATAGTATTAAGCCAGCCAGACAATCAAATACAGAAATAAGTTTGCTGCTTCTAGATGACTTAGATTTGTACAGAGAGCTATTGATGGCAAAGATCTTTCGGAAATGCACAAATTCCGAGCACAAAAAGTATTAGACTGCTGTGAGTGTCATAAAGATTGATTCGAAGCAAAAAGAGGACTGAAAGTTGTTGTTTTTTTTTTCAAATTGAATCCTTTTTGAAAAGGTGGCCATTCATTTTCTGATGTAATATGCCACTTTTAAGCACCTCTGCAGGCCGGATCGCGATGTTCCTGCCAGGTTGGGCAACACAAAGCTAATAGCTCGCTGAAATCTCAATTTTCCTCCGGGATTTATACCCACTTCTTTCCTACCGTCCAAGTAGAACATTACCCGTTGTGTAACCACGTCTTTTCAGCACCACGGACAGCGCCAATGCCATAAAAGAGATCTACTGTGCATGCTAATATGGCTTCATGCAAGGGACAGTGCTCAGTACTCCTTTCATTCATTCTGCACTCACTTCTCTGTCCCCCGGATCTAATTTGCCATCGTTAGAGCGGAACATTCAGCAAATCTTTGTGTCCACCGGGTGAAATCTGGGCTGGTGGTGCTGTGGTTCTCATAGTCCCCGCACACCCTTTTTCTGATAATTCCCTGTTTGTCAAACACCAGTGATGCCTTTAATGTCCCGTCTCTGCTTTTCTTTCTTTCTCACTCTCTGTGGCTTTGGCATGGGGTGAAGTTGCAGGGCCGTTTCACTGTGAGGTCTGGCTTGAAAAGGTTTCCTTGGCGAACCTGCAGATAAAAGTATCACTGCCTCTCGCTGACTGTCTATCACTAACGCACACACACATATTCCCGGGATCAACAAGTCATTTCACAGCCTACTGGGTGACCTGATGTGATACCAGTGCGATTTACTGACAAATATGAGACAGTTGAGGAAAAGAGTGTTTCCTTACCTTTCCTCCTTCGCCTCATGCTCCACTTGCTCCAAATAGAGGAAAGATGAAAACCAACACTGTGGGCTTTGTTGTACGGCAGAAACCGGCAGCATTAAACTTGCATGACTCTTCACACACTCTCCCTCTGGTACCTGTTGAAGCTGGGCAGAGGAGAGGGAAAAACGCGTTTTTCCAAATATATTTCTGTTTGTTTACGTAGTGAAATGTGATAATGTTTGTCTGGAAACCGAGTTCATTATAATGTGGAAATCTGAGCGGACCAGGGTGTTGAAGCTGTTATGTAACCAAATGATATATTATCAATTTGAGCAAACATTTTTCTCTTTTCTTTGGTTTCATTTTACATTGTTACTTAGGGCTATTTGTAGTTATGTGCATTAGATAAAAAGAGAAAAAGAAATGTTAAAAATTATTTTATATTTTGATTATGTATGGCTTCTTGGCACTTATGAGACATATAACTGATGACATAAAACATGCACAGTAAATAATTTGGATAATTTAAAAAAAATCTTACAATCTTCTTGTTAGGCGTCACCAATCACAGTGGCTCATCATCCTTCATCGCACCCTATTGTTAGCACCCTAACCTCCACTGTCCTCTTATGTGGTCATTCTCTTTTCCTTCTGCCTGACAGCTCCATATTCAACATCCTTTGTCCATTAGATCCACTATCCCTCCCCTGCACATGTCCAAAACATCTCAGCCTTGCTTCTCTAACTTTGTGTCTTAATTGTTCAACCTGATCTGTCCTTCTAATTTTGCTCATTCTGGTCACTCCCAACAAAACAACTTAACACTTTCAACCCTGCCAGCTCTGCTTCCTGTCTTTTTATTAGAGCCACCATCTCCAAACTGTACATCACAGCAGGTCTCATCACCATCTTGTAAACCTTCCCTTTCACTCTTGCTGCTGTCCTTCCGTAACAAATCACCCCTGACACTCGTCTCCACCCACTCCTCTCTGCCTGGACTGCCTGTTGCTTTGACCCCAGGTGTGTAAATTCATCTTCCTTCACTCACACTTGATCTACTCCTTGCAACCTTACAGTTACACCTGTCTCCCTCTCATTCACTCATGTATTCTGTCTTGCTTCTACTGACATTCCTCTTGTCTTCAGTGCATACCTCCATCTCTTAAGGCTCACTGCCACCTGCTCTTTAATCTCACTATAGATCACAGTGTAGTCTGCAAACATCACAGTCTCCTCACTTACCTCATCTGTCAACCTGTCCATCACTCTTATAAGCAAGAAGGGGCTCAGAGCCGAACCCCACCTTGAACTTGTTCTGTCACTCTTACTGCACACCTCACTGCTGCCTCATGTATGTCCTGCGCTATCCTCACATACTTCTCTGCCACTCCTGACTTCCTCATGCAGTACCACAGTTCCTCTCTTGGCATCCTATCAAATGCTTTCTTCAGCTCTACAAAGACACAGTGCAACTTCTTCTGACTTTCTCAATACTTCTTCATTAACACTTTCAAAGGAAACATTGCATCTGTAGTGTTCTTTCTTGGCATGAAGCCACACTGCTGCTTGCTGAGCATCACCACTCTTTGTAACGTAGCTTCAACAACTCTTTCCCATAGATTCATGGGATGGCTCATTAACTTTATCCCTCTATAACTTTATCCCTTCATCTACTTTTTGCAATGTATTGAGTACTATGATGGCATTACAACATTATAGACAATTTAAAAGTAAGAGGGAAACATAATATGCTGGGAGAAGATTTTGCCATACCATATGTAAACGAGACCAGGGATGTTCCTAGGGTTGTTTCTCACTTTGGCTGAAACACAAAAATCATAAAATGGGTCAAAATTCAGTAAGTGCAGTTGTATACAAGTACTATGCGCCTACTACCTTGTAAACATGCACTGGGAGACATGGCTGCCTGGTAACAATAAGAAAAACTCGATTCAACTGGGAGGTAATGAAGCTAACAAAATGCAGGCTGGCTACAAGCATAAATATGTTTTATTCTCATGAGAGTTAGTAGCAAACAACAATGTCGCACACATCCTGAATTTTAAGCTCATCTTTGCAACTGGACCAAACCACAATAAGTCATATGAGGAGGATTCCCTTTTTCAAAGCTTAAAATGTATTGTTTTGCATGTATAGTTATAAAAAAAAGTTCCAGGACAGAATTTTATATTATTATCATATAGTCTTATTAATGATGCATTGAGGAGGGTTAAATTGTTATTTACCTGGAAAAAGAGGAACTGGAGTCTCTCAACTTTAAGGGAGGGGTGGTACAAATAAATGCCCTTCCTAGTTAGGCCCATCCCATAAGTGTGGTCCTCCAGTCCTCTCCTCTGCCCTGTCAGTGTTTGTTGTTGTGCTTCTGTTTCTCTCTCTCCTCCTCACTCCTCCCCCACCTGGGGGGGGTACTCTTTTTTGCAGTTTCCCACCTTTGGCAAACACACCTGGCTGCAATTTATTCACCTGCTGCTCATCATCTTCATTTGGGCTTACTGGGTGATGTTCTTCACTGGATCGTTGTACTTATCACAGTTAGTGTAGCCTCAGCTCTCTTTGTAATTCCTGAATCCCTCATCGTGCTATGCTGATTCTCTAATGTGTGTTTCCTCTCCTATGCAGACCCTCCTGGAACCCCTCCTGTTTCCTCTCAAACCCTGTCGAGCGAGCATGAGTGTGAGTGGACATCTGTGTAGAGTGAGTTTGGATGTGTGTTCCCTTCCCTGGATTCCCTGGAGCTCTCTTTCTTCCCACCCCCACCATATTTGCTGTCTACCTGTAAATAAACTCACTTAATTGCATTATTCAGAGTCCTGTGTTTGAATCCTCCCTGTTCGATCGTGACATGATGTGTCAATCAAACACCAATAAAGCTGATGTGTATTCGTTATAGTTGTTTAAAAGTAGTTTAATCTTGGATTTGTGCCAATACTGGGATGATTTGTACATGGTCATATTGTATATGTACAACATTTTTACAGCAAGACCTTAGAATTTACTTCCTTAAACAAGCTGGGCAAAATAAATTAAATACAATACACAAACCACTCTAAAAATTTATTGAAAGACTTGCTTGATCATTCAAAAAAAGACACGAGCACAAATCCGAAACATGAATAAAAATAATTAACTGTGAAATATGTTACATGAATTCTAGGTATAGAACACTCTAGAGGCTAGTAAGTGGCAACATGACAAACTAAAACACTGGGAACATGAGTGAGAAAGAGTATTTTTTCAAAATTGGCACAAGCAGAGCTGATAAACAAGGTCCCCAAAATGGATTTTTGTTTTGGGGCAAGTTGACTTATTTCCACTTGTTGCTGCCTTGCATGGATATAAACCATTGTTAAAGAATACAACAGTGATACAGTTATATTTCATCAGCACGATATGTTCCTGGGGCAAGATGTTATTTAGAGTCTCAAGTGTGATTTCAAACTCTATTTGGTGCTCAAAACACTGCACGGGGGAAAGATGAATGAGACACGTCCTCAGTGTGTCCCCAAAGGTTGTATACAGGTGTCCCACATGCACTCTTTATCTGCATTACGGTTTCCTATTAACAGTTTCTCCCTGTGGATGTATTTATTATGATTATGTACATTGTAAGGGATTAATATTGAGGATAGGATTAAGCAGGAATCAGAAACCCAATTAAGCACCCCTTCATCTTTGCTAGCGGAGCTGTGTCTCTGTTTCACAGTGTGAGATCGCTTCTCCTGTTCGCTCAACACCTACTGCCCTCTATTTGTTCTGGCCCTCCTTCTACCAAACCCTCTGTCTCTGCATTTTAAATGTGCACACATCCGCTCTTGATCCGTTTCCTTTTCGTTTATCTATCCAGCTCCACCCATTTCCTCCTGCCTTCACCTTCATCCTGGTTTTCCTCTGATCTTTTCCTCCCACTGCCTTACTCTTCCTTTCAAATTTCATGTCTCTTTGAGGTAGACAGCAAATTTGCCATTTTGCCCCCAAACATACAACCCACACTATTAAACCACATCAATGATTCATTCCCGAACCGAAACTTCAATTACACTAGTAAAAGACTGCGGGAGAACATAGTGGTTCAACTGAGGGGTGAGCCAACAACGACTGCCAATTTGAGTAAGGGTGAGTGCTCTTCTGTGAGGAGAAATGGTTTATGTCTATGCATGTGTGTGTGTCAGTGTGTCATTGTGTGGCTGTGTGCAAATGTAATCCTAAGTAATCTGGCAGTACAAACCCAGGTAGCACAGAGGGTGCTGAAATGCTAGGAAGCTGTGTGTTAGTATTCCTGGCACAGCTCTAAAGGCATTAATATCACCTTTTAGCACAATATTCACAAACAAGTAGCAAGACAGTGACACGAGAGGAGAAGAACGGTGGAGAAGAAAGAAAAGAAGAAAGAATACAACAGAAAAAATAAAGACAATCGATTGTAGCAAAGCTGGAAAGGCTGTAGGGAGTACACAAGTGTGGAGAAGTGCGAATGTTTACGTGAGATTTGGGCTTGGCATGCTTTGTGTCTTTGGAGTTGAAACAAATTAATGACATGAGTTCATTTCTCTGACTTCCTCTCACCCTCTGCTCTCTCCACTGTACAAAGACAGTGGTCTATGGAGAGAGACTTATCTAGAAGCAACAGAAGCACTCTGCATGTGTATGTACGCCCAGTGTGTGTGTCTGTGTGTGTGTGCCTCTATTTAAAAAGTGAGTGTGTCTGCGTTTGTAATCGTATATGTGTACAGTCTGGCAACATTCTGCACATGTCTGGCAAATCCACATAGTGTGTGTGTGTGGGTGTGTGCTTGCGTGTTTCGTTCTGTGAATGCGTTTTCTTGGTTTATTTTAAGTCATGAATATATATTCTGATACATTTATATGTAAACTCATTGGACACTTTATTAGGTACACCTTGCAAATGTTAGGTTGCACCACCTTTTGTTTTCAGAACTGGCTTAACTCTTTGCGGCACAGGTTCAACAGGTTGCTGGAAACATTCCTCAGAGATTTTAGTCCATATTGACATGATAGCCTCACACACAGTTGCTGCAAATTTGTCAGAGGCACATCCATGATGAGAAGCTCCCATTTCACCACATCCTAAAGGTTCTCTATTGGATTGAGATGTGCTGATTGTGGAGGGAACTCATTGTCATGTTCAAGATACCAGAGATGATCTGAACTTTGTGAGTTTTATTCTACTGGAAGCAGCCGTCAGAGGATGGAGTTTAAATGAAAATAAACTAGTACTAAGGTACCAAAAGTGTGCCATGGTAATATACCCACATCATTACACCACCACTCTGGACCATTGATACAAATCAGAATGGAGCTGTGCTTTCTTGTTATTTACACCAAATTCTGGCCTTCCTACAGTAAATGGACTGGTTTTTATATTGTGCTTTACTACTCAGCTTAAGCACTCAAATCGCTTTATAGTACAAGTCTCATTCACGAATTCACACACACGTTCAGGAATGTACTTTTTTTCTATGCCTAAGTGCTTTCTATCTAACATTGATATATTCATCAGATTCAGACTCTGATGAATGGACAGAGAAACTAGGATTCATCTTCTTCAAGGTTCGACGTGCTGGGCATTCAGAGAGGTTGTTCTGCATACCTTGGTTGTAACAAAAGGCTATTTGAGTAACTGTTGCCTCCCTATCAACTTGAAGCAGTCTGGCCATTTTTCTATGCCCTCTGGCATCAACAAGGCATTTTCACCCAGAAAACTGCCACTCACTGGATATTTTCTATCCAAATAAACACCAACAACTATAGCACATACAAAGTCACAGAAACAAAGTTTCTTCCCCATTCTGAGGAATGGTTTGAACTTCAGCAGGTTTTCTTGAGCGTGCCTGTCTGCCAAAGTGACTTGAGTTGCTCCCATGTGATTGACCGATTAGTTATTTATGTAAACAAGCAGTTGAACAGGTGTACTTAACAAAGTAGTGAGTGAATATATATGGAAAACACTAGATCTTTAAAAAGTCTAAATCTTTATCTTTAAAGCAGCTGAGATTTGCTGGTTGTTTTTTTTTTTTTTTTTCAAACATCTGGGTATTTCTGTATTGGTATGTCAGTGCTTTTGTTCACTCAGTCCACAGCTATGATTCATAATTAAACATTTCAGTATTTGTACCTAAGACCTATTTTCATTTAGCGTACATGATTTAAAATGAATTTTTATAATGCCAAATGTTTCTGATAACCTCTAGATTATAATTACTTCAGTGGGCTTTTTTAGACAAAAATGTAGAAACGGTAATGTTATGAAATACACTTACATGGAGTGTTCGCACTGCATTTGGGGCAAACAAATATTGCTTCCCTCAGGCTGAATTGTGAAAACGTTCCATGGAGATGCCTTAATTTTTTATCTAGTAACATCACTGAGACAAGACTTTATTTGTGCAACAATGTGGTTTCTGTCTAAATACCTGCAAAAACAGTGGCATTCACATCAGTGTTAACAAGGCTTTGTGATTATTGTTAATTAGCCAATACTAGCTAAAGTAAACAATGAACAAGACAATATTAGAGATCAGCATGATCAACTTTCTGTCCTTACCCAAGTCAGGATGAAGATTTCTGTTGTTGTTTCATAAGAAATCCAAACAAGGAAATGCTCTTAAGTAGTAAATTATTTCACACTAAAAAGATTTTAATGATTAAATGTGAGATTGAAGTATGCAGAAGCAGAGTTTGAAAATACTTCAATTCATGCATATTTTACAAAAGGTGTACATTTTTTATACATATGAGCTGAGAACTGAATTACACTTGTTTTTGCATCACACTAAGTTTGCATTTCCCATTGTGCCTTCTGGTCTGCTATCCCTCTGTTCTTTTCCAAAGAGAATTTTGGCTGATCAGCAAATCAGAATACATTTGTGTCCTCTAAAAGACCTTGCACCCTCAGAAACAGAACAAAAGAAAAAGAAAAGAAAACACTCACTGTAGCCTTAGCTCTGCACAGAAATTGAATTCCAAAAATAATCACTTACTCCTGCAAATATAATCTAGAATCACAGTAAAGTGATATTCCGCCACACAAATATCAATCTTATCTTAAGCCAGCCTAATAAACTGTCATCTACGCTGCCACCAGTTTTTCATAACAAATCCCTCACCAACACCACAACTCATTAGCATCTTGCCTGAGGTTTTAAAAAAAAAGGAGGAAAAAAAGGACATCTTCAGCCCTCCTGTGACAACAAATGTGGCTCAGTTTTCATGATCGAACTCACAAACACATTAAAACCCAGATCTTCAAGGTAAGAAGAATATTTATTTATTGTTGTTCATGAATTCTGAGTTTCCTCAGGATGACTAATGGCAGGATAGTAGTAGATTCAGTCAAGGACCATCTGTGGTGGAGAGCTGCACTGATTAGCCCAAATAGTCTCCCAACCTGCTGTGGGCATAAGCAGCTGCCAGAAAAACATGCACACATGTATCCCGACTCAGTGTGACAGTGTGTGTTTAAGCTTGTATGTGTGTGTCTCTAAACATGTTAACACACATCAAAATCTGAGCATCTGTGTATTCAGGAGAGAAGAGATGTGTGGGAATGTGCGTTTTTCTTATGTGAATGTATGCATAGATGTGTGTAATTAAGTGTGTGTTTGTGTTGGCATCCGCTTAATCACCTCCCTGTGAGACACCGAGGGTTTGTACAGGTGATTGAGGTGAAGTGTTAATCAGGACCTCTGGAAAAGTTTCAGTGAATATATTTGTGCAAGACAGAGGAAATATGCACTCACTGCCCAGGTGAATTATTGTTTGTGCAGCTGCATGCATGAATATAAGTGATTAATATGTGCATAATATGCTGTTTTCCACATTAAATTCTGCAAGACTGCATTTGCACGTTGGTATCCACAAACACGTTTGTTCTTTAGCCTCTGTACTGTAAATCAAACCAATCTGGTTGTGTAAAACAGTCTCCTTCTAGAGGATTAGAAAGGCCTAATTTTCCTGCACTTTTGTTTCCTCCAAGGGTCTCAATTGACATTCAGAGAGGAGGGACTCAGTTCTAATTAGGTTGGCTGACACATTCCAAGATTCAACCAATCAATGATTCGCTAATGGGCTGTCAGTCAAATGACAAAGCCTGGGACAGGTCAGGGTCGCTAGAGGAATGCCTTAATTTCTCAGCAGAATGGGACAAAATAGGCCAAATAGGAATCCGGCCAATGAGGGCAATTACAGAAAATGATGAGGTCCAATAGTAGGACATGAGGCATAATGAGCCACGGGATGGTGGAGGGAGGGCTGCTGTGAGCTTTTTAATCATTTAAACTTTCCCAAGGTAGAAGTTTGAGCTTGCCTGCAGCTCTTTTTGCTTTTATGTTCTTTGCTGGTCTTTGATTTTCACAGCACGTTCAGATTAATGTCTCCAGCACATTACAAGCTCGCTGTTATCATAAACACCAACAGAAAGATACACGTGTATCAAGTGACATCTGCAGATTTTCTGGTGTCTTTTATCTCAGTTGATGCGTAACACCTGTTGCTGATGTACATAAAAGACAAAGACGAGACAGATGCCGTTTTGTAGTAGGCCAGGACTTGAAAAAGCTTGTTTGGTTTTGTTTCATCGCTGTCACGAGGAAGAAAGAAAATGTTTGAATTGGAAAGTGGATAAAAAGGTAGAATTAGCAGAATCCAAGGATGAATGTACCATAGAAATGACTGTATAATCTTCAGAGGAAGCTGTACTGCATTTGCTCAAAAACCGAGCAAGCTGTCAAAGAAAAGACACGTTTTGTGTCATCAATAATATGACACACAGATTGTTGGGTGCAAAATGCGATCAAGACTGCTGGCATTTATTGCATTCTTTCTTGCTTTGTCACAAACTGAGTTTGATTGGCTCCTGAAAGTTCCCATGGCAAATCCGGTCTTTGACAATTGGACATGACTGCATTATGAAAACATTAGTTCAGCAGAAATGAAATGTTAATTTAATTGTGACATTACTGGAGGGAAATGTTTGACAGCTCATAAGCAAGTGTGACAATTAAACACAAATGCTGCTGAAACAATAGTTACTTTGCATATTTTATTTAAATGTTCAAAGTACATTTTGGCTGCGTGAGAACAGAAGCAGCACTAATGTGTATTTTCATATTTATATTTGATTATATGTGAAAGGGAACACGCAGAGATTTACTCACCTGAAAAGTGCCTTTTGATAATAATTTCTTTTGTTTCTTTGCTCCAGAACTTTAATCTTGTAAAATCAATTCCCTCGACTTATCTAATATGCATGGGGGAGGGGGAGGGGAGGGGGGGTAATCATAAAAGCTATAAAGTGATGGTACACAATCTATCATAGCAACAAAACACAGACATACAAAGTTAACAACTTCTAGGTGAACATAAAGGGTTCTTCACTGGACCCAGTAGACTTCATTTGCACATTAAATGCAACTATACAACACAAAATACTTTAGAGCTAATTCATTATATTACAAAATAAAGAAAATACAAAGGTGGATGCACACCATTATATACATCATGTTACAGCACACAACTGACGGAGGGAGAAGCTGAACTTAATATGCAGATGTCAGAATGAATGAAAAGCTTAGAAATGCCTCCAACACCTTCATCCTCTTACCAAAAACATTAAAAAGAAAAAAGCAGAAAAACAGGGACAGGGAAATGCTAGGCAGGAGGAGGAGAAGTGACTAGTTGCAGTGCCACTTTGCTGAAAAAAGTAATGAATTTTTATGGGAAATGTGATCTTAATTTAGAGATGCACCAACACAGACCGACCGCAGGAAAATAGAGGCTACAGCAATCCTTTCAACCATGGTTTCATTTAAGTGGGATAATTAGGCTACAGCAGGCTTTAAGAATTAATTTGACAATGATATACAACACATAACGTTTGCTAACGCGTTTCTCCAGTTCAGTTGCTTATGCGGTGTCTGTAAAACATATAGGATCTGCCCTGAAAATGCTCCAATAAATAATGTTTCGATACGTCTATCTACTTTATCACACACTGCTATTAAAAGTCTGTTTGGTCTGAAATTCCACACTTTCTGTTTCTCTCTCTTAGAAAAAAAGCTTGTGTTTCTCAAGAAGCTTAATTTCTTAATTTTCATCATTATGCTCTTCATTTCATCATCATATTGTCTTTGATCCACAATATTTGCCCATTTTCATACAGTCTTTGCAGATCCATTTAAAAGTCTCAAAGTTGCATTTTATGACTGTTTCAACTGAGATTTACTATCTCTCAGATCGAAACAAATATAGAGCCAACTGTCTTTGATCAACCTGATAAGTGAGCAAAGTGTTTGTGCGTTTTCATTTCATGCCTGAGGGGTATGTGGGTTAATTACATTTTTCGCTCATTTACAGGCTAGAAAGATTAGCTATACCTTGCAACTGTTCAATTACAATTTCCTTAACTGTGGAAAAATAAATGTTCCCACTGTTTTCTCTCTAAGACAGATATTCCCCTGGCACAGCAGTATAGATTCAGCCCATATTGAACGTTGGTGGATCGGTTTCTCCACGGCGTGACCGAAAGTGGAAAAAAAGAAAACATCAGGCTGCAGAAGATGTACATGTTGAGTTCCACAGGTTAATGTCCCTCCTGGCTACAGTGAGCTGTGATAATAGGTGAGAGCTGTGCCCATTACTCCCATTGTCATAAGGGAGGCTGTACTGTGCTGAGCTGGCAGTGCTGGGTGCAGGGGATTACATTAATATAGGCCACTATGCCTCTCCCCAAGCGTTCGCAGCACTTTGCAATGTGTAGAGTGGGTGAGAAGAGGATGAAGAGGAGGGGAGAGTGGGGAGACACAGCTCACCTCAGAGTGGGAACACAGGCCAGCTGGGTAATAATGTGAGGTCTTGTATGAGGCTAATATGAGCTAATCTGTGTCTTCTATGATCTATTTCAATCTAATCAGTCACTTTTCCATGTAGGCCATTTGTCACTGCATTAACATGGGACTTGCTAATGAAGTTGACAACAGACTGGCACAGTTCCTGGCCATAACTGGCCCAATGTAATTATAGCTTCACAGAAGCACATCCGCTCCATCCAACTACTGCTACTCGTCCTTTCGTCTTAACAGTCTGAGCTCCTTTCACCTTTATCAACACACACACACCCACACAAGTGACAACAGCCCTTAACAGTATTTATGGTATTAAATTCTTCTTTGCTGTTTAGGATATTGCTCAGGATGATCTAATTTACAATACAAGGTCAAGTAAACATCCCTTAAAATCTTTGCTGCCCTTCAGTGGAAGTGGAAGCTAGCTTTAAATAGAGCAACGACAGTATGACCACTTTATAAAGTAGATGTGGGAATGTGTTAGTTATTAGTTTTTTGTATAGGAAAGAGATATGGAAAACATCTGCTTTAATTTAGAACCATATCTCTGACTACCTGCTAAATAAAAGACCATTATTAAGTCTCATTTAAAGACAGTCTTTGCCAACTCCCAAGAAAGATATTTGGGACCTTAAGCATTGAATTTGTCACCCTTTCACAACCAGCTGCTAACATTTGGTGAGCGCCAATCATTTGGAAGCTCGCAAATGGAAATAAGTTGATCTGTTGAACCAAAACAATAAAAGTTCAGGCTGTAAAACCAAAGCAATGAACTCAAATACATTTGTATGCATTGTACATGTAATAAAATCTTTTGATACAGGTTATATTTCTATTTGTTGGCCATGATTAACAATTGTTAAAACTTCACAGCCCTTGTGAATATAAAATCTCTCCTCGGCACAGCTTTGAAAACTCATAATAGTGCTTTGGATGTGTACTGCACCAAAGCTCCAGCTGTGTTTTATTTTCAGCTTTACTGTAAGACATTCATTAGTGCTCAAGAAGCTCTGATCAGCCAATGTTGACAAGAGCAATTACATTACAATTTGACCATCAAGCATAACAACATGTCATTCATGTACTGTACACCATAAACCTGACAAAACTTGATTGCAGGGTCACTCTTTGTCTCACTTAATCACTGACTCACTCAAACACTTAATCACTCTTTTTTCTCCACTTCATTCCATTTTTTCCTCTTCTTTTGTCCTGTCTTCATTTTCATCCTCCTTCCATCTTACTTTTTCTCTCTGTTCTTCATCTCTGCCCACATTTTATAGCCTCCTATTTTTAATGTACTTTTAATTTACTGTTCTCTTTTCCTTCTTGCCTGTTTTTCCTTTATTCACTCACTCACCACCTTTTCTACATCTGTTCTTTTACCTGCAACCCTAATCCGTCCTTGTCACTTGTCACTTGTATCTGGCTTCCTTTTGTCCTGCTTGCCTCCAACACCTTTGCCAGCTCCTTACTCCTCGTATACCTCTGTGTCCTGGTCTCACTCCCTCTAATGATACACTCTTTTGCTTACTTTTCTGTTTGTTTTTTCCCTTTACTTTCATTTGCTTTTGCTGTTTCTCCCTTCCTTTCCCTTTTACTCCCCCTCTTCCCCAGTCAGCCCTTGCTATATATTTCTCAATGCCTCTCTGTGTCTCTTCTTCTTTCTACTCACTCTGAGCGATGGCTCTATTGATTCTTTCTGTGATGATATTGCCCAAGGACAACCATGGGGCAGAAAACCTTTTTAACTTACCTGAGTGTCTGTGTGTACAGTGTGTGTTTAGTATCTGTGTATGCATGTGTGTATGTGCAACCAGAGGCAAGTTTAACTTTTAGGAGTCATCACTAATCACATGTCACAAAACAGCCTCTAGCCTTCATGGGTCCACTCTGTGTGTGTTGTGCAGGTTTTAAGGCCCGCTGAGTGTCTGCAGGTATTAGTGTGTTTTCATACAGATGAAAGAAGTTGTAGAAGTGAAAAGTTTTCTCTTCTAATTTTTCAAATCTCATGTTGGGGTGTGGCCACAAATCACCAACTGGCTTCATGGCCACACATCAAAAGCTATCAGTCTGTGTTTGTGATAATTTCTCTCTACTCTCCAAACTCTTGGAAAGCCTTCCGTACTGTTGGCTTCCACAACAGGTGGATGACTGCCCTCATAGATGCAGATGCTTCTCAAGCAGCCAGATTGTGCCTGTGAGCCTCCTGCAATCAGGATAACACACGCTAAGTCACATGCAGGCATGCACACTGATACTAAGGCATGATACATATTGCAATGACAAAGCTCAAAGGAAGGACATAGAGAGGAGGACCACAGATGGCTACTTCAATGTCATCTAAATTTCCACATTTATAACATAAGTTTGGGAATATACAGTGCAAAAGTCTTGACCATCCTTCAGTTCTTTATATTTTGCTTCCAAGGAGTGTTTTTGAGCAGTAGTTCTCCTGACTTCCTGAAGGTCTCTTAAAAATTTTATTCAGACATCGGCTGGTTTTTTGTTTATTCTGTCTTTGTACCTGATCATTTTCTGATGAATGAACTTAACACTGACTTGCGAATCATTCGAGCATAAAAAAGACACCTAGACACCTATCTGCACATAACAGGCAGCTTAGTAAAGAACCACTTTTAAATAGTTTCTTTAGACACTTTGTTATTAGCAACCTGTTGTTATTTATTCTCGTGTCTTAATCTATAAAAAAAAAAATACCAAAGATAATGTAGGTTGACAGGCATAAAACAGTATTTTTGTATTTTGCCCTAAACTTGCCATATCTGGGCATCATGTACAGTGTGTCTTTAAAACATTCCGCAAACTAGACAAGTGGAGGATAAAAGAAGAAGTGGCAGGCCTAAAAATCTGTCTACAGCAGATGAACAATATCTGAAAGCCATGTCCTTAAATCTGACACAGACCTGAGAGATGCATCTGGCTCTTCTGGTGAGCCATCATCAAAGCCTCATCAGAAATGGTCTCAGTGAACGGGTGGTTGTCAAGAAGCCATTCTTAAGAAAGGGAAACAGGGAGAAAGGCTGAAGTATGTCAAATTACACAAAAACTGGACTGAATATCAGTGGCAACAGGTCTTATGGAGGGATGAATCCAGATTTAACATTTTTTGCTCAAATCGTAGGAGGTCAGAAGAGAGATACAGCAGTGAGTGTCTACAACCAGATGTAAAAGACGATGGAAGAAAATGCCCTTCAAGAAGCCCAGAGAACTATGCCTGAAGACTACTCAAAGAAATTACAACAAAGCTGAACGTTCAGGCTCTGTTGAAGAGTATGGTGATACCAAAAGTTGGCTTTTAAACTCATTAAAATTGTGGAAAATGTATTTTTGTCTTATGTACCAAATTCCCATGTATATTTATGCATGGTTCAATAAATCAGTGCACCAATTTCCCATTTTCCTAACAAAATATAAAGAAAAATAAAGAAATTGAAGATTGTTGTAGGACAACTTCCTCTTGGATAAGCAACATGTTAGGGTGTGTATACATAAGTGAAAGAAGAACTGTGGTCTAAAGCAAAGAATGCACACAAAAAAACAATCCAACAACCCAAATACGACTTTTTAAAATACTAAGCCTTACCATCACAACCATACACACGTGCAGATGATAGCATCAGATCAAGATACGAAAAGACGCCAGAGATGGAACAAACAGTAAAAAAAAGCAGTGTGCAGACTGACTTTTTTTCTCCCTTGGTGTACATTTATTTAAGTTCCCTGACATTTTGAGCTGCGCAGCAGATATTTATTCAATCCACTGAAAATGAACCTGCTGCGGTGGCTATTGTAGAAATTCCGCCTTCCGTGCAGCTATCCCGCATTAGTACTGCAGGATAGCTACAAGGAAGCAATTTGTTTTGGTTACTGTATTCCCTCTAAGTACAGCAGTGGTGCGGAAAGCATCTAAAATGTGCCTCCCACAGTTCATCTGTATTCATCCCCATGGGCTGCATTTAATTCAGTAGCATTATTTCGACGTGTAAAGTAACTATCCATAAACCTCAAAACTAATTGAAAACATTCAGTAAATATGCTGAATAAGCAAGAATAAACTCATCTCTCACCACCACTGTAAGTTAAGAACATGAAATAGGAATACGTAGCAAAATCGAATCTCTATGAAATAACTATTCACATTGCATGACTAATTGTGCATGCTCAGTACCCATATCACTTGGAAATTTGTTGTGAGAGCTTGAGAGCTTCCATTTTATTGATAAGCTTTCACAGCAAACGGATCACTTGTTGAAAAAGGGGAAATAGTTTTCTCGTTAATCCATCGGCATTAATGTTTTGACTGTAGAGTGCACCAGTGGTGTTTCAGTGGAAGTGGTAAAAATCATAGCGTTGACCACTGAGCAGTTCTGCCTCACATGGACCAAGCTTGTATCTACAGTATTGAAGAGTGCCAGGGGAGTCACATCATAATTAATTGAGTTAATTGCCTTTCAGACAGAAATTCAATCATTATTTACCAACTCCTTCAGGAGATTTGAAGCAAAAAAGTATTTTTTTTTCCCCGGAAGCCACCAATGACTCTCCCATTCACCTCTCTAGTGTTCGCTCAATAATTTCCATTGTTTGAGATTGTGGATTATTCATTCTAATATAATACGATGACCTTTTCTTTGTTCAAATCCCTTCTTTAAGTTATTTCCTACAAAAGTGCGTGAGCCGTTTGAAAGCCATGCCAGTTTTTATGCATAATACAATATGTTGCAACATAAACATTTGTTTGCATGCTGTTGCTTAAAGATAAACGTGGACGACCCAAGTTATGTTTAATTTGTAAACCCCCCCTGAGATATGGTGTACTATAATTGCTCTGAACCACGGGCGGTTTGGCTATTTTTCCAAGATAAGATAACACGGTGCAAGCTCTAATGGAATTCCCGCTGAGAGAGTGAGACAGAGTGCGAGGGGGAGAGAGAGAGAAATCGGAATATGTGTGATGAGGGGAAAACCCTTACTCTTTACCTCATTCATGCTGTGGCTGTTACTCGCCCACACACAGTGCATACGCACATTCTCGAGTATGTTCCTACGTTCATTCATGCTTCATCACAAACACATATGGCCACGCACACTACAAAGCACACGCGTATGCATGGCTGAGCACACGTATATGCACTCGTGCTGTTCTAACCCAATAACACAAAGTGAGAGCTTGCATAAATTGTTGTCAGTGGTGGCAGCTTGTCCCGTGAAGGTCAAAGAACTGTTTTTCAGTGAGCCTGCCGTTTGACAGATCCCTGCTTTCGCCATCTACATCTGTGCACAGCCCGACTCTTCCTCTTTGTCTTCCTATTCATTTATCTTCCTTCATCTTCACGTTCTTAAAAAAAATTCTCCTTCCTTCTGCTTTTCATTCATTTACCTTGTCACTTTCCTTTCATTCATTCATCCATTTTCAGTCCCAGCATTTTTCTTATTCTTCCTTCATGTTTTGGTTTCTTCAAAAAAAAACAAACCCATCCTCCTTCTTCACTCTGTCTTCTTTTTTGGTTTTCTGAACCTCACTCCTTTATAGTTTCTCTCTTTGAGCCATAACAAACTTCTGATCACCGTAGCCTCTCTCATTGCTGATAGAGTCCGTGAATGTTTCCTGGTTTTCTGTCCCTTTCCGTCACACTCTTTCTCTTTATGACCAACAGGCAGCACAACCAGGGATGTCAGGGTTTATCTCTAATGATGAAATGGAGGCCAACAAAAAACAGGTTTGAGCAGCTCAATGGCATGGGCTACATCCTATCGCTACTACTGTCTCTCTCTTTCCTCTTCCCTTTTTATATTATATCTCAGTATTTGCTACTGTCTGTATGTGTGTGATCTGAGGATGCTCTGTGTGTATGTCTATCAAACACAGAGCTAATTGAGGTCATTGGTGGTGCACATGCTGAAGCAGGGAGATGGAAAAAAAAATCCACAGCTTTGAACCTTCTCTCTGCTCAGCACCCTGCCAAAAAATCTCCCCCCCTCTCTCTGCCCCTCTCCCTCTCATCATACACTACATTATACACACTGGTTAATACACACATAAACAGAAAGGCACACATGTTTAATTTGTGACCAAACAGAAGCTTTTAATCCTCAGATTTCAGTGAGGCTGTGCATATGCGCTTACAGTGGATGTGTGCATATGTGTATATGTCTGGCTTTGTAAATGAGTACGAGGGTTTGTAAGTAACTCCTTTGAGGTATGGTTTGAAATGAAAATACGTCAGAGAAGGTCTACATCCTCTGTTAACCTCGGGGTGTTTCTGTCCTTCTGCTGATGTCAATAACCACACAGACACAGTTCCAATAAGACCTCTGCACCCGCCAGTGCAGTGGGGCAGCTGATGGTGACTGATAACTCACTGAGGTGTGGGTATAAACTGTCAGAGTTCATTTAAAGACCAGTGCTTTTATTCAACCCAAAGTGCCTTGGAAATCACCTGGGACGATTCTAAATAAGGCCCCGCGTTTAAAAACACAGACATACACCCATACACCTAGCAGGAAGACAAAGAGCACCATCTCTTTGCTACAGCTGAAGAATACACGTTTTCAATCAAATGTTAAAGCAACGAGAAACCCGGACCACACCAACACCCGTAGATGCCAGTCCCATGCCACCCCATTAAACTGTTTATCTCAAATTTACAGCTCGCCTTTCAAACATTTGGAACAAAAGGCACATCTGAAAGCAGATTATTTGAAAAAGAAACTCAAACAGGACAAATAGTATCGTCAACCTTACAAGTCTCCATCCTCCTCCTTATATTTCATTTGTTACTGATTCAGAGTTTTAAGTAAGCTGATTCTGTTTCTTTCAAAAACTCGTAATTTCTTTCTTTTCTCCATATGTCTTGATTTTTGCATGCATTTCTTTTCCCTTTAGACACTTTTTGTCGAGGGGCTAAATAATTTGAGTACAGTCAGCTTACTCAAGAAACCAGTCTGATATGGTTTGAGATCTGTGACATGACGTGCTATCCTGATGGCAGCTGTCTTTAGAAGATTTGTGCAATGTAATCATAAGGGGGTGCACCTGGTCAGAAGCAATGCTCAGGTAGGTTATGTGCTTTTAGTTCTAAGAGGCCACACTACCACCTACTATCATCTCCATCATACTGAACTGCTGATATAAAGCAGGATGCATCCATCTTGTTGTTTACACCAAATTCTGACCCTATCCAAATGTCACAGCAGAAATTGAGACTCATCAGATCAGGCAATGTTTTCACATTTTTCTGTTGTCTATTTTTGGGTTAGCCTGTGAAAACTGTACCCTCAGTTTCTCATTCTTAGTTGATAGGATTGGCACCCACAGGAGTGGCATTAACAAGGCATTTTTTACCCAGAGAGCTGCTGTTCACTGGATATTTTCCCTTTTTTCGACTATTCACTATAAACCTCAAAGATGGCAGTGCAGAAAAATCCCAGCAGATCAGGAGTTTCTGAAACACTTAGACCAGCCCACCTGGCACCAACATCCACACCATGTTCAAAACCCCTTAAATCACCCATTCTACTGTCTGTTTGAACAGGTGTACCTAACAAAGTGGCCGGTGAGTATATTTCCACTGAGAATTCCCCCCACTCCCACTGAAGCCTTTGAAGTGCTCTGAATACAGAATGTATGAATTGGAACAACCAGGGGGAAAAAAGATTAAAAAAAAAAAAAGATACCCAGGGACAAGCCTACATTACCGATTCATCACCTCCATGCACTCCTGCATTATTTCTTATGTATGAGACAATTTACCCCATCGATTAACAGTCAGTCTACAGAAGCACAAAATGTTTGGGGCACACAGGGTCACAGGGTATGAACTCACCAAGGGCTGAGAGGAGAAATGAGAGCGTAAACTGCTGTCGCCGACGGCACATGGCGCCACCCGGAACAATGATAAGCATTCATCATACAAGAGTTGCATTAATTCTAACCATTTATAATTAAGCGCTAAAATGACAAGCACTGAATAACGATCATATGTTCTACCACCTATTTATAAGTCAAGGTCAACGTTTTGAAAAGAGCAGGAAGATTGTGTTATCAGTGGCCTAATATTCCTCATATCACTATCCTCACTATGACATACTACAGTGATTATCAATAAAATCATAATCAATTTCCAGGCATCAAGCCAGCTGGAATATGTTTATAATGCATCTTTACTATCACACAGAGACAGAATGATGGCCTGCTGGGTGTTTTTGCATCACATAGCAAACAGAGCTGGTTATTGATCCACTCATGTCAACTCACTCACTCAAAAAAAAAGAAAAAAGATACAAAAGTAGCAACTAATGAGAAACGTGATTCAATCCTGGTAAATCTAATATGGGGATCCGTCTTGACAATGAAAAAAATTGTTTGTCATCTAAACAGAATTGAAAAGCATTAAGATAATTGCGCCGGGGTGTATGATATTACTGAAGAGGAGATTGTGTTGTATGAATTTATATGAATTCAGAAACGCTTTGTATTTCATTCATGCGTCTTCTTCTGTGTTGGACCCAATTCACAGCTTGACTTAAAGAGAATCAATAATCCTGAGATGGAAATTTCGACATCAAAGGAATTTCTCCAACTGTAAGAATGTAAAGCAGATAAAGTAGACGGTCTCACACTTACCAATGAAGCGATGCAATTACCTCCTGCTGTTTAGAAACTGTTGCAGACCCTTTTAGACGTAGTTTATTTACCACCGGCAAGTGTTTCTAAAATTACAGTGTTACAGACAATGATTCTTGTTGCTGCATTCACTTGCGTTGTTAATGCAACTTGTCCGGTTTTACCAGTGACAGCTTAGCTAAGCCAAGAAGGTAAGTTTGTTCAGTTCCCCTAATCCTCCGAGAATAATGTCACTTGGGTCTTAGATGAAACTGTGTAGTAAATAATTTGAAAAGAACAAGGAACACGATTTACAAGGGCATAGTAAATAACTTTTATACAGGAGCTGATTGTCCTGAAATACCATAAAAGCAAACTCATCATCTAAAATCATCTAAAAGCCATATAATGTGCTTACAGCCAATGCTGCCTCATTTCTCTGCAGTCCCTGTTCCCCATTAGATTATGAAAGATTCTCTCCTCTCCTCTCCTCTCCTCTCCTCTCCTCTCCTCTCCTCTCCTCTCCTCTCCTCTCCTCTCCTCTCCTCTCCTCTCCTCTCCTCTCCTCTCCTCTCCTCTCCTCTCCTCTCCTCTCCTCTCTTCGACTTTTCTTGATAAGATCTTTACATTTCCGGAAAGACCAGCCAGTTAGTTTATAGCTTAGCATAAAGATAAAGCAAAACAGCTTAGCTGGCCATAGTGAGTAAAAGTCACCTACCAATAACAGCAACAATTAAAGCTCATTAAGTAACAAATTATATCTCATTTGTTTGATTGATAAAACAACAAACTATAAAAATTATTTTTTTGGTTTTATGTGACAGCACACCACTGACCTCCTTAATTAAACTAGTCTTAAGGGGATACAGATCATTTACTGTCAGTAAACGTGTTAAAAAAATATCATTTAGGCGTTATTTAGCTTTATGGATATCCTTTGAACCATGTTGTTGTTTAAAATATACTTAATACATACATAATACAGTAAAACATATTAAATTTCCTTAGGGATTATTAGAGTATTCTGATTCTTAAACCAAGAAAAGTGTGATACAAAATGATGTTAAGGGGTTAGTTTTATGACATAGATCAGGTTAAAATAGATTGGAGCACATTTTAGCAGCTTACAATAAAGCAGGACAGAGTAGAGTACAGCTCTGTGTCTTCACTTCTTTAAGGAAACATTTACACTACTTAAAGCCGCATTTTGAGGTTGGTGTTGTTTCTTTACACTAATTATTGTAATAGAGGCACAAAATATATTTAAGTATCAACTCAGTCAGAAAATATATGTTACTTCTTAATGATTAAATCATTAGGTGACAAAACAAAAAGGATAATGAGACTGTAGACCCCCTGGGGCATTTGATGCACAGTAAGGTTGAACATCCTTTTCTTTTAAACCGCATGGCTGGTGCAGTTAAGATTCTTTTCACATAATTTTGCTGCTGTGGAATCAAGACAGCTAATGGTGGAACTGCCCTTTTCTAACTTTTATGCTAAACATTTTCCCCAAGTTCTCCAGACTAAACAAAATGTAATTTGGTGTCTTCATGCTCTGCATGTTTCTGCAAAGTGAGAAGAAAGAATACAACTAACAGGCAATACAATATACATAATAGAATAAATTTAAATTATGACATAATAATATACTGAGTAAGTAAAAACAGTTACGGAGCGCAGCATAAACTAGGATTATAATACAAAATGTAAAATCTGTAAACTGACACCAATTATTTGATATTTGATACCATGTTTTTTTCAGTTTACTGACAAAACATCATATTTTTTTTGCCTTTAAGGCCATATTTTAGTGCAGGTGCAGGGACAGTATAGAATGAGCCCCTGAATGTGGTCAGAAAAGTCTGATACAGCAACAGAGAGCTAAGATAAAGCAGATCCCCAGCCTTCTGAATACCTCAGCCTATCAGCACTGCTGACAAAACACATGGCGATGGCACATAATGAATATTGATGCATGTGTATGCACATTACCACACATCCACATCTTGGTATCATAAAGAAAGGCAAGGATAGGCGTGCCCATGGATGGACACATATGTACATGCGCGCACACACACACATGCACACAGGCCAACAGAGGATAAGCAGTTGATGACCCTCAGCTAGCTCTTCTTATCAGTCTAAGCTGGTCTTGGCTTAAGGATAAGCAAAAGGAAACGACTGGAAGGGACACTTTGGATAGATATAGAAATATTGTAATGCAGAATATCTGTGGCTCTAAGTGATTAACTTTGCTATTTCAATAGTGCCGTAGAGCTTCCTCCTACACACCCGGTGTTAAACATTTGTGACTTGATCCGGGGGACTGGCTGTCTGTGCATGGTGTGGCATATATAGACATGTTATATATTACACCTATAAAGCTCTGGAGAGTATTTTACTCACAATCACACTTTTTATTACAACATACTGAAAAGGAAGTAGTCAAGAGCTTTTTTGGCCCTTGAGGTTTAAATTTTTCGTTTGTGTATTAAATTTGCCAAAGACAGATCAGCCAGTGGATTGAATCAGAGGAGTAAAAACTGTCCTCGAATTTCTCAGCCACTTAAATCCCACACGAGCAGAACTCGCCAAAGCATCACACTCATTTCAGCAGCCACTAGTGAACTTGCAAATCCCCTTTCTTCTGCTTCTTGCAGCTTAGGGCTGCAGAGCAAGCCGAGTGGCGGGCAACAGCACAAGCCTTTGAGGTATTCAAACACACACATACATGACTGGAAACATGAAACAGCCTCTGTTGTAGTCCACTGACAGGTAGGGGTGTGCATTTTTAGGTGTATTTTTGTGTTAGTTCTAGAGTGTACCCATTGTATGTACTTACACTACTTACACAAACATATGCATATGCATAAGTCTGCATGTGTAAATGCATAAGAGTCTATACATTCAATGGAAAGAGCTATTGTGTGAGACTTCAGCACCATTTCCTGGTGCCTGCTCAGCGCTGATAAGGACACGATCCTCTCGAGACTTAAATGCACTGCAAATTGAAGAGACAATTAGTGCTTTGTTGTTTTACAATCAATAAAGTTGCTGCACCACAGTTAAAACAGAGAAGTCTATTGAATGAGCAAGATGATAGGTCACTTTTGTCACAGTGGCCACTTATACAAATGCCTTTATAACAGGTCTGCCAAGCCACAATTGAGCTGATTTTTAACTAAATTGTGTATTCCTCTGCCACTCAGTAATTTATGAGCTTCAAACTGGCAACGTGAGGCCTGATTTATCCCCTACTAGCTTGAATATCCAGCATTAATCTCCGGTGCTGGACAGTCTCCCAAGTCTCATTAATTGTCAGCACTTGCCACCTCTCTGCACACTTTTATAACAGTATCACCCCAGCTGCTTTCTGTTGTTCTGAGAAACAAACAGACACATTGGTCATTGTAGTTGCACTGGATCAGTGACCAATCCATCTCCTATCTCTCAAATAATTGCTCTCTCAATTTATTCAGCCAGAGTGAAGCCCCAAAGAGCGAAGGCCCGTTACTCCTGTCTACCTTTCCTCTGTTTGTCTCCTTATGATCCCCCAGGCCAAGTTCAAACTGTGAATTACTAAAGTCCTTGAGAAAGCCTGATTCAGAGAATTCAGTGTCAGCTGCACAGCCCTCCTGCGTGCCATTGTGATCCTTGGCCCGTCCATCTATTACTCCCCTTTAGACAACTCCACCTCTGCTCCCTTCCCTCCTCCTCACCAGCACTTCTGATACTAAATCACTTCCAATAGTTATCTCAGCCTGCAGGAGGCAAGGAGAAGAAAGGAGCAAAATTAATTTAAACTAAAAACAAAAACTATTATGTCAGCTGCACACAAGAGAGAGAAATGTTGATTTCAAGCATTTCATGATTAGACTTCACCTGTTCCTAAAAGAAAAACTGCTGTTTATAGGCTATAATTCAGTGAGGATTATCATCTCAACATCAGATAACTTTTCTATCGGATAATAGGTGGTTTGTTGTTGTTGACAACTGCTAATTAATGTGCTATTTTGTTAAATACAATTTAAGGAGTACTTTACCCAGGATAATAAAATTATTAGTTACAAACTTTGATGGCTTATCTAAAAATACATCCACTTTCTACATGTAATGATTTTTGATTTCTGAGTGTTTGTGATGGGCGGTCCATTTAAGAGAGAAAAACGTAAAGAACAGAGCAAAGAGGACAGTGAAGAATCAGAACCGATGCTCATTTTAAATTCTGCCTTGACCACTGGGTTTTCACTCATTCCTCCTCTCTGCAGCAGTTTGACAGACAAGCCTCTGCAATTGTATAAAGGTGTAGCGAAATGTGTCATCCGTCTTTCCTGGTGGACCAATGTCAGCCTCAGTCTCATATGAGATGCTGTTTGTGTGACAAACGGCCCTGAGGCGTGCCAGCTAGAACAGATCAGGGGCAGAGGGAGGGATGCGGGCCATTTTGATATTAGGTTGATGGAGACACTGCTCTGGTTTTCCACACGGAGGGCCCACAGCCAGATTTCTTCTTCTGAGAAATGAATTAAGCTCAATCCCCCATACACAGGAGACGGGAGGTTTACGGAACTGAACAGAATCAAAGCAAAAAATCTTGCCGGTGTTGTTTTTTTGCACAAAAATTGATTGATGAGGTGTGAGATAAAAATTTCCTTTGGCAGGTTTACTCAGGCTCATTTTAAAATTATATTATCGGAGCTCCACGCTGTATTGTGTGGTATTTGCCTTGAGTCTAGTCTATTTCACATAGGACCTGGCTGCCAACTCTGTATATATGTGTGTTTCTAATCTGTATTTATCCAAGGAGGGTTTGCTCAGCACTTAGGCTCTTTATGCAGTAACACTCTGCTTCACATTTATTTAGCCAGTTAAAAACATTCATATCTAGGCAGTTTCAAGAACACTTAGAGTTGTAACATGTCAGCTGCTTAACTGTTTCAAATAACGCAAAAAGGGAATATGCATCTGATATATGCTTCAGGACATTTTGATAGTAATTGTTAAGGGAAAAGGAGAGTGTTTATTTTCTATTTTTCGCTGCCTGGGTATCCTAGCTTGCCTTGCAATCTCAAGCGGCAACTTTTCAAATTCAAAAACATTCAAGATCTGACATTATGCAATGACTGCAGTCACTTCGGGACAGGCCCAAAGGAAGTGATTATTATTGGCTGGAACTTGGTGACAAAGCTGGTGTGATCTTAAAGCGTGTGGTGGAAAAAGTCATTAGGATTAAAAGACCCAATCAGATGCTAATCATCTGATCTTAGGGGACAAAATGGGGCCTTGTTTGTCTGCTACAGTTGAAGCCACACAAATAAGACAGGAAGGAAGAGGAAATGAGCTACACGTGCACAAACTCTATGCACACACACACCCCAACAGCATAAGAGGGCAGGTGTACTAGATGCCCTGCCATGGCTGACTGACTAGCTGACTGGCAAGGTCACACCGATTTGGGATGAGTATGCTGGGCATCACTGAACCCAGCACTGACAGGGGGAAGGCTGCACGTGCATGCTCGCAAGCACCCACACGAGCCTGTGGGGATTTCTCCGGCTCTCTATCAGACACACGCACACACACACACACGCACACACACACACGCACACACACACACACACACACACACACACACACACACAGTCACTTCTAAACACAAACAAGCAAAGACATACACACACAGAAATGCATGAGGGCAAAGAAGCCTCCATGATTAAATTGGTTTATTTAAGAGGGAGAAAGCAGGGTTGGCAGTCAGGGAGCAAAGGCAGATAGGGGGTAAATACATTTAAATGCATTTGTAGGGTTTTATGAACAGGGGGCTGGGGGGGGGGGGGGGACAAATAAATTCAAGTTTTTAAGGATTGAGGTAGGATAAAATAGGCAGAGGAACATAAGACGTGACTAATGAAATAAATACTTGCAAAATCTGCACATACAATATGCATAGGACTCATGTCCTATGTTTGTGCACGCTACAAATTAAAGCGCTACATGTACACATGTGCACACAGACATATAGGGAAATTGTTGGAGACAAGCTGGTGGTTAAGGCTGGAGCAGATCCCAACTGCCTCTTTGACAGGCAGCTAAACCGCATTAGCTGAAACAATGGAGCACTCAATCTTATCCACGTTCCCCAGAGAGTCCCAGATAGGGGTAGAGGGGTGAAAGGAAGGAGATTTAGCCGACTTTACATGGGGGGTAGAGGGTGAGGGTGCTTGGGCTTTAGCATGACCCCTTTTCCACACTCCTGTCTGTCAGCTGGTAATTGAGGAATAGCAAAGTATAGGCCGGTGCCTGAGTCAGTGGATAAGTAATGATCTTCTTGGGTCATTGACCTCCGTCCATTATAGTTAATCTTATCTGAAAAATAAATAATGAAATTCACCTATGAGGCCACACTGAAGTGGATCAGTACTCTTGACAATGCGTCAGCACTCATACTAAAAAGTGTCAATTCCTGCCTGTTTGAAGGATACCAAAAATATAAAGCAGCTGTGTGAAGGACACAGCTGCTTTATATAAAGTCTGTCTGATACTGAATTTTATGGGCAATGTCAATACCATTTTTTTTTCAGGATTGAAACATTCAGAAACTCCTAGAAATATATACCAATATAATATTCCACCGTTGTTGATGCAGATTTCCCATGAACACATTGCTTGTCTCACTGTCAGCATCTGGTTATCTTACTATAATGGACAAACTGCTTATGATTGCACAATTTCTTAACTACTCCAATGATCTTTTCCGGTATACCTTTCTGTCGCTGTGATATTTAAAATAAAGGTAGAGGTGTTAAGGTGTAGAGGTCTCCTCATGAAAACAAAGAACTTTAATTACTTATCCAAACCTCAATCTAGATTTTTTACACTATTTTTTCTTCCAATTTTGTTTTTTAATAATCATATTGCTATACTTCTAAAATGGAAAATGTGACATTAGCAGGCGTTTGGAGTTTTGTGTTTAAACCGATCGAATGAAGCTCTCCTTTTAGATTAGTTTTGGTGCCTCAAAGCACAGGAAAAAATCTTTAGCTACTAAATGGTCCATAAAGTTAAATGGTCAGTGTGCTAACTGTCATTTGGTGCAGGGCATGTAGTATATGGTGGAAAACAGCCAACTGCTGTTCTGGGAAAAGGGTTATGAGAGCAGTGAGGAAAGTAATGTTTAGGGATATAACACCAAAGAAATTAGTTAATGACACGCAAATGTTAGCCGGAATTCACTGTACGATTATTTTTGATTAATGTGTTAAAATTTTCCATTTTAGAAGATATAAATCTGGGCTTACTTGATTTGTGAATTCAGTCACCCATACATTCACTGAGCTGGTGCGTAAGCTAGCTCAACTTAAAGAATGAAAGCAGCTAGCTAGCATGGCTCTGCCTGCAGCTTCCTTTAAAGTAGGAAAATGTAAGTGCTTTAGCTCATTTAGATGATTTAAGGTTCTGGGGAAACTTACTGTATATGCTGGAACAATTTCTTAACCAGTGACAGATAGGACTTTTTATGGCACTATTCCAACAGTCTGTCATCACAATAATTTTGCCAGGAGTGTTACCATCATGCTTCTGTTTATCTGCACACAGTACAGATATATATGCCATGCTTAAAACCTGCCTGCAGTCACAAATTGTTGCTCGGACTAAGTCAGACATGTCCTGACTTCTGGACCTCATTTAACACACAGAGTCGAACTATCCCTTTAACTGGTCTAACGTAATCCTGTGGTTCACATATGGCCCAACTTCAACTCAGTCCACTACTGCAGAGCCTCTCATCAAAATGATTTACGAGTCACAACATGGCTCCTTCTCCCTATATCTCTCCATCTCCCTCTCTTTCTGTCTCACTGCCCAACACATTCCCATCTCCTATATTAGATAATGCACAGCCCACCGTGTAAAGAGCAATAGATTATTCTATTCCTGGTGACAACAGGGGAGAGGGGAGGGGAAGAGGAGGATTATAAAGAGCAGAATGATGAGGAGGCTAATTTAAGCAGTTTGAAAATGCCGGAGAGAGGAGCTGTATGAAAGGAATAGGACGAGATGGGAAAGACGGAGCTCAGGTTTAGAAACAAGTTCATGTGCCAGCTGACAGGTAGCTTCAAAATATGTTTGTATACAAGAGTTTCAGAACATGTATTTTGGAAAACACCCCTTTCTTAATCCACCCTCCTAACCCCTGGTAGCTACGTAAATCTCTTCCCAGCATTAATGAAATATTATGACAAATCCTGTGAGTGCATTTACTGTGTTGACAGAATCTGCGCTCCTCGGTCCCAGAGGGTCAGGATGAATTATATATCACCTTTGTTTCCATTTGTCTCTCCCTCCCTCTTTATCCTTGCTTGTTCTCTAGCTGTAACTTTCTTCCCTCTCTTCAGCCATATGGGGAACGACACATGTATCTCTCATCTTCTCCCAGAGAGCGACGGGGTTCTACCAGTCTGTTATGTTCTGTGTGGTATGTAGTTAGCAGAGCCAGTGGTGATGTATTGAGTGTAATGGCCAACAGCATTTGCTGAGATTAATTGATACTAATGGCTAACACAGTTAGTGGTGAGTGATGGCTGCTACACTGCAAACACATGGCCAACTCTGCTCCAACTGCAGCAACATGCTCCAACTGCTCTGCCATCTACAGTGCAGTCAAATCAAAGAGATATGTGTGTGAGACCATAAAGTAGCACTCAGCCACTTACTTCACTAGTGGTTTTACTGAAGACTTTTGTCACAGTGAGATCCACTTCCTGACAGCCAAAGGCTAACATTAACTGGTGTTCAAATAAAGTTAATTAGTGGAAACCCATTTTAATGAGAAAAATTATGAGCCACCAAAGCAATTTCACAAAAAAGACATTTAAAAAAGCACAATACCAAAGAAGTGAAGGTGTTGTGCAAACGTTCATATAAAAAAAATCAAAAAAACAAAATGGAAATATGTCAATCAAATGATCTAATAACTCAGCAACATTATTACAGGAAGTGATGTGAATGATGGACGTACACAGTGGAGGAGAATAGAAAATGTAAGGGTAATCCATCTTAATCGTGTCTGTGCAATATCCCAACAAGAGATGCATGTTCACGCCAGGCATAAATCCAGGGATGTATAACAATTTTCAAAAGTACAACTAAGCAGCAATTTAAATTTGGGAGCTCTGCACTAAAGTCTATTTGAAAGAAAGGATCTTTCCTTTTAATGTCTTATAATTGCATAAGGAAATGTCAGCAAAAGTGTGCCTATGTGCCTAAAATACATCCTTTAGTTTTACTTAACCAAACTTCACCATAATTTATGTAATTTAAACATTGCTTTGAGAAATACAGTACTGTGCAAAATTCTTGACCCAGCTCTTATTTCTGTATATCTAGCTTTCCTATCATTTTTAATTTTTAAGTGGTGTTGAGCGAAGATTTTCTTTGGTTATTGGCTACTTTTTCAGTAACTTTCAGTCCACTACATACATATATTTATATATAATATATATTTTGGATTCACGCAGGAGAGATTATATAGCTCAGCTGGCCTGGGAACGCCTTGTCGATGTTCCCCCAGAAAGGCTGGAGGAGATGGTTGGGGAGAAGGAGGTCTGGGCTGGGATTTTGTTTTTTAAGCCATTTAACAATGACCTTTGACTTATTCAAGCATAAAAAACACATAACTCAAGGGGTGTTGTGTTTACACATAAAAGACAATTTAAAAAAAGCTTTGAAATGTCCTCCCAAAAAGCCTTTTTAAAGACTGCTTATGTATATTCAAAGAAGGCTTGCCAAAGAGAGTTCAGGAGGTGTTGAAGAACAAAGGTATCCGTAACAATATTGACTTTCAAGTTCACTGGAATTGTATAAAACCCCTTTTTTAAGACTTATATGGTTTATTTTTTATGTATCTTTGCAAATGTGTAAATAAATTGCTGCCCTTGTTTCTCAACTTAATATCAAAATATAAACGTCTTTGCATAGTTCTGTCAAATGACCAAGAGATGCATAATGGAACAACAGAGACTGTCACTATGCAGAAAAACATAACTGCAGTAATTAAAATATAGTTAATAAATGACCCAACATCATAAAAAGTCAAGTTGATACTTTATGTTCTTGATAACGCTTTTGACGAGCAGATGCTTTGTGTTTAACATTTAAATGATGCATACTCGTTTTTTCCTCAACACATCAACTGTGAAGCACTTTGATTGAAATCTCATCAGTGCAAGTCACGTCACTGTTGGAATGATCGTCTTCTCCTCCGCTTCTGGCTCCTGTTAATCACAGAATGTGACTTGACATCTATTTGAAAAAGTACCCATCATTCCCTTAGGCTGGGGATGACTCATCCAATATGGCTGCCACTCCATCACAGTGGGCTGGCCTAAAACGGTAACCTTCTTCTTCCAATCACTTTATCATTGCTTCTCTTCACCTCCCCACTCATAACTCATTCTCTTCCAATGCAACTCCACCTCTGAACTGGACGACTAGTCCGGGTTTTCAGAGACAAAGAGCATGTCATTGGTCTTCATCTCTTCCAGCTGACTGACTGACAGCTCTGACAGCATGAGGGGTTAGAGAGGAGTTACTCTCTTGTGCTTCCTGTCTTCTGTGTCCACAGGCACACACACAAACATGCTGCATGCACTGCCCCCTCCCCTCTTTCTCTCCCTAGGAGGGATAGAATCCCATCATCCCTCTGTGTCAGTGTCACTGTTGCAGTCCTTAATCCATTAGCATAATATTCCCATCCCCTTGCCGCCTGACTCAACCAGTATCTTACGAACTGCTCAGGGAATCATAGTGGGATTTTCTCTTCCCATGTTCAGGACATTTCTTATTTTTTGACTCTTTTTTTCCATGTGGTTTCCCCCGTTCATGCATGGATACTCCCTCACTTTTTTCCATCTTTGATTTAGTTACTAAGAGCAATCTATCTATATCCATCCATCTTTCTATCTATGCATTCATCCATTTCTATTAGGCAGTTGAGCTGGAGAGTTGAGGGGAGAGACAGAGAGCGATATGAATGACACAGAGTAGTTAAATGGTGGGAGAGATGAAGTGTAACACTTCTTATATGGCTGACTGGCTTAAACCACTTACCCCAATGATCTATGTGTTTATCTAATGTGTTTTTATCCCACCACTTTTACACTAATGTGATGCACACAGACTGTGTCTCATAAGGTTGGAGATACTATCTGAAGATATACGTTTGTGTTTTTCCTTCTTTTCTTTCATTTCTTTCATTTACTCACCACTAAACACACTGCCTGTGCATCCATTAATACATTTTGGATATAAGATTAACCCAGTAAAAGCAAGGTAATCTACAATAAAACAAAAGCCTACAAAAAGTCAGTGGTGTCAGCTGCAGATGGTGTAATGGTAAAGACATTTTTAATAGTCTAACACCACCAAGTGCATGCAGCAAACCCCTTTGCTGTCTTGAATGGAACAAAGTATAAATATATATAAATATTGATCTGAAACAAAGTAGTCTCTTTTAAAATATAACAAAGCTACACTGAATGACTATAACTCAATAGCTCTGTTGGACCCAAGTGAAAGTCATAAATGATTATCTTCAGTGGAAGGTTTTCTCTTTGAAGCAGCTGAAAGAAATATTGAAACTGCATTAACAAGATACATTGCTATTACCCAAAAAAAGAATAATCTGATACCAACAACTTTGGCTTTTCAGCAGCTTTTTGTCCTGCTGATACATTTAAGTCTTAGTCTTTCCTTACTGTTTTTTTCCCCACAGTACCTGGTGGAGTTTTTTTTTAAAGAAGTATGCAGTCTGTGTTAAATTTTGATATGCAGGGTGAGGTAATACTATCGAGCCCACATCTCTGATGTCAAAATTTTCTCAAAGTAAAATCCATTGACCTGGAAGCTATGACAGATACATTGAAAGTAACACTGCTTTCAGGATACTTGTCGAGAAACGTTTTCTTTCAGGCTGAAAATAGCATAGGCCTACCTGATGAGAGGCCATTTCTGTTTAGATATTCTGATCATACCTGATCTGATGAGATGTGCTGAAATAAATAAAATCTGAGATTTGTGCATCTGTGGCAAAGAGCAATGGGCAAAACACGCAATAAGGATGTAGCCCAAAGATGCCATTACAGTCAGTGACCTTGGGGTATCTGAAAAGTCTCAGTCAGTTTCAGTCTTCCTCTCAGAATGATTGCTATGCTGCTGCCACGTCACTGAGTGATGTGAGTGATGGAGGACTTACTTAACTCCATCCAGCAAGGACGGGTGGAAGGAAACACCTTGTCATACAACACCTGAATGTAAACGGTGGACCAATGCTGTGCTTTATCGCCCCCTGTTGATGATTTGGATCATTAACTAGTGGCTCCAAGATTGAGGGATCTTTACCATGATGTTAGAAGTCCCAAACTGTGTCTACATGTAACAGCACAGAGTAACCAGCAGAAATCATACTGAATGTGGGTGTAGATCAAAAGTGGGCATGCATCTAAGACTCATAGGTATGAAAAAATGAAGCTAATTTCACCTGTTTGTGAACTACAGGAGGACACAGTAAATTTCTCCCAGGCTTGTAGTACACTATATGGGAGAGGTGACAGAGAGTTAAAAGCCAGGCAAAAAAAGAGAAAAGGTGCCGGCACAGAAACAAAGGAAACAAAAGAACAGAGTAAAGTGACTGGAAATACTTCCTAACACACCCTGGTACAGCAGCCAAATAAACAAATCTACTCCAATTTGCTTTAAGGAAAAGGCACTGTATATACATGTGGACAATAAATTAGAGCAGAAAATCCAGGAGAAAAATAAACAGCTATGATATTTAATCTGCGATGACTGAACAATTTTAATCTACTGAGATCATCATCATTTGTTAGGTAGAGCCCCCAATTCCTGTGGGCTATCATGTTGTATGTTGATACATAGATAGGCTCCTTCAGCTGAACACTGAGTATGTGGTTCTGATCTCCCACCCTGCGTCGTCACGTGACAAAATTAATCAGTTTACCTTACACCCCAAGACAACTAAGTCACTTTACAGGCAGAGGAAGCTGGCGTTTAGGTGGTAAACAAGACCAGCAAACATAAAATGCTCATTGTCAGCCACAGCCTGTATATGTCAAAAAAAGGAAGAAGGAGACGAGTTGCACAGAAGGTAGCTCCACATATTTGATTTGACATATTTTTAAGGTGGATTTCCTAACTGACACAGCCCCCGATGGATTTGTGTCTACTTCTAGAATCGATCCTTTGCTTGTTAGGTGAATGTGTGAACCACTGCACAACATATAAAATTATTACTGACTGTTCTTGGGTGATGCTGAACATGTAGTGCTGATAAATTGGACTGCTGTCACAGATAGACATTCAAGGTTATTTCACAGTGTTGATTGTGCTAGCGGTCTTGATCATGCCTTGTGTCTGTTTGCCCAATAAATTAAGATGCTGAGCTTGTCCTCTTTCCTTAATTAGCATCTATATAAAGAAGATTACTTGTCATGTAGGGCTTAGTTCCAGCAACGATAGAAAAAGATTTATCAAAAATGGTAAAATTTACGCCAGGAAGAGTCTTTTTTTTTTTAACCAACCCCCCCCCCCCCCCCCCCCCCAAAATAATAATAATAAATTAACATGTAATATATAGTAAATTAACCGATCTACTTTTGTTATTTTAAGGGAAATAACAGGCGGTCACAGACAGAAAATTATATACAGTAAAGATATAAAAGTACATAAAAATTGTGGATTTCAAATAACTTTATTATCCCGCAACGTATCACACAATAATAGAAGTGCGGAAAATAAACGTAGCGATATAGTGAGGAATGTGTACCTTAACTCGGGTCTTCTTTTATTCTTCTCCAACTTTTTATTGAGGGATTGTTTCGTTGGAGACGATGCACCTTTCTGCCAGTCCGTTTGAAGAGAATGCAGAATGACCAGTAGATGGCAGCAGGCCTCTTGTTAAACATTCTGTGCTTCAATCTCAGCCACCTACACAGTCTGCATCACTTGATCCGGTAAAGGGGAGTGCACATTTTGTTTTTTGGAAATAGCAAACGTGATTTTCTGATTGGCTGAAAGTTTTAGGCTAGTTTTTTTTCTTTACTGAACTTCCCCTTATAAAAGGTATCGTCATATTAAACCTTTCTTTTGAAGTACGCAACAGATCTCATTTGATGGAATTATTCAATTGGACGTGGACCGGATTATCTTGTGTGGTGGAACTGATTTAACGCTTTATCACTTACATTTCTGTTTTGTCATTTTACTCAGCTTTAGTTTTAGGGATTCTTACGGTTTCTGAACTCGGGACAAGTGGTCTTTACTCGCAGTTTTCATCATGGCAAACTCTTGTCTCCAACTGGGCGGGTTTCTCCTCAGCTTCCTCGGGTGGCTAGGTATAGTGATCGCCACATCCACCACTGACTGGGTGAATATTTGTAAATACGGTTTAAACACCTGTAAGAAGATGGATGAGCTGGAGGCCAGGGGACCATGGGCGCATTGTGTCATCTCTACAGGGCTCTACCACTGCGTCTCCCTTACACAGATCCTGGATCTGCCAGGTAGACACTGCTCCGTCTACGTTGTCTGAACAGCACAGTGTTTGTTTATACACGCTGAGTTATTCTCTTCACTTGAGCTCATGCGGTTTGTTACACCATATTTTTGACACTAATTATTTTATTTCCCGTTATCTAACTACAAGTTCTTTATAATTTCATTCTTTTTCATCTATTGATTCATGAGTTGATTGTCAAAAAAACTGCATTGTTTTTTATGCCGTGTACATTCCTCGCATAACTTTCCTTTTCTGCGTCTATAGCCTACATCCAGACTACTCGTGCCCTGATGATCACAGGTTCAATCCTCGGTTTCCCAGCAGTGGTTATGCTCCTCATGTCCATGCCCTGCATCAACCTTGGGAGTGAACCCCAGAGCTCCAAGAACAAGCGTGCCATCCTGGGAGGAGTGCTTATACTCATAGTTGGTAAGAGATTAGTTAATATACACGTCAACATCTCTTTGAACCTTCCTGATTCTGACCACTTTTATACGTGCACCAGATGCTTACAAGCTGTGGCGAGCACAGGATGTTGAATTTGACTGTTTTCCTCCCTGGGGTACACATGCACTCCTATATGTTCCTGTTCCATTGAACCCACCCCCAAGGTTCCATCACATTCCTCTCCTCCACCTACTCGTCCACACCCTGTCTTTGTCCTGAACAACATGAACTCTGTGCTTATAAATATTTCACTGGTGCTTTAGCATTTCCAGCGCCTGTGTCCCTGAAATGAAATTTCAACCCTAGTGACCAAATCATTTCATACTGCCCATTTTTCTCATGACAGATTTTCTTTCACCATGAAGCTCAGATTTAATGAAGCTAGTAAAAAGTTTTCTTTAGCTATCAGGAACATATATGGGTATGCATGTTTTTAAATACTTATTGGATAGCATAATTAAAATTCAGTGGGCATGTTGCCTTATTGTAACTATATGTTACTATATGTACTCTGTTGTCTGTAAAACTATAATCCACATTTTATCTTTATATCTGTGCTTACTTCTTTACATAAGTAGCCGTATCATTTATATATCTTTGATCGTGTTCACTTAGAATTTGTTCTTGTATGTAATGATACTGGATATAGGATGGATTTAAGTGCACTATTTAAATGTAATTTTTTACATTTAGACATTGTTTGTTTTACACAGGCTTTTTGGGATGAGTTTAAATTCAAGATTCGGTTCTCATAAAATCTAATCATATGTTTTTTTACATTAATTTCCTGTTTCTAACTGAACATTTTGTCTGTCTCTTTCTCCTCAGCAATCTGCGGTTTGGTGTCCACTATTTGGTTTCCCATTGGGGCCCATCATGAGTATGGCCTCATGTCATTTGGCTTCTCCCTCTATTCTGGGTGGGTGGGCACTATTTTCAGCCTGCTCGGTGGATCCATCGTCACCTGCTCATCCGATTCCTCCTCGTCTCGCTCCTACCAGGAGAACAACCATTTTTATTACTCCAAACAGGGAGGCAGCAACCCACCAGCTGCGCCCTCCACCAATCATGCCAAAAGCGCCCACGTCTAAGATTGGAGATTAAGCCCATGTGGATTGTTGATAGCAGTGGTTTGTACATAGAGACCTATCCACGAGTGTTAATATATCCCCGTTTATTGCAGTAATCTTTACATGTCCCAGAAGAGAAGGCAACCCATTCTCACACCCATTCATGAAATGGAAATTTCACATTTTTGAATGCGCGCATATGCATACACAAAAATCCAAACATAAAAGACTGTTTTGGTGGAGTCGTTTTCCCACCAGTGGACTGTTTTTGTGTCTTCCAGCCTCCTCATCTTGGGTGCGGTGCAAACATTCCCAAATGTTGCATAATTGTAGAATCTCTGAGCAACGGATGCTCAGTCACCTGAGGTCATAGTCAGATGAGGCCTTGTGTCACTCAGACATTGTATTCTATTCTGTATTCTATTTTTTTCCTATTGTGTACCTAAAGATGAAATCCTTTGAGTGCCTTTGTTAATGAATGTGTTTTTTAAACTGAATAATATCATGACCTATTGCTTTGATTTTTGCAGGGTATGACAGTATTGTTCTTGGAATTAAAAGCATGTTCAATGTTTATGCACATTGATTTTCTTTGACAGTGTTATACAACTCTCTAGCCTCTTGAGTGATAGACTTGATTAAAATGATGTACCACTGCTTTCTGTTCTAGTCCCCACTGAATGATGGTAGAACTATGAGGTCATAAATTTTACAGGAGAGCTTTACCAGTGTTACAGGCTTCATTAAAGTCTCACTTTTTGCACTGAAAAACCTTACTGTAGAATACAACTTTGAACTATGTCATCTGATAGCAGTATTTCTTAGTCCCTTCTTTTGCTACAGTTTAATGTTTGAATAATGACTTTCTGGCAAAATGTAACTTCAGGTGTTGTAAATTTTCCCACAAAATATCAGTTAAATTTTCTCATATATTAGCTCTTGAAAAATGTCTACAGCTAAAAGTATGTTTAACTTGTGTGTGCAAAAAATCAGCATTGTGACGATTAATTTCTCGTGAAAGAATATAACACAGATGGAGCCTGATACTTTCAAGCAACTCTGTACATAAGCAGTGTCGGCAATGACTATTTATTGTTTTTACTTATGTGTTGTTTTATTTTCAGCAATAAAGGCAAAGTAGTGAAATGAATAATGCTGGAAGGGTATTTTTTATCTTCTTTTTTTTCTATTTATGGGTGGAAAGAAACTGGAGAAAGCATGTGGTGTGGATGTGTGAGATATACTGCAATGTAACATGCTGTGTTGATTTTTGTTGCACATTAGTTACAAAGACAAACTATAATTGGCGTGTTTGTGCATGAGTCTGTATTTTTTACAAATCTGAACTGAAGACAATGAGAAAACATTACGCGCTGTGATAAAATGTGACTCAGTGACCTTGAGTTAAATCAGTAAATGAAAGCCTGTTTCAACCACACAAATAATATGCAACTAAGAAAGATAATTGTTTCCTTCGTGTGCACTTCTGTGCCCATATCGAGGTCACTTAGTCATACCACAGATATGACATGACACTTTGAAAACAAAATGTGCTATCTCTTTGTCCTGAGCTTTTCTCCTACCACACACGCAACCATCTATAGTGTGCGTACAGATTTCCACTGTGTTACTGTATTTCTGCATATCATTGTCGCTCTGCATGTGAATTTCCTGGCACGCCTGTGAGTGCAGGTGTGTGATCATGTCGGTGTGTGTATTCCCTGAAATGTGATGCTGTTCTAGGCATAAAGCCATCCAGTCAACAGGAGGCCAGTGGGAGGATAGCAAGCATACAAGCTGTCCTGTATTGCTGAAAAAGACTTGTAGTGTTATGATATCCTATACATAAATATTGCTGCTGTCCATCAGGGACAGAACTGACTAAGAAGTTTGAAGGTAATATGGCTCCCATTTACCATGTTGTATCATTTTCAGTAGCTAAAAGTACTTACCAGTTCCTAATGATGCTTACAATGTAGGTACATCATGGGAGTCACAGTTGGCAGTTTATAGCAAAGAATAAACTAATTGTGGGATTTTTTTAATCTCTCCTGGGACATTCTCATACACCAATCTTTATTTTCTGACTAAGTATTTAATTTTCTCTTCTTGTGTTTGCGCCATCATTCAACCTAGCTTTTCTATTTCCATTTCAGTCCCGAATCCAGTTCAAATCCACTATGTAAACATCCATTAATTTTTCTTCAGCTGTGAAGAAAATCATAGTAATGTTTGATTTCCCTTGACCACAACGCAGTGGTCTACACTGCTGATGTGGGTGTTTCATTGTTATTTCTGCCTGTTATGTAATGGATTTCTCACAGTTTCTTCATCACTGATGCAGAATGTCCCTCACTGTATTTTCATACTGTAAAAGACTATAAATAATACCAGATTTTAAGTACATTTAATCCTTATATGCTGTTCAAGTACCAGATTTCAACTTTTAGGTTAAAATGTCATTCTTTTAACCTAAAAGTTGAAATTATGTTTTATTGGACAATGGTGATAAAGTTTAAGGGGAACCTTGACATTGTCATGACGACTGTCTGTGTTTGCCCAGGTTCCTGCAGAGACAGGTACATGGTTTTTGAGGGTTCATGGGAGAATCTCAAAACAGTGAAATAGTAAAATAGCACAGGAGTGACCTGGATATAAGGAACAGATGTTATACAGGGGTCAGAGGCTGTTTTGACACAGACATGAAAGCTGTGCCTGCAGGTGCAAGTGCCTACAATTTATTCTGAGATGTATTCTATGATAACTGAGACGCTGGTGGATCACTGACTTCCTGACGGACAGGAAGCAGCATGTGAGGCTGGGAAAGAATGTCTCGGACTCCCGGACCATCAGCACCGGCTCCCCTCAGGGCTGTGTTCTTTCTCCTCTGCTCTTCTCCCTGTACACCAACTGCTGCACCTCCACCCACCAGTCTGTCAAGCTAATCAAGTTTGCAGATGTCACCACCGTTATTGGACTCATCTCGGACGGGGATGAGTCTGCCTACAGGAGGGAGGTTGAACGTCTGGCGTCCTGGTGCAGCCACAACAACCTGGTGCTGAATGCCCAGAAGACAGTAGAGATTATTGTGGACTTCAGGAAGCACACAGCCCCACTCCCCCCCCATCATCCTGACTGACACCCCCATCACCTCTGTGGACTCATTCCGCTTCCTGGGTACCACCATCACCCAGGACCTGAAGTGGGAGCCCACCATCACCTCCGTCATCAAGAAAGCCCAGCAGAGGATGTACTTCCTGAGGCAGCTGAAGAAATTCAACCTGCCAACACGGACGATGATGCAATTCTACACTGCAATCATCGAGTCCATCCTCACCTCCTCCATCACCGTGTGGTACGCTGGAGCCACTATCAGGGACAAACAGAGACTGCAGCGTGTTGTGCGCTCTGCTGAGAAGGTGATTGGCTGCAGACTCCCATCTCTGCAGGACCTGTACACCTCCAGGACACTGGGGCGTGCAGCTCGGATCTCAGCTGACCCTTCTCACCCTGGACACAGTCTGTTAGACCTGCTCCCCTCAGGCAGGAGGCTCCGGTCCATTTGCACCAGAACCTCTCGCCATAAGAACAGTTTCTTCCCCTCTGCTGTCGGACACATGAACAATAACCGTATGACTGTTCCCACCACTAACACATGACCCTACACTGTGTTCACTGCATCATTCCATGTTTGGCACTGATCACCACCTGCACTCATGTATATATCTATCTACTTAGCACTTTTAATTCTTATTCTTATTTTTATTTTCATGTCTATTTTAGCGTAATTTATGACAGTATGTTTGCACTGAAGCACCGCAGCAATTTCCTAATGTGGTAAACCTGCTCAACATTTGGCAATAAAACCCTTTCTGATTCTGATTCTGATTTTGAGAGCTAACTAAAATTAAAACAGATCAAAAGAGGAGTTCAAGGGGGTCATAAATGTATAAATGCACCTGAGCTGCCATTTCAGTCAGTGCAGGAAACACATGTGCAAGGGTTTCCTTCCAGTGCTTTGAATACACAGACTAGTGTGCAATTAGCATGTTTTATGTTTTCTGTTCTGCTAATTATGAGAATTTTTTTTATCATATAGCTGTGAGGGCACTAAAAAAACAGGACAAGTCTATTTTTACATACCAAATACTAGTATTTCAAAACAAATAAAGTCGATCATACTGTGGAAACATGAAATATACACAGTATTGTCTGGGTCCCCCATTGTAGGGGTCCAGCTGTCCTCCTCTGTAGACATGGCAACAGTGAGACATCTTATACTGATGACAAAATGCTAAAACAACAGTTTTATATTTTGAGAAATCAATCCGTATGCCTTTTTAAAATGGTCAATAGAAGTAAATTTGTATCTCATTTCGGTTAAAAATAGAATATAACATAAAATAGCTTGCTTTCTGCATTGCAGCCAAAAACTTTAACTGCATACTTTTGCACAGACATAAGAATTTGTATGTAATAAAAAATAAAAATATATCTATTTTAAATTTTTAGTTTTAGAGGGAAAAGACACGGAAAACATCTGTGTATGCATGTGCATTCACCTAATGTGTGAATAAATGTGCGAATAAACGAGCAAGCCACTGTTTTGTAATTGCAATAACTAACTTTCATTGTTGCATGGAAGCAATATCAACAACTCAGCAAAAACAGTGCACCCAGGAGCAAATTAACCACACATATGGAAGAAACCTTTAAAAAACAAAAATTAAAAACAATTACATTATACAGCTTTGTGCCAAAATATACAGAAGTGAAAAGGAATAAAATCTGCTGTTGCAAGAGAAGCCAATCTCAACAAGTCCAACACACACTGACTGGACGCTTGGCCACAGTGAACACAGAGCACAGGAAGAACATGGCACACCTTCTCCAAGACTAAATAAACAAACAGTAACTGACTTTAAAAGCAACAGAGGCAATCTTTGATTTTGTGTGTAGTTTACCATTTATAGAATCGTATTAAAATAGTTTCTGCGTGTTTTCTCTTATTAGTTATTAGTATTCTTACTCCTAAACCACCTATAGTCGTATTGACGTCTTGAACAACCATTTGAAAAACCTTCAAAGGAAAATATTAACGTTTATAAATGAGCCTTTTCATTCTAGAGAGACTATGGCTGTTAAAAATATATTTTAGCAGTTTCTCCCAGGCCTCCTTGTGATTAAACAAAACCACAGACAGTGAAGACTGATAACTCCACCCAACTCTGCTGTGTACACCTTCCCGAGGAGGATCCGTGAATGGGAAACAGCTGTAGAAAAATACCTTTCTTTTAGTTCACTCCTCCTATAGTGTTGTACTTTTCACCGCATCGTGTCGTTGCAGAACAGATGCATCGGATTCTACACTAATACTTTAAATATTAACGAAATACTAGCAAAAATTCAGAAATTATCCTTTATACCAATGACCAAAGTCACTTTAATAAAAGAAAAATCTGTCTGCTTGTGATAAAGTAGCTTATTAGAAGAGAAGAAAAAAATTTAGCTCTGTTTTTTTCTCAGGTCTTCACTCTGAAGAAACTACAGCCTTCTGTACGTGAAAAGTAAACAAACATTGTGGACTTTGGCTTGCAGAGGTTGTGGTTGAGAAGATGGACAAAGAGGAAGTAGGCATATTGTAAGTGCTTGAGGAAGGATGTGAGAAGAGCAACCCACATCAGTGTGTTTGCTACATGTACTCCTTCTTTTTCAAATGGAGTCCTGGTTCTCATACCTGGGCAAGGAGATATCGTATATAATATTCCTTTAGCTCTTTCATTTAACATAGTATTGAGTTATAAAGTAAAATTCTGGGTTCCCATCAGAATAGAAAATGCAGCAAAGTGCAACAAATGCACAAAATCATCCTGTAGGATAGTGGTTTTATTTAACCTATTAAATTGTTAAACATTAGTCCTTCCAGAGCAGAGAGGCCAACGTTCCCAGGTATAAGAATTAAGCCTGCATTTGGTTTGGTTTAGTGTTCCATTACAGGTCATTGCGATCAGTCACCGCATGCAAGTACAACATGTATAGTCTGGGCCTCGTGCATGACAGCATGCTACACATTCACCAGACGATCACACTGAGGCGCAGGCGTAGACCACAAACACACATCGCACACACATACAGCACATGCATTCGCACAGTTTTTATACACACACGCAGATCAGATAATATAGAAAGTCGGCTGTACAGTCCAGTGTGAGAGGAATGGCATCGCCTGAATTTACTTTTTTGTTTTGGCTGAGCTATGAATGCAAAGCTGTTGGATTCTTTTGGCTGAGTTAGGAAGTGATCTGAGTGGGTATTTTGGCTCAAAAGTACAAAATGAAAATATGTTTAGATGTGTGCGAGACTTAATGTGCAAATGCTTTTCCAACTGTATCACCTAGAATAATGTTTATATTGGACAATTCTGCAAAACTTTCTATTATTTTTTCCTGTGCCAACCGTAAAAAAACTGCTATAAAATATCAGTTGTTCTAACATCCATGGCTGGAACTTACAGTGTGGTTTAATGTAATATTGTGGTCGTAAAATATGATTCCCCCCCCTCAAGTCAATAACCCAGTCACATTTCCATAAAAGATACTAAAGTCATGACCTTGGCAGACTACATAGGCTTCACACTCAACCGCAACTAAATTCCAACTCCCTAAACTTCCACTTGCCTGCACAGCATACTGCTCCGTGCGCTGGCTACCCGCAGAATCATTCAATATGAACATAAATCCCTGTGTATATGGAGTTGGTATAATCTCTTCAATGGACATCACCAAAGGGCCTGTTGATATAATAATTATTTTAATTTATTTTTTCATTTTTGGTTTGTTTTATTTTTGTTTTCTTGTTTTTTGGAATGTGTATGGTTGTGAGGGGGGCAGAGGTGGGGTGGGGGTATAGCGTGGCATCCTTAGATTTAGTGCATTAGACAAATAAGGCTTCCCTGGAAGGGACTGATGCAGCAACAGGGGCAAAAGGTACAAGTAGGACAATCAGGGCAGACAGCAGCAGCAGCTATATAGAAGAAGCACCCCCCACCTATAAGGGTGGGGGGTGCTTTGGTTGAAGCCAAAATCAGTTATAGTGCCATGAATGGATACATTGCACAATCCCTTCAATGTAAAGCACTTTGTATTCTCTTGTTTAAAAGTGTTTTACTCTTAAACATGCTTTGCAGTACATACTAATTATGAAATCCAACCCCTAACCTTGGCTGTAGCTTACTTGTCCTACATGTTAAACCACACTGGCTCATTATCTGATCCAGCTGATTTTCACAAGCTCTTCAGAGTGCACCAGCAATGTAGGTACAATGTGAAGAGTGGGACTTCAGCACAAGCTACATGCTTTAAAAACAAAGTAGGGCCAAATAGTGAGGTTCACTCATACCAGCTTGAGCCTAAGTGGGAGCAGGACCACAGGGAGTGTAGTAAACGCTCCAGTGACAAATCAGAAAAGCGATAGCGGACACCCTTAAGCGAAACAGGAGCTAATAGATCGACAGGCCATGAACAGATTGCTGTTACAAATCCTGACTGAAAACCAATCCTGGCTCTATCACTTGTGGCTTAGAGTGGATGACATGGCCCGATGGATATCAAGCCGAGGGTGAGGTGGCAGCGAGAGGAAGGTAGAGTTGGTTTGGAAGAAGAAAGGAATTGTGGAACCTTATAAAATGCAAAGAAGAAGAAGAAGAAGAAGGAGGAATTGAAGAAAGAAAAGGAAAGGAGGAAGAGGAAAGATTAGATTTCATTTCATTTGGTAAAAAAGAAAGCAAAAAGAACAGATGATCATAAGTCAAAAAACATTCTGAATGAATTTTAAATAAAATCGTAAACTTATCATGCAAAAAAAATCAGGAGAAAACATGACTTTCTTCAGAGTAACCATAGTGGTTACCAGTTAGTATTCAGCTCATTCTCTTTTGCTATCGACTACTCTCTCCTATTTTCCAATATACTGATGAGTTGATTTGTTGCAAGTGAATTCACGCTGAGCTTCATGCTGGGGAAGAGTGGGAAAATATATCTATACATACAGAGTAAAACAATCTGAAGAACACACTTTATACGAACACAAATATAATAACCCATGTAAAGGTGGATTTTGAGTGTACATGCAGTACACCCTCAAATACACACGCAGGCAAAATTAAAGTAGAAAACCGACATAATCAGAAACTCACGTACACATACAGTAGATGAAGGCACTATTGCAAGCAAAGTCCAAGTAATATTTGTGACAGAAAACATCAACACCCTTTCCCACATTCAACTCAGAATCACTTGGGCTAGATGTTTGGGGTCAGGGAAACATTTAAAGCATGAAATAACACTGAGGGTTAACGGTTTTTTATTATTATTTTGAGGGTATGCACAGCACTTTTGCTTTCTGTTGAAAATTCCGAATGAACGGAGAAAACCAGAGCTGTCCACAGGAAGTCATTTGGGCTTGCCGTGCTGTCATCTAACCTTCCTGCCTGTCTGTTAAAACAGGATGGGACATGCTGATTCATCTGCCCCATCTCGTTGCCTTCTCCTCTATTGTATCTCGTAATTCCGAGAAATAAACAGTTAAAAAAATTGCTTAACAGACACTCTCATTTGGTTCAGAGTTCAAAGAGCCACATTGTATTTTATCTCTTGCTACATCTGCACTTTTTCTGTCTGGCCTTTCTTTGTGTGGCATGTGGATTCCAGTAAGTAATAACAAGAAAATGAGTCAAGACACTCACGACCTTGACATCTAAATTTCTGTGGAAGCGGGGGAGCCAGGCACGGTGGAATAAAGTGATAGAAAAGCAGTTCCACTGCCAACAAACAATCTAGCCCAAGAGTTGGACACACAAAAAAACACACATGCTGGCATGAACACGCACACACACACACACACACACACACACACACACACACACACACACACACACACACAGAGTCATTCGTGCACTCACATATTCTTCCCCACCCATCCCCCAGGCAGCAGACAAGGCAGTACATTCAGGGTAACGCAGAGTCAGTCCCTTAGAAATCCATTGGATCCTCCTCCGCGAGGCCATGATTGGCAATGGTTCTGCCTCCACTTTTCGATGGCATCCCATCATTTTCAGGTTTTGCCACAGGGGGCGAGGTTAGCCCTGATGCCCCGTCTGGCGCACCCCAGGCGTCAGTGGTAGGTGGGTAGAAATCATCTTCGAAGCCGCAGAAGCCTTCGTCAACACCTTGATCGTAGCGCTGGTAGGTGGAAGCATGCACCTCATTCTCTCTGGCTGTGATTTCCAGAGTACTATTCCACATGCCATAGCCAAAGTATATGAGCACACCTACAAGAACAGAACATGTTAATATTTTTCACACATACATAATCCAGTGGATCATATTTATTAGACCTTGGGGCATGATTTTAGTTGCTTAAATAAAAATACAGAAAAAAAGGAAAATCTCCATCAACCTAAAAGCTCTGTTGGACTCTCCTTTTCCTTTCAGCCGTATCCTTTTGGGGGTTGCCACAGCAGATCATTTGCCTCCATCTCACCTTGTCCCTAGAATCATTTTCTGTAACAACAAGCATGTCCTCCTTCACTACATCCATGAATCTTGTCTTTGGTCTTTCTCCTTTCCTCTTGCCTGGTAGCTTCATCTTCAAAATCCTTTGTCCAGTATACCCACCATGTACTGTGTACATGCCCAAGCTATTTCAGCCTTGCTATTGCGACATGAGCTGTCCCTCTGATGTCCTCATTGTTAATCTTGTCCATCCTGGTCACTCCCAAAGAAAATCTTAGCATCTTCATCCCTGTCACTTTATCTTAGGCTCCTGAAGTTTTGTCAGTGCCACTGTTTACAAACCACATATCAAAGCAGGTCTCACTACCTTCTTGTAAACCTTCCCTTTCACTCTTGCAGCTATAAAGGCAAGTTAAAAATAGGTGCTCAGATAGATACAACTGAGGCAGGAAGGAAAAGGAAAGTTAGATGCCCCAGGTCTTCCACAATAAAACAAACAAGAAGTCACACACAGTCTGTTCTTATTGGTCACAAAATTTTAATTAAAAAATAGTTATTTTTAATTACTCAGTCGTTACACTAAGTATCAACTGTCATGAGTCATTGCTTACAGTGCAATATTTTGGTTGGCTTTTTGTTTCACTGCTATATTGAGATGGAAGCAGCCAGTTTTCATATAAACCATTGCCAAACATATATACATTACATTCTATAATTATATTGAATTATTTTCATGCATACAACATGGAAATAATTTAGCAACCAACCTGCATAGTGATTAAACACGACAAAATTAAAACAAAAGTCTCATTAAGTTCCTGCTTGTCCTTCTACATGACTGACAGGTGTGGAACTGACTAAATAAAAGCATTATCTTTTCTCTTTCCGAATGTTTTAAAGTTAATTTAAAAGCAAACAAATAAAACATCATTTACTTACCCACGAGGCACCAGATTGAAAATCGTATCCAGGTGATTGCAGACAGTTTGAGCATGAGGTAGATATTAACCAGCATGGCTGAAGCAGGTACGAAGGGCACACAGGGTGCCATGTAGGGAAGTCGCTTAGGATTCTCTGGTTGTTGCAGGATGATGATGACTAGTAGGGCAATGATAATGATGAAGACGATCAATAGCAGCAAGGCCCACCAACGACCCTCCCCAATAGTGCTAGCTCCTGAAAGGAAGAAATAATTCATTCAATTCAGTTCAACGCTTTTATTATTTGTTGACCAATCTGTGCCTGAATCATACAAATGTGAGTGTGAGTTTGTTAACTTGTTCTCACCAAAAATTATGAAGGAGCAGAAAGCAAAAATGAAGATGAAGAGCAGCAGAACACACACAGTGACAGTTTTCCCCGTTGCTGGAGTCGGTCTATCCATTTTTCCCGGTAGGCCCAGTCGGATCCTCAAGGTGTAGTAGCGTGGTCCAATCAGCTTCTTTAACCGCCGGGACAGGCCACCTTCTGATTCTTCTGCTTCAATACCAGTAGTCATATCCACTGTACCATAGTTAGGGTGATTGGCCGTGTATGCATTTTTATCTGGTTTGCCAATCAGCATCTCATTGTCACCCAGTGAAGGCAGGTTTTTGGCTCCGCAGGTGTTAGTGGGCGGACCGCCATACTCATCGGCCTCGCTGGTTGGTGAGCAGGCGTCTTTCTCACACTCAGCCAGAACGCCTTCCTTCCTCTTTTTATTCTGCTCCTCAGAGAGAAAGTTCACGAAACCATGGATGTCTCCCTCAGGTTGGTAGCGTAAGAGAAGCACACAGAGACTCACCTGCAAAACACATGTCATTTATAAACAGGAGCTCCATCACAAAACCATTTTTAGTAGTGACATTCCCATTCCACAGGAATTGTGTGGATGTTTTATTTCAAAACAAACAGCTCAATAATTAGTTTTTACAAAAACTGACTGGTTCATAAATCAGTGACTCATTATTATCTTAGTTAACTGCTTACCATCTAACTAGTGTTGTGCAGCCATGGGTAGAAGGTAATCTTTAGAGCCTGATAAACACATGCCCACATGTCTTGTACATACTGGTGACTCTGTTAAGATTTGTTGTCTATGAACACATACAGCTATCCTGTTATCATAGGAAATCATGCACTAGAGAGATTATTTTTCCTAGCAAGGTATCTGTTATTGTGTGCAGTATTTCATAGCTCCTTTAAAGAGCAGTGCTTTTTTGTCAAATCTGAATGTATAGCTACTTAGGAGAAGAAACACCAATCTTTCTGTTTTCAGGCTATAAATTTCTTAGAGTTGAGATGAAAGCTGAGCAACGCATCTTCACTTAGTTCTTATAAAACAATTGTTGCTGGATTATGGATGCCCCCTGGTTACAAAATACTGTGAATTGATCTCTGTAAGGCAGTGTAATACAGTGAGATTGTGGCTTTGTATTGTTCTGCTTAGCAGTTGTTGCTAGTATGTTTGTTTAGACATCCTTAAATACATCTCAAGGGCTTTATCCAGATATATTAAATGCATTCAGTTCAATTCAGTTCAATTCAATTTTATTTATATAGCACCAAATAGCAACAGTTGCCTCAAGGCACTTTATATTGTAAGGTAAAGACAATCAGATGCCCCTCAATGTGGAAGGAAAAACTTCTTTAAAGAAAATTGATCTAAATAATATTGAGAGTAAGCTTCATGATGTACATGTTTCCATTATTATTATCCAACACTCACCAGGGTATAGGCCAAAAGCGTTCCTATGGACATCATCTCTATGAGGTCTCTAAGGCTGACCAGGAGGGACAGCAAGGAAGCCAGAAAGCCTGAAACCACACAGGCTACAACAGGGGTCTCTGTGTAGGAAGACACATGGGCCAGGAACCTATAAAAAAGAGATGAGATGAGACTCATATGCAAACATCATTAAGAATGACATATAAATAAAAATGCAAGTACAGTGTGAACTAACTTAAAGAGCAGGCCATCTCCTGCCATGGCATAGATGACCCTGGGCATGGGGAACAGCGAACCCAAGAGGGATACAGTCAGTCCAGCTATAGAGCCTACCGCCACTATGTACTTTGCGAACATACAACCATGCATGGCAAACATCTCCATCAGTGGTGCATCCTCATCAATTTCATTGTATGGTACCATCAGTGTCAGAATCACAGAAACCTGGAATAAAAAAAACAAACAAAGTGTTGATTATTACTAAGAAATCTTTACTGCAGTTCTCACCATAAAATCAAAATCTCATCATGAATCTATTAAAGTACAGAGAAACTTTAATACCAGTGTTAACAAGCAGAAATATTAGATTTTTGCTGCCAGAATTATAGTGTATTAATGCTGCGGGATGATGCTGCAGAAAAGAGACTAATTCGACTTCTTGTGGAGGCTCTTCTCAGAGTAACTCTGTAGAGCCTATAGTCACATCAACATTTAGACCCTAGATACTAAAAAGAGTTGAGCTACATCCTTAGAGCTTAGTTTTGCTTAGCTAATATGCTCAGCACAGAGCATGCTCCATCACATGCAAAGTGGTCATTACTCGTGCCTCACTCAATATGTGTGTCCCTGTGTCTGATGTGTGATATCATGCAGAGCCATCTGTCACAAATGCTGTGCTGCTAATCAGATAGATTTGCATCAATGGATTACAGAAGGGGAGTAATAATAATAAAAAGCACTAACCCCTTACAGAATGAAAAGACTGGCTAACACTGTGTGTGAACCAGTCATAAGGGGGTAAAGTAATCTAAAACAAATCTACAACAACATATTTGCTTAGAGCACAAATCCGATCCCAAAATGTATTTTTCGGTGTCCCCTTCAGCTCACAGTCGGCTAAGTTTAGTTGGCAAATTCATATTACCCATCTCCAGAGCAAAGGACTTCCCAGAAAAAATAATCAGCACAATTCTCTCCCCTGCTGCTCATTGCCCCAACCTAAACTGAAGACCACAGTATTGCAAGGCCGTACAAGGATAGATATGTCATCATTAACAGTGAATGAAAAGCTCAGAAACTGACAAACAAGCATAAGTTTGCCTTGCAAACTCTTTGATTTAAATGTACTGCAAAAATCAATGTCACACACACACACACACACACACACACACACACACACACAAAAAGATGTGACAGGTAATGTGTTTAAGCTGATTTCTGAAGATTGAACAGCAGCAACCACGGGATCCTCACAGCAGCAGAAAAGTTATTCCAAGCAGCCTACAGTGAGTGAGATCAAAGAAAGGTGGAGATTAGAGAGAGGCTGGTGCATAGGAGAGCGATGATGTGGAGGAATAGATGTGACTGTGAAAGAGAGAGACAAGGATTTCAAAAAGAAGCACTCGAGTTTTTGAAGTTGATACAATCTTTGCCACACAAAATGCTGAAAAACGTCTTATATCTGATAGGCTGCTGTTCCACAGCACCCATAGCAACAACCATCCAGCACACATTATGTAATCAGGAAAGCTGTACGGGCTGTAAAGGTGGAGATCATAGATTAGATATACACCCACAAATTTGAAATACAGCATCTTCATATTTATTCATTCCGTGTATTGGAAACTTGTCAACATTTGGGGGAGAGCAGGCAGCTGAAGCTAAAGCTGAATTTCAGCACATGATAAGTGATCAATATTCTTTAGGTTTATAATTAAATTAAGTCATTTTACAAAATATATCAACGGAAACCACCATAACATGAATGACGCTCTACTTTGTTATACACAAAACTATTAGTGTGAATAACAATAGATTTGTCGATTACTTAACAATAGATATATAAAGAATAGAGTGGTCATGTTTGTTTATGCAATATGTTATAAAGCTAACTCACAGAGACATAGGCAGTGAGGCAGGTGATGAGTGAGGCGGTGATAGCATAGGGGATGGAGGTGTTGGGACTCTTGGCCTCTTCTCCTGTTGTAGCAATGATGTCAAATCCAATAAAGGCATAGAAGCAGGTGGCTGCACCCTGCATCACCTGCAACACAGAGGAAACAGAGCTGATGGATGTCCTAAAGAAAACAACCAAACAGCACAGATACCCTGCTGATGGTAGGGGGGTTTCTGTTTGTTTGTTTGTTATTTATTGTGTGTGTTTATATATACATTCGGATGCATACCCCTGACCAGCCGAAAGGCAGAAATCTCCCCTCGTCCCAGTTCTCCCCATTTACAAAGAACAGGCCAGCGATCATCATGAACACCCACACTATAAGGTTGATGACGTTCAATGCGTTGTTGAAACCAACAGAGTTCTTCACTCCCAAAGCCACTATCACTGTCACCAGCAGTGCTATCAGCAGTGCCAGTAGGTCTGGGTAGGACTGTTCTCCTTTACCTGGAGAGGAAACACGCATGCTTGAATACACAGAAAGACATAAAAGTGCTGTCACCCTGTGGTGCTGAAGATGAATATATCCATTTTCCTGTGTGTTTGGCGTAAAACTGTTTGAGTAAGTGCTTTGTTATTTTTTCAAGAAAATACTAAATTGTCAGAACAAGAACAAGTCCTCTCACAGTTAAGCAGGTTTCTCAGAGAAATGTTTTTCGTTTTCTTATTTTGTCTGATTAACGCCAAATTAAAAAGAAAAGTAGAAAATCCTCACATTATTGGTGCTAGTTCCAAAGCGCTGTCAAATCAGTTTAACTAAATATAGTTTTTTTATCAGAAGTACACATAAAGTACAATCATTAATGGGATAAATGTCAATGCAAATTTGGTCTTTTAATAATTTCTCTGAATTTTTCTTTTTCCAGGGTCGAATAATTGTACAACATACATCTAAAATCAAGAACCGGGTTCAACATTTTGAATTCATTTTGGATTTTCTGTAATCCACACAGGGTCAAACATACAACTTCAAATGTACCACTCTTCACCTCAACCCGACACTTTTAGTATCAATCGACAAGCCTCTGGCATAATTCTGGCTGGATATTTAACTACTCTTCTTGGCAGAATTGGTTTCCTGGCACCGGCCCGGCTTTTAAGCATAGCACACACATTTTCAGAAGGGCTGAGAGTGGGGCTTTGGGAAGGTCATTCCAGAAGCTTAACATTAGCCTGCTTTATCCATTCCAAAACCAGTTTTGATCTATCTGTTGGAACACCCATTTGTGTCATCTAGCTATTGATCTGAGGTGAAGTTGATGGATTTTGAGGAGAAGCATAAAGAAGCTTCTTCCTTCTGTATCATTCCATCCATTTAGTGCATTGTACCAATACAATAGTGGCAGAGATGCAGAGCATGTTCATAGGTTTGAAAGCCTCATCTTTACTCCTCCAAACATAACTCTTGTCATTGTGGCCAAATAGTTCAATCTTTGTCTCGCCTGACCATCAAACCTTTCTCTATAAGAAATTTAGCTTATCCATGTGGGCAGCTGAAAATTTAAGTTGAGCCTAAAGGTGTCAACTTTGGAAAAGGGTCTTTTCAAGGTCATCACCATTTCAGTCCATGGCGATGTAACTGTTACCCTGGTATTCCAGCAGTTTCCAGTTCATGGCAGGCTTAAGTGGTTAAGGCCTCAGTGGTTCCTGGCTTGCTCCACATGTCTTAACCAATTTTCTCTCATCTGAGGGTGACAGTTTGGACCTTTTTTTCAGACTTTGACAAAGTGGTGGCCCATCTGAATAACTTTACTTATGTACAATTATTTGAAGTGATGATCATGGAATCTGTCACGAAAGATGTTTGACGTACAATTATTCTTACCAAGAGAAAGAACAGTTCAAAGTCTAAAGAGCTAAAAGGAAGGTGACTTGCATTTGTTTTTGTTTTTTAAATGATGTTTCACCTCTCATCTAAGAGATTACTGAGAACCCACATAGACAGAAACTGTTCAAAGTAATCATTAAATGCTCAAACTTTCCACGATATGAAATCATGTCCATGATCACTCTATGTAAACATTTGACCACAACTATTAATCAGAATAAATAATCCCAGACTAATTTGTTGTTTCCAAGAGTTTCAGCCGCTCTCATAGAGTATGTTGGAGTATGTGTAGATAATTATCCAAGGGTATTCCAGTGAATTCATGTGTAATTCACAGGACATTCCCCAATGGTCCAATAAAACACCCAAAGCCATGGTTTAATAAAAAATTGAACTTTCCAACTCTGTTTAATTTCTTGGCAACAGAAAGTTGGAAACACCTTTAGATTTGGCACATCAACTGAACTATTTTTGTAAGATAAGTCGTCATAGTGAAGTACTGCATTCCTAAATTAGATACACCCCACCCAGTTGACCATTACGGCAACAAATCTTTAGATGCACATGTTCCACAAGAACTCAGCCTGTGTGTATTTGGAAATGAATGAGATATATTTTAGTTAGATTTCACATTTTTTCCCCTTGGGTGTGGAGAAACAATCATTTCTCTCCAACAGGAAAAGGAAACATCAGCTTTCCGTGATCATTTGGAACGGCTGGCCGTGACACTTGTCATGTGATCACTACCATCACTTTTTCAAAGGCTAACAGGAAGCAACTGATGAGGCAGTGTCAGCCAGATAGAAACATAGCTGGCACACACATCAGCTGGAGCATTGCACAAGATAAGCAGGCATCCTCCTCATGGTAAGATTATGGAAAACTGTGTTATATAGAATTCAAGTTGATGTGCCTGCTTTTACTTTCCGTGACAGTATGACTTCCAAGATAAGCTGCATAATATTCTTTGGATGTTCCTGGGAAAAATAAATTGGTATGGTTTGAATGGTTTCTGAGATAATGTAAGCATTTTTATCTCGGTGTTTTTATTAAAATTTGAAAGATGTGTTGTGATTATCAAGGCAATGGGAGATCCTTTGTATGATAGAAATGGCGCTGCGCTTCTATTCCACACTGATAAAGTAAATCATGACTCTTAGGAGCAAGTCGTGTTAGTGTGCAAATACGGAAGCAGAGCAAAGGCTGGATTTATTAAATGTACTTCTCAAAGTCTAAATGTCAAAGTCTGTTCAAGACCTCAAAGAGGAAGTATTTGTCTTAACTACAACTACAGCAAAAGGAACAGAGCTCTGTCTGACCTTCTGAGGAGAGTGGGGAGGGAGAAAAAAGATAACATCTCTCCAAAAGTCACTTGGGTCAATGCATGTTTTTACCATTAAAGCAAACATGTTTGACAGCTGAACCAAAACAACTAACTGTAGCTGATTGCTGATAAGATGTCGATTCTAAATGAATTACCCTGCTTCTTAATGCCTTTAAAAATGTGCCTTCAAGAAAATTATCTCACAGGTGATTTCTAAGAAGCACTTTGGCTTCAGTTCCCTGAAATATTGTAAATATAACACTGAATAAAGCATTCACAGTAAACCTGCAGTACTTTACACAATACTTGAATGAATTTCAATCCTGAGAAAATTAGAACCAGAGAGAAAATGTATCAAAGCTGTCATAGCACTGCATCTTTGTGTTACTTACCTAAGCCGTTGAGTGTTCCAATGTGTGAAATCATAAAGTTACTGATGGTGTGATTGGCCAGTGAGTCCGCCATGCTGCTGAGAGCTGACGCCCCCGCTGCTGTGCCAATCAGATATTCCAGAATTAAGTTCCAACCGATGAAAAAAGCCACACACTCCCCCACTGTCACATAGCTGTATGTGTAGGCTGAACCTGTGGTCTTAGGCACACGGACACCAAACTCTGCGTAGCATACTCCTGTGGGGGAGACAGGAAGAGGAGTACAATATAGACACACATAAATTCAGACACATATCAGTGATTTGACTGCATTATCACTAGAGTGAAAGGCTGAATTGAAACTATTGATATGAGCATTAAAGTATATTTTACTATCTCTTGAACCTATTATAGCTGTGCCCCTGTAATGTCATTGCCCTTGTAATAATTACATAGGTATTAAAAGGCTTTTCAAATATATCTTACCAGTTTAATGGTAATAAGAAGGACAGCAACCTTTATGTTGCGGCTATTGTCCCCTTGGTATTTATGTGATTAGAGAAGCCTTGCATAAATGAGCGTGCATAGCTCTAGTCTCACCTGACAGAATGGAGGCAACAGCAGCAATAATAAAGGACACAATGACCCCAGGGCCAGCCATCTCCTTGGCGACCAGTCCAGAGACCACATACATCCCCGTCCCGACGCAGCTGCCCACACCCAGCGACACTAGGTCGACCGTAGACAAAACCCGGGCCAGTCTGGTTCCATGTGAGCTTGTACCCGATATGGCTGAATCTAACATGGACTCCACAGGCTTGGTCCTGAGGACACGGGATGCAAAGGTGTTCCATGTCGACCCCCACTGTATCCTGCGAGGATCCAGCTTCCCTACCAGACCACTCATATTGAAAGCCAATGGGGAGTAGCGGAAGATACTGTTTGACCAGTGTTTTTCCTTAAGTTCGGTGAATGAGTTCTTCAAGAAGATGTGCAGATGTGAGGAATTATTCCTAATCCAAATAAATGAAGAAAATCTGATTTTGTCTTGCAGTCCACGCCTCTGTTTTCAGGCTCAGTAGAATGCCACGTCAGTTTTTCCCCACATAGTGAGAGAGAAAGTAATCTGAAAGACACAAGAGGGATAATTTATTTTTACAGCATTTCACAGCCCATTGCCTACTATTATTCATCTGACACAATGCTTATTTTGGAGTATGCATGCCAAGACATATTAGTTCAAAAGGGGAAATGTATTACAAGTTTGTCCACAAATGAGGTGTACCTGAATGAGGAAACAGCTAATTAGAAATCCTCTCCCCAAAGCCATGTCGCTATAGTAGCAAAGCTCATTAGTGACAGCCCTAATGACATTTTATTTTGTTTGTAAGGGGGAGAGATAGCAATATTAAACCTTGGCAAAACCTCTTCTGTTGTGTTTGCTGATAAATAACTGTAGAATCAGAGGCAATGTACTTCAACTACAACATCTTCGCCATACTTAACGATCACTCCATTAAAATTCAGAATGAAATCTTTAACACGTTTATTTACATTTTACTCTCATGTGAAAATAATACTGGGGTCTTTTTACATAATTATTTTTAATTTATTAGCCTGTGTTTTCACATAAATAAATGCCATATTATATAATGCATTACTTCAAAACAAGCTAAAAAATATTACATGCAAAGCCATGGCAATCATAGGGGCTGAATGTTTTTTTTTCCTTTCAGTATAAGTAGAATTTATCGGAATAATTCAAATGCAACTATGTAAATTCCTAGTGCTGCTGTAATGCAGGTTTTCCTGCCACGTTTAAACAAAGCATTAGCTGAGTCGAGTGAGTAACAGATTAGAGATGCTGTTGAAAAGAGAGCTATTAAAGCCATCAATTGTAGCCGAGTCCACCTCTGTCTCTCTTAACAGCAATGAACTAACACTCACCATTCATCTACTTTAAACAACAAATTCAAGTTACTGAACAAACACACTTACATTCAGCAGACCCACACTGCGCGCCCTCAACTATAACATAAGCCACTCAAATGATGACTGCAATTACTCAGCTGTTTAACCAGATAGAGTGGGGCTGCTATTGTCACTGCACTTAGTGGGTGTATTACATGTGCAGCAGTATAGAAAGCTTAAAAGGTGATTCACTTTGAGCATGGTGGTTAGCTCTGGGTGGGGCGGTACCTCTTAAATTCTGACAAAAGGGATTTTCCTTAATGGAGCTGGTATGAAGCCCTGTAGTTATAAATGACGTGCAGAACCCTTCTGAAATTAAAATTCAGAAATTTCCAGTCATAACCATATATAATAATTTACGTTTAAGAGCATCTGATCAGTAGAGTTCTTACTCCTGGGCATGTAGATGAAATTCTGCTTCTATTCTGTATTTGCACACACATTCTAACAAAAGTTTTTATTGCTCTTCAGACATAAAATGATGACATCTTATTCAATTATCGTAGATTACTGCAATAAAAACTCATTTATTCTAGTGCCATTTATGTTTTATATGAAAATGTACTTAAATGAATGACGCAGTCACAAAATGTGACGCACAAGTGAGCTATGTGTTACAATCACTGGACAAACAACCTGATATTTGTGGAAACAAGATTTTATTTCCGTCATCTCATAGAAGCAATCAATAAGAAATAAGAAAATTTAAATTGAGCGTAATACTGCTCAATACTTGTGCGTGTGTGTGTGCGTGTGTGTGCGTGTGTGTGTGTGTGTGTGTGTGTGTGTGTGTGTGTGTGTGTGTGTGTGTGTGTGTGTGTGTGTACAGAAGACAGAAGAAGATGAACACATTAGGAGAAAAGAATGAGGATGATGAGCAGACTGAAAAACAGCAAATCTGGTTTCGTTAGTGCACTAAGCTTTGATCACCTGGCTCTGCTTTGTCAATCAATGTGTGTGTATGTGCGGGTTCATGAGTGTGTGTGCGCGCGTGTATGGAACATGAGTGTCCAGACAAGCCAGCCAGACCTTAATACCTTAAATTTGAAACAATGATACCTATACATGAATTCAATCACATTCAGCCAGTTTCAAAAATGTCATAAAAGTGGCAGATTAGGAAGACATACGCTCCATTTTGTGTGTACTAGAGTAAGTGCCACACATAAACATACAACCTTTCATCAGTCTATATCTTTAATCAGATCATACAAGTGCTCTGCTTTTCAGAACATCTGCTCACTTAAATATTCTAGGCCAGTTTTCATTGATGATGACCACCACCTGTCCTGCATTGAGTGCGAGCTATTTGAACAGTCGTACTCTAGATCAACAAAACAGAGCCGCACAAAGCCCCGTGGCAGCAGGTGTTCCATCTGCTCTGGAAAAATGACTTCATCTTGCTAATAGTTGTTCCTGGGTTAAAGGTTTATGTGATAAAGTGTCCTGTTGATGTTCTCTGTGTGACCTTTTTATGGTAAAGAAATACACTTTGCTTTCTAGCAGGTGGCATGATGAATGGATCAATGAGAGTCTGTAACCAGGAGGCAAATTTCTGGATCACCCTATATAATGAAAACCAAAACCTCCCTCATTAGTAATGAGTGCATCATCACAGCATCCAAAAGAAAATCTGAGCACCTCTAACAGAGACAGACACTGCTGTTCTTCGGAGTACAGTGCAGAAGCTAAAATGCCAGTGGTGACACTGGCTACTAAATTATTTAATAGAGTGTGGTTGCAGGCAATACATTTTAGATTTTTGCCTATTATTTAAATATCTTTTCATCAGTTGATCTAATTATTTCTGTCACTGAACTGCAGGGGAAGAAATCTTGGAAATTAACACGTACGTATCAAGAAATGTGTAATGTGCACAACACAAAGAGCTAAAAGCATCACTTTCGTCTCCCAGCATGGGAGGAACTGTTTCACACTCTAATGGATTTTTGAACTAGACACTTCTTTGTTCTTCTTCCATAATTTTACACGCTTAAACAAACACCCATTTGCGCAGATGTATAAAGATCAATAGTTAAATCCCTGTCATCATAATCACCACAGCCACCTCTAGCATCTTAACATTAGTGTGTTTCCTCTCCAGATAAGAGAGCTGTCAAAACATCTATACTTGTGTCTAATCAGCCATGACTAAGCTTGTTTCTGTGTCCGCCCCTGCCTGTGTCTGAATTAACTGGATGAATAACCTGATTGAGCTCTCATTGCCTTTACAGTAAGAGCTGCTGTGGTTTAATAAAGTTGAGAGCACTTCTAATTCACTCAACACTGACGTGGAAACCAGTCTGCAATGCATGGCCCTGGCCTCCACAAAAATTAGACCTGGCATGCTGCCCTGGCCCCATTCTCACATCCTGCAGACAGAACAGGAAGCAGTTCTTGGTAGAGCACCTGAGTCAGGGAAATTACAATTTTTGTGTGAGTTTGTTTTCCGTTTTATCACACACTCGATGTCAGTGTCACTGATGATTTGGATGTTTTTTTGAAAGAGAAATTAATGTAAAATACAAGTGAGCAAGTCTGTCACTTTGCAATTGCTTTTGTTTTAGCACAATTAGCAAATAGCAGTATATAAAAATGCTAAATTATATTTCATTTTAGCTTAACAAACGGACACACAAACAACTTATGTAAAAGAGAAAATATTATTATGCATAATTCATGTGTGTATGTGCATATCTCCATATTAGTGCCTCTCAGTATTAAGAGTTATGAGGCTAGCCTCTGTGGAGTGTTACACATCAGTGCTTAGAACCCCATCGAGTCTTGAACACAATAATGTATTACTATCAATCACTATGACTAATAGCAAATACCCTCTTATTTAATCACAGCTAATTCCATTTAGTCATACATTATTATTAAATATATTCTGGTCTATATAAACCAGCTCTATTTTTCATGAGTTCCTATAGGTCTCGTACCTGGGAGCAAAGCTATTGTGCTAAAAGCACAATGACCCAGTCAGCAGATCAATAAATATCAGCAGTAACTGAAGGTTTTAACGTGGAAGTGGAAGTCCTAAATTCATTTTCCTCTGCATGGCTGATCTTGGTGGCAGTGTGGCTGATTTAGTGTCTTGGCTCCCCGGCCACAGTGTCCCTGTCTGACAAGCCCAATGAATCTGACATAAAAGAGAAATTGCCACCTGCCAGGTTGATTATGTTGTCTGGCTCATCAGTCACACTGTACCTATCCCTGTACGACCAAAGGCTGTTTTTTACTGTATACATGAACTTTGATTTTCTGGAGTTTCATCGAGCAGGAATATGCTAATATCATACATCATTTGTTTTATTTAATGTCAAACAAAACTAAATGACCACCAGTGCAATAGACACAGCATATCAATATGGTCAGTTCATGAGCAAAGACAAAGAAAACTGCACATGCGTTAAAATAACTAGGTAACACTCAATTCATGCTCCTCTGGTTTATATTGTAAAATAAACTGACTAAAGGTTTAAGAAGAGCAGATAAATATGGTTAATTTAAAGAGATTTAAACTTGGTGGTTCAATGTCCAGCAATGTTGCATCACAGAGAGAAGGTCCTGTGTGTGAATCCATCGGTCAACTGGTTGAAATTATATGGTTTTGGGGCCCGGTAGAGATCATGATCCAACGATGTTTGTTGGATTGATATCTACTAATTAAATTTTCAGTTCATAATAACACAATTGCCGACCCACTGTTTATTTCAGGCAGATGAAGACACATGAAAAATGTTTCTTTGCTTAAACACAGGATGAGACTACCTGGGGAAAAGGCGTCATCATTCATCAAGGGGTAAATAACATATTGTAAAGTAATGGTGCACACACAGTGCACAAGAGCCACTTAAGTACATATCTTTATTTGTTCATGATGTTATGATATGTTTTATAAGCTATTTCATATGTAGAAGCACATATAAAATGTATATAGCTCTAAATGTAGAGCTATATACATTCTGATCGCCTATATTTGAAGTGTAGACAACAGGACTATCCTAAGACTATCTATATTTTTGCTGTCTTGTTTACTTGGAAAAAACCACAGTAAACATTTAGCTTGACTTTATGGTAATAACTGATAAACTACATTTAGATCAAAACAATTTTTTTGGTGTTTGTTTTTTAGCATGTTGTATTATGTGTTAATATAAGTACGACTCACGCATCAAGATCTGGTTTAAGATCACTAAGAAAAGAGCCACCTACCATGCTTTTCTCATCTGTTACTACAGAAAAACTCTTATTCACGATTTTCTTATCTTTTGATTCTAATCTTGTGATTTTTAATATGTTAATTCATTCATAAAAATGTTATGATTATGGAGCACAAGACAGAATTAAGACAGACCGTGTGGCCTTGGAACTTGAAATGAGCTCGGCTCACAGTGTAAATAAACAGCATGCTCGTAGAAGATGCTGCTGAACCTTAATTAAGATTCAGGAAAACACAAGAAATCTGTGTCCAAGTGTAGATTGGGCAAAGATTTTCTTAAACAAGCCAAAAAAAAAAAAACCACAACTAATGTACTGTATAAACCAATGAGTGGTTAAATGTCTCGAGGTTTCCAGGTTATGTATATAGTATCCACGTTACTGGAATTTCTATTCCTTTAGAGTACTGGAATCAATTTTTTGGCTGTCTCACAGGATTACTCTTTTAATGACTACCTGGACTATAATCGCTGCAAATTTTAACCATTAACCTTAAACCTGTTGAGGCATATTCTAGATTTCTAAGAAACCAGTAAACACAGGGAGGAAATGTTCCATTTCTCAGTCAACTTAAGACATATAATGCCTATCTATCAAAAGTTTACAGTGTGGAATCTCCTGGCACTAGTCCAAAAAGGTACAGACCAATTGCTCTGCATGACTGACCTGTCAGCTGGTCTGCTCCACTCACAGTTTGCAATGCTACATCCTCATCTATCTTCCCCTAATGTAGCACAGTCGGGGCCTGGAGCCTAAAGCAAAATGGATCTGCTTCTACACTGCAAGATAAACAAAAACAGTGCTGTCATTCCCTCTGGCTCTGTGCTTAACCAGCCATATCAATGACATCTCTGTCAATGTGGCCTAAAGCCCTAAAGAAACAACAAGGCCATCTGACACACTCAGGGACTTACCCCAGTTGTGACTCCCTTAATGTTAAAACTTCAACTGAAGACCTGGCCCTAAAACTGGCTTGTTGATTCCGTGGCAGACTTTAGGCGTGCCCTGCTGAGTAATTCTTTGACAAATAACTCCAAAACCATGAAACGCTGGTAACACTCTGAACCAATGGGAAAGGAAATATTGCCTGTGGCAGCCAAATGATGCTTTTTCCTCACAGTATTGTCACTATATGTCCAATTTGCTAATCCCTCTCAAATCAAATCAAATCAAATCAAATCACTTTTATTGTCACATCACATGTGCAGGTACATTGGTACAGTACATGTGAGTGAAATTCTTGTGTGCGAGCTTCACAAGCAACAGAGTTGTGCAAAATATAATAATGTAAACAAGCAAAATACAAGAATGGCTACATCTGAAACTAATAAATATATGTACAATATATAATAGTATATGCATTTCTGGATGTGTATACTAAATATTTTTCTACGTGTGTGTGTGTGTGTGTGTGTGTGTGTGTGTGTGTGTATACACATATTTTACAAATTAAATAGAGTGAACAATAAATAAAATATACAAAAATATACAAATATACTCCCAACTGTGTCCAGGATTGTCACTCTGTAGTTCCTCAGTCAGAATTCTATATCACTGACAATACATCTATCATAAACCATGCCTTTAACACAACCCTCTCTAATCTCCACATTTCCTTTCTGATATATTCCCGTTTCAGCTCCGACAGTGCAGAGAATTGTTTGTCATCTCATACCGCTCAGCACTAAATGAATGCAGCGCCTGTTGTGTGCACTGCTCACCATGTCGAAACAGTCCTCTGCCAGTTGACAGTCTTTTATATTTCGATTCCACTTTCACCCGTTCGACCACTCCACACTCCCAGGTGTATTTCATCCCCTTCTCTCTCTGGCAGTGTTTCTCTGACTTCTTTCAAAGGAAAGCCTTGGGGTACTTTCCCAAAGAAAGCAAATGGATAAATTGAATTGACCGAATTAGTGGAAAACAACCTTGCATTTTAAAGTTAACACACGAATAAATGCCAGATTCAAAGTTAAACAAGACTGAATGATGTTCTGTGGTTTGTTTTCTTTGACCTTTCTTAATGGTCAGTGGTGACAGTTTTGAACAGACCAATGCAATTTTTGAGGAGTGACTGACTTGATATTGTAAAAAAGCGAGACAAACTGAGTCAAATTAATACATTTATAAGCATTTAACTAATGATCTTTCATTTGTTTTTGGGGTGAACATTTATTTATGAAATACATCATATTAAGGAATACGTTTCTGACAGCATTGTATTAATATCGTTTTATAATATGGAGCTATTTTCAGAGATCTTTTTTACATTCCTGTATTGCGCTACTATTGTCTCTTTGATGTAAAGATGCAAATATTAGGTTAGTTAACTGTTTCTTGTTGCTGTTTTCCAATATACCCTGGGCAACACTGAAATGAAGGGAAAATGAGGGGAAATAGGACTGTTCGGGGTAGAAATAGGACAGAGCCCCAGAGGCATCCAATCATTCCTACACAACCAATTCCACAGATTGAAGCTACTTTGTAAAGTTCCAAAATCATTGACTGCATTTGTCAGTGGAACAGAATGCCTTGGTTCACTATTTTATTGATTTTTTAAATAATGGGAGCCAATTGTTTTTTGAAAGGCAAACCTTGAGTGGAAGAAATGGGTGCTGTGTCTGAAAGTGGCAAATACATCAGTGTGTGAAGACTTTTTTATACAGATTACAAAACTGCATGATCCAGCCATTTATATTCATCAGCTACCTTTTAGCAAAGTGTTTTTCTCCAGCTTAGAAACATATGCTTAAGTGGCAGCTTTTAGCTTTAGTGTGATTCCGTACACCCATTTTTTAGGAACGATCTCAAAATTGCAAGTGAAGCCTGTGAAAAGAAAAGTAGAAAAAGCCTATTTTTATGCAAATCTGCTCCTAAATAAGCAGTCACTTTCTCAAATCAGAGATCAGATAACATACTGGCCTTCAAGTCTTTTTTCTGTGTGTGTGTGTGTGTGTGTGTGTGTGTGTGTGTGTGTGTGTGTGTGTGTGTGTGTGTGTGTGTGTGTGTGTGTGTGTGTGTGTGTGTGTTCTGATTATATTAGCCTTTATGCGCAAGCAGACTCACTGACGTCAATGCTGAGCAGCATCTCATAGAGGAAGGGTGATGGAGGCCATAAAATTAAGAGCTGATGTTTACGTGTCTGATTTTCTCTTGGTTAGTCACAGCTATATTTTACAGTATAGAAATTAGTACATCACCTATTCTAAAGAATCAATCTCAATAAATCAATTAACCTCCAATTCAGGTGTACCTGTACCTGTCATCTGTCTACTGCTGCAAAGAGAGAAAGACACTCACAGCTGCACCTACAGTCAGTTAAGAATTGACTGACCAACTGACTGTGAGTCATAGTACCTGGATACTCAGGCTAGCAAAGTGAGAGCACAGGGACTCCACATAGGCCGCAGCTAGCTCCTGGATTCAAATCCAGAACTCTATTGTTGTGTGCTTAACAGTGCATCACTGTGCTGCTCATATTCTATTCTAAAGTAGTTATTTGCAATATACCAGAAATATTTTGTGTTGAAGGCAAATAAAGATTTTAAAAATAAATATCAATTCCCTTTTTCGTATGTGTCTTGTATCTATCACACGCACACACACACTCACAACTCTTCTGTCAGCGCCTATTATTGCTAATAAAAATGAATGAGAGGCCAGTAGCATTTCATAACCTCTGCAGTAACATAGTTCCTGCCTGCATCTAAAGCCTTGAATAGGAGCAAGACAGTGTGGTTTTGAAATTGAAAATAAAACATATATTATTTATGTGAATGCAATATTTAGATTCAGGGGTTTCATTGCTGAAGCCTTACTACATCTGACACGACCAGCTAGTCTCTAGTTGCTCACTGGGGCAAGAGTCCGAAAGCTTTCGATTAATATTGCTGCCAAGCTGATATTACTAAGTCTGTTCGTTTATTTTGTTATCCCTTTTTTACTTGCACTTCCACACGTTTCAGCATTTGCTAGTTTTATTTAATCGATACTGAAAAAATGACAATTTGTTAGCCTTTGTCGATGCAGGACAAGAATCTTGGGAGAGAGCAGTGGGGAGACATGCAATAAATAGCCTCGGCGCACATATGAACCCACAAGCCTCTGAAGTGGCCTTAAGACATATGTGTCGCCTGCTCAACCCAGCTACAGCACCCGAAAATGGCAGATGAATCAAATATTGCATCGTCTAGGTTAAGAGCGCATTGTTAGTTTATGTATGCTGTTTAAAATTGTTTTAAAGTTGTTTAAAATTTGTAACACGGAGAAATCGTAACACATGAAAAAACCCATATGAGTTTATGAATGGTACCCTAAAGATGTGGCATCAAAAAAGTGTTTTCATTAGATTAGCATTATTACAAGCAGATACATTAAAGGCTGACAAAATAAATAGATAAGTAAACAATAATATACAAAATATTTTAAACACTTATTAAACGTACTACTTTACTGCATTGAAGGAACCATTTTTCTACCCCTTCTTTGCCACATCTCCAATATTGTTATCTAATAAAAGCTATTATCACATGAGCACTGTAGATATCGACTTCTCTAAACATTATCCAACGTATGCATGAGAATGCACATGTACAGAGCAGTCGTATTAGTAATCAAGCAGTCTTTGACATGTCAGCTCGCTAGTACAAATCTGTTTCAAGTTTATTGTGCCAATATGAGATCGATGAAGACAATAGTCCAGTGAAATCAGAGCCAAGTAATAGCCATCTTATATCCTTCTTCCTGCAAGTGCATCCCAACCCTAAACATTTTATTTCCAGTAGTGAGAACACATCTGAAGCAGACAGCCTCCTGCTGTGTCCTGTGATTCTTCTAACACTGTCTGGAGTTAAATTGTGAAGACAGCTAAAGACAGAAATGCTCAATAAACGTCACCAACAAATGAGTTGTGCCTTATCCTCTTCATTCAGCTGCAATTTCAATACATCTCTTCAACATGATAATATTCAGCCAGTGCAAAAGAAATATAAAAGGAGGGGGGTGCAGATGCCCCACTCTTGACCTTTGTTACTGCTAAAGTGCCCTTAAGCAAGGAACGACTGCCCCTCAAGCTTATGGTGTGTCTCTACATGTGACTTCATCCTCCAATGTGAGACCTGGATATCCTGGAGGCTGTTTGACAGAGTGTGTGAGGGATATGCAGACAGACATAGTGCAGTTGCTAAATTGGTCTGTTATATAATATTCTGCTTCTACTTCTTATTGTTGTTTTCACCAACTCAATCATCAGCAGCACCATGGTTTTCATTTTCCTATCGGATGTCCATTCAATGGTTTGGATGGACTGCTTTTGACTTAAATGCTAGGAGCTTCTGAACGTTTACTGCCTGTCCAGCATAGATTTTTCTGTTTGAAATAATAAAGTATTAATTATTATTAATACTTTATTATTAAGCATTAATATTGATCAGATATTAATATTTATACATTTTTACTGCTTGATTCTATGGTAATCATCCCAAGATTTTTTGCTTATTGATACATCCTGAAATTCAGAGCAGTATCACAAACCCAAAAATCTGTAAAATAATGTGTGTTAAAAAGCAGTAATTTTGCAATGCCCACTGCCCTTTGAATTGCATAATTCCATGTTGGCAAATTAATTGCTTCTGTGTCAGGAGCATGCCATTTCAGAGAAAAACTCAGAGTGCATGCAATCACAACACCCGTTTTAAATGACAGAGTTACAACTGAAATCAACTTCTCTTATTTCTGTGTAGCTGTAGCAGTAAAAGGCACCTGTTGAGCGATGACAGGGCCATCAAGCTTCAGCGTATTAGCAAGCCATCTGCAGGCGACTGCTTTCAGCACCATGGACAGCACGACACCACAAGTGTGTTTTTTAAAGAATTAAGAGCAGAAAAATGAGACAAGGCCTTATGGCAAATGAGAGAGAAAGAATGAGAAAGAGAGAGAGAGAGAGAGAGAGAGAGAGAGAGAGAGAGAGAGAGAGAGAGAGAGAGAGAGAGAGAGAGAGAGAGAGAGAGATCTGGCCATGTCATTAGGGATTAGCCTAGTTGAACTGGTTGAAGCTTTAGTCCTCTTGTCCTCACAGACACACACATGAATCAAGTAACATAGTAGTTTGCTTTACTGGACAGACAGACAGACAGACAGATAGACAGATAGATAGATAGATAGATAGATAGATAGATAGATAGATAGATAGATAGATAGATAGATAGATAGATAGATAGATAGATAGATAGATAGATAGATAGATAGATAGATAGATAGATAGATAGATAGATAGAATGTCCACATGTCCAGCTTTATTTTTCCTACCCTGCCCTGATCATAAAGATCAAGTCTAACTCTAATTATGTAATCTTTTCTTTCTCCGACACACCCACTGAGCCAACAGTCTAGGTAATAACCGCATACATACTAAAAACTGCAAATGTTCTCAATTAAAGAACCCACCCTCTTTCATTTGGGTCCAAGTCGCCACTTTGTCTTGCCCTGTCCTCCTCTCGACCCTCCAAGCATAGCCTCCTGCAGCTCTAGTCCGCTGGGAGAAGCGATACCCGCCCTAAACTCTGCCTCCCCCCTTGTTTCTAACGCTCACCGTTAAGGTGACAGGACGGGACCATTGACCGACCATTCCGTCCACTCCGCGAAATCATAAACACACTCCCTATAGGAAAGACGCACGGTTTCCGCCACGTTATAATGCGCCATCACTCGTGAAAAAACTGCACAAAGGAAGACAACAAAAAAGGGTGGGTGAAGAGGAGGGGTGGATAGGTGATAAACGAAGGAGGAGGGTGGAAGGTGATCAAGTTTAAGATAACACGATGGCAAGGAGAACAAAGGGGAGAAAAGCGAAGGAAAAACACTCACTGTGGCACGGCCGGATTAGAGGATACCCATGTCGGATGCTGCAGTCGGTCACCAGCATCAGCAGCAGCATCTCCGGGCTGCGCGGTGCATCAGCGGCAGACAGAGCGGGAGGGAGGGTGAGGCTGATGATGTAAAAAGCTTTAAATCATTCAGGAGCCCGCTGCACGACATGTGACCGTCGACACTGTGTATTATTCATCCGGTTTATTTCCTGACCGGCCAAGACACCAAGCTGACCGGACATCACCGTTGCAGTCCACTACCCCCCCTCCCCGTGACTTAAACTGATCCAGCCATGACACAAGGATTATCACTACAGTACGCCCACAATATGCCTCAAATTAATATTCGTATCTTATTCAAAATGAAATAGAGAAGATTCGTTATTACTGATCATTTATGGTGAACATATGTGCTCAAAGAGTAAAAAAGTTTTGTCAAGGCCAGTAACACAAAACAAGGGTATAAAAGGAGCATCCCAGATTAACAACTGAAGAATAGTTTAGGTATAACATTTTTTTAAGTAAATCGCAAAGGATATAGGGTTTTAATCTACTACAGTACATGATATTAAAACTCTTAGTATGAAAGAAAAAACTTCAACTCACTAAGAAAATATTTGCTTTTAAGACTACAGGAATTACCCTTTTTTAGTTCCAAAATTAGTACAGAGAGCTTAAATAGGTTTAATATTTTCATGCCGGTTTTAGTACTTTATAATTTCATTGAGCGGATTATCAGTATATCATGAAACTACCAAACACATCTGCAGCAATAAATCATCTTCCATAATGTAAAGCAGGTGGTATTCAGGCATGCCTGTAAAATATAATGATATCAGATTTAGACAGCTGTTGAATAGTTTCTAGTCAAGTGGCAGAATTGATTCCTAGTGTGCCAAGTGGACCCAACATTCACTAGCAGTGAGAGTCATGCAAAGGCCTGTTGCTAAATTATTAAGGCTGCGCTGGTCTCTGATCAAATATTCAACAGATGGCTATGTTGTTTGCCATAGATAGCCTGTTTATGTCATTGTGTGTATTTGAGTATGTTGAGGAGAAAGAGAGACAAAGGCTGTGTATTTGACTTCCTATGCAACATCAACATTGCCAGTGAATAACCTGTTCTCCAACTCACCAATTTCAGCAGCCATTAACCCGACACAGACCTTAACACTTGTTTATCAGCAATATTTCTTTACAGATATGCCAACATATATGTTTTTAGAAAAAACTAACAAACAAAGCTCTCTGTTGCTGCCAGGACATTAAGTAAGGTGGGCAATACTGAGTGGGAAGCAGGTCTTATTAATCTTTACGTTGTATGGATACAACATATACATGTTCAAGACTATTCAAGGCTTGAAAAAAAAACATGATTTTAAGAAATATTTTAGTCTGGAGATTGTTCTCAGCTGAAAAAACTGCTCTTAAAAGAATAACAAGGAAAAATAAATAAATAAAATAAACATATTTTCATAAAATGTATCTTGTAACATCTCGCAACAGTAAAGAATACTTGCAAATATTCCTGGATCCAGATCCAGATAACTTGTAATTTTTTAGCAATTTTGCAAACAGATAGATGTGGTGGTGTAAAGTGGTGTTCGCACCAAACGTCGTAGAGACAAGAGTAAAACAAACTGCAAAACATTACTGTAATTTATTTTTCATTAGTTATTTGCACTGTTGTATTAAAAATGCCTTGTTTAGATTTCAGACAGTAGGTCAGTTTCCTTATTTCAGTTTAGTTTTTGATTTTTAATCATTTTTTTGTTTTTGTATAGCTTATTAGTTTCTATCATAACATGGACGTGAACAGGATCCAATGAAAAGAGTCTTTATTGTGGTTGATTTGGGGGAGTTCAAAATCCCCCAAAAAGAACATCGCCATGAGCCAGGCAAAACAGAAGGGTAGATAACAGACCCTTTGACAAAGGAAGAGTCCGAGCTGATTAGGCTAAGATGTAAAATAATACTCAAACATAAACTAAAACACCCAAAACATAAATTTAAAGTAAAATTGGGTGACTCAATAAAAGGACAAGGATCCAAAACTGAAAAAGAAAAAAAATATCCTTAAAGATTTGATCTGTTTAGAGAACAGCTATTAAAATAGAAAAATATTATGTGCTGGCAATTAACTCACACTCATGTCAACAACCCCATCTCAAAGAATTATACGCACCAGTGCCCCCTGTTGTTTGTGATGTCGATTCATTTGACCTACTTGACTACAAGATTACAGCTGAAGACATTTCCTGTATAATTTTAGCTTCTGCGCGGTCAAGTCTAATCTAGCCATTCATCAATCTTTTTAGTTTCTAAGTGAAAGTAAGTGTTTTCTCACGTTTAGGTTTTAGTTGAAAATATCTAATGTTATTCCTATTTCATTTCAAGATAAAAATGCAGCTATATAGCAAGAGACGTGCCACCTAACCTCTAGGCCAAGGGTGGGCAACTCCAGGCCCCGAGGGCCGGTGTCCTGCAGGTTTTAGATCTCACCCTGGGTCAGCACACCTGAATCAAATGATTAGTTCATTACCAGGCCTCTGGAGAACTTCAAGACATGTTGAGGAGGTCATTTAGCCATTTGAATCAGCCGTGTTGGATCAAGGACACATCTAAAACCTGCAGGACAGCTGCACTCGAGGCCTGGAGTTGCCCACCCCTGCTCTAGGCTAAGAGACTGTGTGTAAATCATATCCACCTCAACCTAAAATCTTGTTTTTGAGTGTTTGAATTGATTGAATATGGCTTATCTGTTAGACCTATTGCGTTTTTATCACTTGCTTAGGTCAGTGGAGAAGCAGCTCTTAGTAGGTCTTCAATCCAAACTGGCTTTCAAACTTTCTCTAAAGGCCATCTCAGACATTTCAGCTTCACTACTGATTTTCATATCTCAGGTGAAATCATATTTATTCCCACAGGCATTTCCAGACTGCACTAAAATTCAAGAGTATCTGCAAATAATGGAATGTTGTTTTAATACACCTTAAATGTCGTTTTAAAGTGTAATTGTTTAATTTGCTTTCATTTAGTGTGATGTTTTAATCTCTAAAGCAGATTGAATGACTAAAATTCTTGTAAATGTTTTGAAAATTCACATAAAAAAAACATGCTGTAGCAAAGAGAATAAGTACAGGCCAAAAAGCACACACTCGCTTTAAACACAAGTAGGCCAAATCTATGACTATTCTAGTCTTTGGTGCTCTGATGTGTTTGTTACCATCATGGCTGCAGCTCTGTTTTTTTCCAGCTCCCACTCATTGCTTTTTCCCTCACTTTTAAATGTCAGCGACTCTGCAGTCCAGCTGCTGCTGCTGTGTGTGTGTGTGTGTGTGTGTGTGTGTGTGTGTGTGTGTGTGTGTGTGTGTGTGTGTGTGTGTGTGTGTGTGTGTTTGGGAGAAAGAGAGAGAGGTAGAGAGAGATGACTCACTATCACTGTGCCCAAAGCGGTGAGACAGCTGTGAGACCTAAGTGCCACTACCCATAATTCAACACTGTCTGATGGGGTCACTGGGCTACAGGGCAGGAGTGACCCTTTATGTCTGACAGATCTGACTCTGCAGGAATGGACAGACCACAAACACGTCCTGCTTCCTCAAATCTCAGATAAGAGTCAATATCTTTGCTTATACATATTTGAAGTGAGGTTTAACCATCAACACATTGAACTGGCTGTTAACATGTTTATGAAAAAGTCTGTATGCTCATTAAAAACATCTAAAAAATAAACATGTGCTTTTACACATTTTCACTTTTGCCAGGAAGAACCTAAAAGATTTATCAAATCTTATAATTTCGCCCTGTAATGAACCTGTCTGCTCATTTCTCAACATAATAAATGCTCCATAGTCACACGTTATAAAAACTCTATATCCAGCTCAATAGTCTCTCTTCCATCCATGTCAGCCTCCTCAGCTCTACTGTGCTCGAACAGGCATGTATTATTCAACAAATTCTTAAGAAGTAGTCCTCTTACTCCCTTTGGATGGAGGAGAGCTAAGAAGAGGGAGGATTCAAGAAAAAAAACTTAAAGAGTGAAAAAGTGAAGTGAAAATTAGAGGAACGGAATGTGATGAGTTGAGAAAGCTAAAACAGAAGGAATACGAGATATAAAGGAGAGGATACACCATGAAGAGAGCAACACAGACAGAGCGGGGGAGCTGAAAAGGAGGAAAAGACTAAACAGATATGTTTTTATATATTTTTGAACACTTTGGCTTTGAAGAAGCTTTGAGGACACTGCAGTCCTGTCTTTTTTGGAGTGTTTCTTATCCTCTTCAGTCTGCAGCCAGCCAAGTTTGCCTCATTAAATTTCAATACATGGAGATAAATTTAGTCTTTCGTTCTACAATGAAACACAACAAAGCTGATAATATGATAAAAAATCGACCTTCCTAATCTGATGCTGAATAAACATTACTTGAGATCTTTGACAGAAAACAGCAGGCCAAACCAACAATAGGTTGTTGGTGTAAGCTATATGATAAAATTGAGCTTTATGATATTCTAAACTTACATTAATTAAGTTTAGAACTAGGAGGAGTAAACGCTAAATGGTCCTCTTCCTCCAGCTCTATATTTAACATGCAGGCATTTTTTTAAACTAGCTCTTTGAAGAAGGCAAAAGTTTCCAAAGCACAGTGGCCAAAAGTTTAACACTCCATTAAGGGCACTTTCAGTGGCACTTTAAAACAAATGTATTTTTAAGTAGTACCATATGCAGATGGTATTATAGACAAACTGATGAACTCCCCATATTAGTCAGCTTGGTTTTTGATCAGAATATGATAGTAAAAAAGTTTTGCTGCAGAAGTCATTACCAAAAATCTCAACATACCTTTTCCATGACTTCTTAAAGAGTGTGCTTTTCATTGTGTTGTGCCGCATGGTCACCTCCTCTAAACCAACATTTAAACAAACCTTGTTATCTCTGTGCAAATGCAATTTTACACAGACTTGGTCTGCAAAAGGCAAAACCCAGAGGGTTCACACCACTAATTGGCAGCGCTGTCAGTTAATGCCATGGTTTCTGGAGTCTCTTTGAGGCATGGCGGCTCCTGTGCCATGATCCTTTACAGCGCTTTTGAGGTTGGCTGTTCCCACAGGTGTGAGCTCCACACATGGGGTCATTATCGATGGCCTCCCCCGGCTGCTTCGACCCAGCAGCCATGCACTCACAATGCACATGCACCCACAAAAAAGAACACACACTTAATAAACAGCTTCGGCAGCTCAGCAGGAATAGACAAACAACTCTGTGTAGCTGGACTCGAACCAGCCTAATTGTGCAGTGCACCAAGTTTAGATTTATAACTGTGGATGTGTATCGATTGGTGTCTGTGCGCTGTATGCCTATTTGGCTGTGCACGTATTACTTATTTCAGCGATGATTAACAGCATATTGTGGTTTCATTCAGTTGGCTTCAACAGTGCAATTTATTGTGACAAATGTCTCCCAATACAAACAGGAAACTGCTGACCTGTTCACAATTTTCAAGAACACTAGCAAGCATTAAAGTGTAAGGGACAATCTTTTTTGTCCTGATGCATGGATAGCAAGAAAATATAAGGATCCCAGCTAGTGTCCTCTTTTAAAAGAAGCACGCACAGGACATACCTAAAATGCTATCGAATATTTGAAATGGATGATAATTTTATCCCATTGTTTCACTGTATGAAATTCTTCTCAATTCCCTTCCCCTGTCTCCTCATCTTCCACATATCACAGTGTCACTCACACACACATTCACATTATCAATGTGCTTTGTACATCTCCCAGGTGAAGATATCTCACATCTCTTGTCACAGAGGTAGCTCGTGAGTTGCATGTTTCTAAAATGAGCTCAGAGCTGCTGGATTAAAAAAACCTTGTATCTCCATGAAGCCCATGGCCTCATTTTCTAATGCTGATGAGTTCTTGACATTTCGGTTTGGGTGTTATTATCGAGGCAATTATACTAATGTATGCTTGTGTGGTGTTTGGTAACCACGGCAACCGTGTGTGTGTGTGTTTAGCACGAGAAGCTTCTAAACATATGTTAGAAGCAAACATTACTCATTAATCAACTTTAATCATGAAAATGAAGATGACAATTATTACTTGTAATTACTTTAATGCATTTGAATCACCGTCATCTCAAAAATCGATACAAAGATGTTTCGGTTATGTATAATGGGCTGTTTCTACAGCGGTGTTTACTTTTCTGCTTTCCACACAGAAAGGCTGGTCCTCCTACTTCCTTTCATCATTGTTTCCTTAGGTTGCAATCAATGAATGAGCATACAGATAGCAGCTCTCCATGCAGGCTCAGGAAATATAACATTTCAGGATTCAATAAATGATTCAATTACATTCCAGCTTATGAGTGTCCATGGGAGATTGACTGTGAGAGCAATTGTTGCAAGCATATGGGTAAGTATGACTCGCATGTGGAGCATGTCCTGTCACATGTAATCTCACGGAGACCAAGATGTAATTAAGTTGTAAACTGAGCCTTGTAAACGCAGCCAAGTGCGAAAAAACAGAGATGGCTCAGAGGAATATCATTTTTAATATCAGGGTGGGTGAAGCATTCCAACATTTCTCTAGAACTTGTTGTAATTAAATAAAAATGCAGATGATAAGCTATCTCCAGGGTGTGTATGTCTTTGTGTATGGGGTAGACAATATTCAGTGTATCTACTACTGCTATTGTTATAAGTGCTCTGTCAGAGAGGGGAAAAAATAATTTACCACCCCTACCTTGGGGAATTGACCAGTCTGCTCTTCTGCACTCTCTTTATTTCCTTCCGTTAATGGTTTTCCTCAGCTTTGCCCTCTCTCTCCTCAGTGTCTGCCCACACACATAAACACGTCACCATGGGGATGAAAGATGGAAGGAGGGGGTGTTCTGTTTTATGAAAATCTGGACAAAACACCCCTGATGCCAGCTTTTCATTATCTCTTGGATCTTTCCCTTTATCACTTTTTTCATAATGTCTTCATTATGGCGTCTGCACAATTTTCAGTTGCCACGTTGCCGTATTTGATATCATCAGTAAGCCTTGCTTCATTCATCCTTCTTCTTCCTTGTCTCTGCATCTTGTTTTAGAAATTGTTAAGATAAAGATAGATGCTATTCACCCGTTAATGAAATCCACCTGAGGCAAGGCATGACTCATTCAGTGTTTACTCTGGGTGACGACACAATGTCCTCTACATCTATCATGTGCGTATACACATACACCATTGTATAGTAATTAGATGTGTGTGGTAATAAGAAAATTGGGGCTATTTTAGGTGCCTATAGGTTGACACCCTGATCAAACACTGGATTAATCTTATATCTACGTTTACCCTGAAGTGAAAGTCACAAATGCATATATCCCTCGATCAAAACATCCCAGACACATACTTGAGCTCATCTGAGAGCAGTAGACTAAAACACTGCACACATATTCTATGTTTATTCATAAGGTCCACAGTGTTAATAGAAGCAATAGATATTGTTAGACTACACAGCTGCTGTCGCAATTAACCTAAAGCACAGCTGTTTGGTAATATTTATTATAAAACTAAATCCTGCGTTCTGAGAGGCACTGCTCATTGTGACAAATCCACAGAGAATTATCAGTCAACAACAGGCACTATAGAGCTTTTTAGTCTCTGTTAGCTCATAGTTTTGGTGCCGCAGTGTGCAAATCTTGCTAAAATAAGCTCCCAGCTAAGAGCAGATGTTTTCTGTAAATAATAAAGCTCTAAATTATTTAACCATTAAACACTTTAAAGCCAAATAGTAAAATCTGACAACAACCTCATAAGTAAATGTTTTTTATTGGTCTATACCAATAACTTTTGGTAGCTAGATGCAGGTAGCTAGGACTGATGATGCCATTAAAATTTCCCTGTGTAACAACTAATATAGAAATTATATTTGTGATTTAATATTTGTTGATGAACCATATGCTTACTTTTGTCATTAGCCAGAGGGACAGTACCACCTTATCTGTTAAGTCTGCTTATATCAGTTGGTTTCATATCCTGTGTGGAAGCTCTACAATGTGTGCAGGTTGTGTGTCTGTGTCTGAAATCCTATATGACTCATAACCAATGGATTTAAGTGCTTATAATCCATAAATGTGCACTTCTTTGTAGTTTTATTGTAGTAAGAGTACGTCTCTCTTCAGTAATCTCAACACAATGGTGGTATGGGACCTTGATGACAAACTGGCACAGCAAAATAAATGTCTAAGATTTTTTGTCTTTTTTCATTCCGTCCTTCTGTTCGATTAGTGCACAGTAAAGGGCTTCTGCCCTTGATAAGGTTCATTCTTTTCATATTTATTTCTTTGTATAAAAAGTTGTTTCAGCCATCAGAGAGGAATTCATTCTTTTCAGTGTAGCAAATTGTGACATATGTGAAAGACTTTTATTCAGTTCCACAGCAATAACAGAAAAAAATGTAAATATGAGTTTGTTTGTGCATTATGCAATGACCCTGGTGACCATAAGATGAGGATATGCAGATCTCTACAAATATGTTTGCTTCACAAAGCACCTCTAGCTACTTTAAATATATCAGAAACTGTGCATAACCTGTTTTAAGCTACAGTAAAATGTAAAATGCAAATAAAAGCGGAGTGCAATGTTTTGCAGGTCACATAAATCCAGATTTGCTTCACAATAGAATAGAAAAGATACATTTTACTATTTTATGAAAATTATTAGCTCATTTTGAATTTGAGCTGCACATGTATAAAAAAAGACAGTTGCTATGGGGGCAACAAAAGAAATGAAACAGCTGGAGGGACATTTTGCAGCTAATTAGGTTAATTGGCAACAGGCCAGTACCATGACTGACTATAAAAAAAAGAACATCTGTGGGAGGAAGAATTTCTCAGAAATTAGGACTGTCAGAGGTTCGTCATTCTGCAAAATCGGCATCTACAAACTGTGAAGACTTTGAATATCTTATTATCTTCAATCCAAAAATCATCAAAGGATTCTTGGATTCTGGAGAAACCTCTTTTGACTAGTGAGGTCAGTTCTGCATGTCTATGGTCTTTGGTTCCTCAGGCAGCACTACATTCACCATTTGAAAATATCTGATGCATGGTGACATGAAAAATACAGCAAAGGACTGTTAAGCAACTAAACTCCTATGTCATACAAGAAGAGGACAAGATTCCTCTTCAGTTCCCAGATATTTTTGGACTTTTGTTAAAAGAAAAGGGGACAGTACGCTGTGGTAAACATGGTCCTCTTCTCAACTTTTTTGAGATGTACTCCAGTCATCAAATTCAAACATGTCCTTATTTTTCTTAAAATTGTATATTTTTTTCACTCTAATCTTTTTATATCTTCTTTGTTCTTTTGTGACTAAAGTATAGGTTTATAAGACAAACGGTCATTTAAGTGATTGCTGTTGGTGCCACACAGGTTCTTCTGAGAATGGTCCAAAAAAGAGAAAATATCCAGTTTTTGGACTAACAATTTTTTGGACAAAAATGCCTTTTGATGCCAGAGGTCAGAGGAGTATAGAAAGGCATCAGTGATTTAAATAACCACTTATTAAAACCAGTATATGCAGAAGAGCATAAGACAGCATATCAAAGCTTGAAGCAGATGGCCTGTAGCAACAGAAAACCACACTGGGTGTCATTCCTGTCAGCTAAGAACAGAAACTGAGGCTCCAATTTGCAAGGGCTCATCAAGGTTGAATAATGGAAGACTGGAAAAATATTGTCTGGCATAATGAGTTAGAATCTCTGCTGTGACATTTAGATAGTAGGGTTAGAATTTTGTCTAAATGATATTAAGGCAAGGCTTCATCCTACATCATATTAGGTTTAGGCTGCTGGTGGTGTAATATTATGAATATTGTTTTCTTGGCACAGATTGGACCCCTTAGTACCAATTGAGTGTCTTTTAAATGTCACAGTGTACCTGATTATTGTTGCTTGCCACAGCCATCCCTCCAACCTGGTACTAAAAAAGTGTCCATAATAAAGTGGCTGGCGAGTGTATAATTGTTAGTTTTCCCAACTCTGTATATAAAAGAGCTTCTATGAGGGACTATGTATTCAGTTTGAAGAAATGTGCAGGTGTCATGGGGTTTAGGTTGGGTCAGTGGCCTTTCGTTACCTTCCTATTTTAAATGAGCATTTTAATTTTAAAACGCCTGATTTTAAAAGACCTCTGTTTTCCTAAGAATAACAGTAGTAAATGTTGACCTACTCGCTGCTGTGTGATTTTCATCTGTTCATGTTGCTTATATTTGTTTTTCAAAGCACACAATGGGGAGCTAATGAGAGGTCTAAGAGTTGAGCAAACATGCACATCTGCCCTAACACATACTCACTTGCTTTATTAACCCCTGACCTACAATATCAGTATCAGTGTCATTATCATAGGTTTTAAAATACATCACAAGCTTGAAGCATCATTTTCAAAGCACTGCTCAATGATTAAACACACACAGACATGTAATAACACAAAGGGATGGACTCATTCAACACATGTCTCTCCGGCCTACTTATAGCCCCCAGCATTAGAACAAAGAGAGCTGTTAGGATCTGATTACAAAGAGAAAGAGCTATATAGCAATCCCCATTTCTCTAGTTCTGTTTTATTTAAGTCCTAGCTTTGGCCATTTCTGATTGATTTTTTTTTTCTTTTATTTGCTTTAACTCTGTTTGTTCATAACCAAAATACACAGATACATCACTCCAAAAAGACGTGCAGTCAAAGTACAGTAAAGATAGAAAAGAAATGCAGCCCTAGGAAAGAGCTTTAACCACCAGACCCCCAAAATGACAGCAAGCCAATCACCTCCCGGTGCTTCAAGCGGGTCATGAATAAATGATGCCATGAAGTATTTTAACTGGAGCTGGAATGAAGTTAAAGTAAGTCACACACCATAAGTCAGAGAAAAAAGGAAAGGGAAATGAAAACAGGCATTTACTGCCTAGAAAACGGGAGGTGTCTGTATTTTCTTCTCCAGTATAACAATTTAAAGAAACATGAAGGATAACTGCATTTAACAACAGCTGTGCCATGCAATGTTAAACTATGGCCACATGTCCATGAAGTAGCCTTGAGAGAGGGGTCACCAGAACTACAGGCCTCTACTGTTTGGACAAAGCGAACAGGAGGAAGACATTTAGGGCTGCTCCTGTGGATAAAGGAAGGCGCTTTGGGGGTCAAAAGTTAAATTAGAAGCATCTGAACTTTGATATGAAGGTTTTCATTACTCTGCTGACGTTGGACTCTTTACTCCCCCCATAGCATTTTGCATTGAATTATGTACTATCAGTATTTTCTTGTTTTTCAGTATTTTGATTGTCTTGTGGGTTACATTCCTTATAAATCCCCAACATTTTTGTCTAGTTTTAGTCTCAATGTTGCTATAAAAAATCCTTTTATGCATTCATTTCCTATGACTAGGGTTTTTCTTTCACTATGACTATACACTTCACTGGGACCATTACCGTTATCTTATATTAATCATGTTGTAATAGAAACACCACCACACCAATAACACCACTTTGGAAAGATTTGAAAACAGTACATCAGAATGCTTAAAGCCAGCAGAAAGAATGCTTTATGTTTTATGAATCATACAAAAAGTCTTTGTAATAAAATCACACTCAGGTGAGTCCAGATCCAGTTATGCTGCTGCTTCTCCAATGTAGAAACCAGTTTGACTAATCTAATAAGTCAGTGGATTCAACCGTTTCATTGGATTATACAGCAGGAAATGATTAACATATTGGAACACAGGGTCAAGTGAGAAGACTGTGCAGGAAATATCGTTTTCTCTCACTACCGGTGCAAGCAATGTGTGTATGGGTGCTTGTGCGTGTGCATGTGTGTGATGTACAGCTAGAAAAGCAATGACTGAATGAGTCACTTGGAAGAACAGAAACACCAGAGGGTGAACTTAGATCAAATCAGTCTCGAAATGGGGTCTATCTAAACCAGAACCAGATGACAAGGATCAGCTTACATTGATTGAGACATGACTTGCAGCCCAGTGTGAATGTGTCCACGTATGAGTGTCTCTCTCTTTGCCCTGTTTGCAAAATATTGCTTTTTCTGGATAAAATTCACAGTATGTGTTTATTTCCCTAAAGAAATAAAGGAGAAAAAAGGGTTCTCCACTGATTTGAATTTATCTCTAAAAGCAAACAGGCGGACCTAGGTCACAGGACTTCATATAACTAATTCTAAATTTTCATGAATATAAGGTATGTTTATTCCTCCTTTAGAAAGCCTGAGGCAGTGAATAAATCCAAAATATGGGGAAGTAAAATCCCCCCCAAGCCTCAAAGCCAGAAATATCTGTGGTGAATACCTTTCCCTGAAATGCCTCCATGAAGTTCAATTCAAACCAATTACTGTTGCTAAGTCAACAATTCAGCCGGTAGAGTACATCTCCTGAGATGTTATCTGACCTCCCAGTTTAAAGGTCAACACAGGCTTAGGAATGCCAGGAAAAGGGGTTGAAAACAGAAGCGACCGCTGGTGTGTACTTGTATGTACACACACACATTTATGTGGGTGTCCGATTGTGAAATAGTATCTCACAGTTGCCATTTTTATAGACTAACAGCTTTTATTTTTGATCTTTTAGATGCTAGACCAAGCAGTTGCCTGATATACATCGTAAAACCACTGAGCCCAGACTAGCACAGCACACATCCTGCCAACATAACCACACACACTTGATATGCACATACACTCACATGCCAAGGGGGGGGGCATGAATTATTTATATGCTGTCTCCTGAAGCAAAATGCACACTTAGACTAATATATAAATGGATAAAAATCATTAAACTACACTTGCATGGCAATGACACCAAGAAAGACACTGCCAAGTTTAGATGCTATCACAGCTACTGAGTGCTAGATTCTTCACACACATGCTTCAGACAAAAGGAGCTTTATTAAACTGCAGCAAAGGACTTGATCTCATGATTGCTTATCAGGATCATGGCATCATTTACTGTGTTAAGTTCAAATTGCTCGCTTCGCTATTCCTGAGTCCTAAGACCTTGGCCGCGAATCAAGCTGTCTCAACTTTCAGCACGTTTCACCAGAAGTTTCCCTAAAGAAAGCTTATGAAACCACCCAAAAACATTTACTACGTGATAGTGGAACAAGGAGCTGTAGTCCTTTATTTTAGTTTTGTCGTTGGGTTTAGAGCTAGTAAAGCACAGTTGTGTTTAGGGAACATGCAGAGAACACAAGCACAAGTTAAAGCAGGTACATGTGAACATGGGTGTCTTGCTTTTTTCTTAATTTTTTCATCTGCAGTGAGTGCGTTAACCATATGAAAATGATACGCAGTAGTTATGGGAGAATACGCTTTTACATGTCTTCTCAGATTCACTGCTGTGTTAGCACATACCTGTCTGCCTCAGCGCTATGATTGCTCAGTCTGATTAGAATGTGGTTGGTTTATTTAAACTCGGGTACGAAGTGTAGTATTTATCTGATTAAGAAGAAAAGACATTTCTGCAGCTGCACATGCTGAACTGTGGAGAGGTGCTGGTTATGGAAACTCATATACTGTGTCTCATAGACAAAGTGCACATCCAAGCAAGACAATCTGGTAGCACGTAAGTAAGAATCTGAGCTGCTTTTTGTTGAAAAACACTGCTTTAAAACTATGTACCCATTCTCATAACTTGATTTTATTTGCAATCTTTTGGTTTATATAAAGTATATATCCTCTTTTCATGGTTTTTACATTATACAAATATAGCTTTTAAAATATTTATTTCAGTAGTTATGAGACTAGAATTTTGACTTTTCAGATTTCTGTGCTAAGCCTCACAATGGGAAAACTGGACAAAACATTTCCTGTACAGCACCTTTTGTGCAGTTCAGTGGAATTTAAAGTGGTTCACACATGGATGACATGCTAATAATAAGACAGCACAAATAATAAGAAAATAATAATTTAAGAAAAGCAGGGCTAGATATCAATCTCCTGCTCTGCTATTCACCCTGACTGCACCAGAAGTACCCTGGCTTATGACCTGTAGCAACTTAAAATATTACACTAAATTAGATTAATAGGGCTCAACTAATTTTAGTATTTTAATGTTCCTCCTTTCACATCTATCTATCTATCTATCTATCTATCTATCTATCTATCTATCTATCTATCTATCTATCTATCTATCTATCTATCTATCTATCTATCTATCTATCTACTCAATAAAACATAACATTTGATCAGTTTTTATGGTGTTTTTCCAAGAAATTCAGCCCCTGTTTCATGTTGCTGCTCACACATTCAGAGCAGTGGATAGCATGTACTTGATGAATGACCACTGAGTAGGTGGGATTTTGTTCTGTGTTAAAACTAAGCTATATAGATCTGCAGTGGATTCACTTTCCTGCATACTGCCTGCTCAGGGCAGCAGGTTTTTAATCCTTTCATTGAATCAAGGTTGCTAAGAGCATTTAAGCTGAAACTAATTAAATGGACAAAACGACTCCAAAGTATCAGCTTAAATAGCTTATATTGATTAGAACATTTTAATGCATATATGCATTTAGTGTATATGCAAGGCCTTGTGGACACACTGGAACACAGACTAAGTGTCAGTGTGAACAAAATCCAATGATACATTTTATGCTTTAACTTTGAAGTCTGAATTTTGTGTGTTGTGTGTCAGCCGCTTGGATTAAAAATTATAGCTGCACCAGCAATGTGAGGAACTAAATCATCTTTATATTTCGTCACAGGCCTGCACTGCAGAAAGGACATCCTTAGTTATTGTGCAAGTGTGGTACACTACTTTCATCAAATTACCAGGGATAGTGAAACATGGCAAGGTTGGAAATTTTGAAGGGATTGCAGAACAGATGGTGAAGATTTGACTAGCCAAAAGGTTTTGGTTTCATAGAGTGAGTCGGACATAGGTCTAAGCTCAAGGCTGGCTACTTGGAAAAAAAGACGGACAAAGTACAAAAATTATCATTTGAAGACAACTTTTTACTCTCCAGGGAATCATTACTCTGTCTGCTGATTGAAGCTGTAGAGCTAGACGGTACATTACAAAACATACTCAAAATAAAGGATTGAGTGTTCTATGACTAATTGACTGCAAATGTTTGGTGACAAAATGGTGTGAGAAAATGAGTGTTCTTAGGAAGGAGGTCTGTCTTTGATCATGCAGCAAGACATTGGGTAAAGAGAGAAGATGGACCAAGTGAAGGAATGGAGAGAGAAAAAGACATGGGGGCCAAAGTAAGCAGGACTATTGGTTTATTATCTAACCGACATCCATAGTGTGTGGGTGTGTGTGGGAGTGTGCAAAAGTGTGTGCTTTCTGTCCCTGTCCCTATTGTGTGTCCTGTGCACAGTAGTGGGAAACATGTTTTGGATTGTTACAGTATGTTCATAGTGAGAATGTTAAGATAAGCACACATGCGCATGCACGTACATGCTGTTCCACTAACATACACACACAGCGATAGCTCTGATCCACAAATAAAATCCTTGAAATGGATGCTGTGAGCAGGGCTCCAAATCCTGGTGCAGTGCACTGTTCTTCAAACAAAAACATTTTTTATATTAGTGATGGTCTACAGCCAAATTGCTTTGTTTTGTCCACAGTTTTTATAGTTCTTCTACGTGTCCATTTAAACTTAAAAATCTAATCAGTCTAACATATCTTCTGCTTTTCTGTTAAAGTGTTGATATATTTGACTCTGTGCCAATGCAAATACTTTGAAAAGAAAAAGTATGTATCCCTGCTCAAAATTCTATCATTTAGCATTTAATTGCTACACCTAGTGAAAAATACAACCCCAATTCCAAAAAAGCTGGGATGCACCGTAAAATGAAAAAAGCAACAGAATGCAGTCATTTTCAAATCTCATTAACCCATCATTTATTCATAATATAACATAGAAAACATATCAGATGTTTAAATGTAGATAATAATACCATTCTGAAGTTTAAAAAAAAAGAAAAAGCTTTGATGGGAGAAACACACCACAAAAAAGGGCCATCTTTAAACTTTGTAGCAGTCTGTAATCATCTATGAACTGAGGAGGCCAGTTGTTGGACTTTTGGAAAAGGAAAGGAAGTTATGTTGTTGTATGTTTGGTTTAGCATCAAATCATGCTGAAATATGCAAACCCTTCCCTGAAAAATATCATCTGGATGAGACATATGCTGCTCTTAAACCTGTGTGTAGTACCTTTGACCATTGATGGTGCCATTGAAGATGCACAAGCTACCAATTCCATAACCACTAATGTTTCCCCTACGATCGAAGATGAAACCTTTTTATCTAAGCCCTCTCCTCTTTAGTCTCAACGATGTAGCTTTTCCCAAAAAAATTGTAAAATATCAATTTTTCTCATCAGAGAAGATTTTTCCACTTTGCCATTTTAAATGCGCTTTGGCTCAGAGAAGAATGCAGTGTTTCTGAATCATGTGATCAAATAAGGTTTATTCTTTGAATGATAGAGCTTTAAACTGCATTTGTGGATGGCATCATACACTGTGCTCACAATTCTGAGTTCCTGAGTCCATGCAGGGATTTTATGGAAGAATTCGTTTTTTAATGTGTCTTGAGGGCCTGAAGCTCACTGGTATACAGTCTTGATTTTTGACCTTGTCATTTGCACATTTGCGTTTCTCCAGATTCTCAGATTATTTTGATCATATTATGTACTGCAGATGAAGAGATATTAATGCTCATTACACGGAAATTCCTGCTTGTCTAAGATGTTCTTTCTGTGAACGATCATGTTACTGACCTTTTGCCAGTTAACCCAATTAGCTGCAAAATGTTCTTCGAGCTGTTTCTTTTTAGTACCATTTACTTTTTCAGCCTTTCGTTGCCCTTGCCCAACTTTCTTCTTAGACATGTTACTGCTATCAAATTCAAAATGAGGTTTTGAATTTTACATTTTACTATTATGGACTTGTGAGATTTGTAAGTCATCAGATTCTTTCTTTATTTACATTTTGAAGAGTATACTTTGTAAGTACCATCTTTCAAAAGTAGAGCAGTCTCGTAACAGAAAGTGAGTGGTGTATTGTCTCTTGCATTTCTACTTCTTATATGTCTGATGTCTATTAACTCAATTAGGTTTCTCACACACCACGAGTCAAGCCCTTTGACATTCTTTCATCCTTCAGACTCCCACTCTCACGTCTCAGCGCTCTCTTTCACCGCCCTACCCATTTTATCTTGGTCATACTAAATCCCTCACATTGTTTGGGATATGGTCTTCTCTCACGCCTCATCTCCAAGTAAAATTCAGTGAGCACTTTGATGATCCAACATTAGAACAGTAGGAGAAAATGCCTCCAAAGCAGAAGATAAAAAAAATTAACTGCAGCCATGAGAGGATCAAGCTCATGAAAGAGCTGTTATAATTCATCCAGTTTCTTCTAGCTGCATTGCATATCTTTCCCACTTTCTATATAAGAAGGAAATGTAAGAGTGAATCTCTGGGCAAAATGTTTTATGATGCAAATTATATTAAAAGCAATATCAACACCAATGATTGGTGCTATTTGATGCTGTTATTTGTGGCCCATGTGGACAAATCGAAAGCCTTGTGGTGAAAAAAGACAAAACTAGAATTTGTTGGTCACATTTATAAGACGTATGTTTTGAGGAGTAAAGTTGCAGCCAGTTGACAGTGGAATTGCACAAAATAGTTGAAATATTGACTGGAGGATGTCTACCTCCGATTCTCAAATCGTGTGGTATGAAATGAATGAATCAGGCCAACATTGTGCTTCTAGAATTGCCTTCCCAAACCCTCGACTAAAATTGAAAATCTGTTGCTTACACTTGCAACTGGCTCCATGCCAGGAAACCAACCCATTTAAATGAAATCTACCAAGTGTGGCAAGACGAATGGTCAAATATCCAGACAGGATTATGTCAGAAGCTTGTTGATTGCTGCCAAAACTGTCTGGTTGAGGCGCAACTTGCTAAGGGACGTTTAACCCAAGTATGTATATATTTACGGCTGTATATACACTTTTATCCCTGTGTGGATTAGAAAAAAATCCAGAATAAACTTGTTTAAGTTGCCAAGGATCATGAACTGATATTTAAGGCCTTATGTGCAGCTGTCCCTCTTTGCAGACAGCATTTCAACCCATATACCTTACTATGAAAAGACTGATTTGGTCTTTTATACATTGTTTGAAAAACTATGGACTAAATAACTGTTTTTCAGTCAGAGAAAAAAAAAACCACGGCCTTTGTTCTCATCTGTATTTTTACAAGGTTTTTTAAATCTGTCCCTTGTGAGCATCCCAGTTTTATGGAACTACAATATTAAATTAGTTTGGCATCATTGTAACACAGTTCCTGTTTCCCCCTTTGAGCCTTTCCACATCATCGTCTAATAACATCTTGAGGATTGTGAAGATTCATTCAGCATGTCCCATTTTAAGCTTGACACATGGTCAACAAGAGAGCAGAAATCCAGCTCTATACTTTATGTATGCTGTCGGGCCAAAGTTGTTCATAAACGACATCATTTATCCTGAAGGACAAGATACAGTATGAAACTGTTGACATTAGTCATGATGATGTAAGCATGTTTATCCAGTTTGTTCAGTGAGTTCAACCCTGCAGTTCCAGTTTTCCAGCACTGCGAGTGGTGGGAAAATGGCAAAATGGCACAGAACGCTGAACTTTGAACATGTGTCATGTCTTTGTGTCTTGAATTGTTAGAGCACATTCTTTAATGTTTATTATTGAACACTGAGGAGGAGAAGCTGCTTAATGACCTCCAGTTCACCCAGAGACACACACTCTGGTGTTTATTATTAAATGCAGACTGATTGGCAGTTAGACAATAGAGAGGGCAGAGAGCAAATTTTCAATCAATGTGTAACTTCCACCTTTTCCATTGTGATCACAGAGTATTGCTTTTTTTTTTTTAAATTAGGACACAGGTGAATGCAAGCACATGCACAAAAACACATGCCCTTACAAACAAACACACACACACACACACAAAGAAAAAATGGACATGGGAGAGTTTGCTCATCAATATGGCATCTTGTGTTGGATCTTTCCTTTCAGAGAACAACGGTCCAATCCTGACTTAATAGAAACAAGTTGTTGCACCTGCCCCTCCCCATTTGACCCACTCTGTTTTCATTGTTCTCAGATTTACAGCATGTTCTGAAGCTATATGCCATGAAATTATTTGAGATGAAAAGAAGTTTGAACTGATAAAGAACACAAACGGTTCTTTATCAGTTCACTGGCACCACTCACACAGTGTAGACATCGTATTTAAGGCTGGTTTCTGAACACATATACGCGCGCACACACACACACAATTACATAGAAAGAGGAGCCATGGGGCAGCTTCCTTTTAAGTGCAGATTTATGTGATCTTGTGTTGGTCAGATCCCTAAGTCTTCTTGCTGCCACGGCAACAGGTTTTGGAAACAATGATTCTGAGCCACTCTAAGGATGATCCAGCCTAACACACAGAAAGCAGCCAAGTCTCCCATGCACATGCGCTGGAATACATTATAAACACTCACTGCACACCGTGTATCATTTTACCTGATACACAGAAAAAAATACAAAGCCGATAGTAATGATAATGCCATACGGAGGGAAGCATAACGCACACGATTCTGCAGAAATGTACAGCAACAATTATCAATTATACACATGAAAAAAAAATAACCATACTAAGGCTGTATAGTTATAAACCTGAAATTCAGTTTTGCATTCCTAGTTTATGCTTGCTAACAATTTCCTAGTTCCCAGTGTTGTTCACATCTCTTCTCACTTCAACTTGAAGACCACAAGTCTGTGCTGACGGATGTGGGTTACTGACCTGGTAGCCTGTCTGCCCCTGGGTGGGTGTGAGGTTCTAGGGCGCTCCGTCTCTGGGCTGGGGCCCTGGCCGGGCCTCGGGGCCTTGGGTCCTGGTTTGTGTGTTGCTGGGGTTGTGGGTGGGTGGGTGCATCGGGGCCCATCCCTGGCGCAGGGTGCCGCCGGTGCGTCGAGCCACCTGGGGGGTTCTTCAACTGGTGGGGGAGATTGTCACACCTAGCAGGAGCTTTCCTCTCCCCAGGAACTCTCTGCAGGAGGGGGAGATACAGGAGAGGTGGAGGAAGATCTCAGCCTGGGCGTCTATTGTCTCATGTAGTCTGGAAGATGAGTGGATGGTGGGGTGGGTGCAGTTTTCTCTGTGGTGGGGTTGGGTGGACTGTCCCGGGCTCTGTGGGGCCGGGGGGCGCTGCTGCGCTGGGCCCCGGTCTGGATGGGCCTGGGCCCCCTTTCCTTGGCGGGTTGTGGAGTATGGGGGTGCCTACTGGGGTCAGCGGGGGAGCTGGCCCCAGGGAGGGGTTACCTGCCCCTCCCTTCCTTCCCTCCCCATCTCCAGCTGCCTCCCTCCTCCCGCTCCACCACAACCACCCACACATGCAGGGCCTTGGAGTAGGGGTATGTCACCAGGGTGCAGAGGAGGCTACCCCCCCCCCCCCCCCCCCCGTCCCCTTCTGGCTGCCTCTGCCTCAATTTTATCCCACAACTTAGACATTCACATTACTCACACTCTCATTACACTTACATATAGGATCTTGGGGGTGGGCACGATACACGGAGTCCAAATTACCATCAGGGTGTACACCTCACCCCTGGCGTTGTTGCCCACCTCTCAATTTTGAATACACGTAGACATTGAGGGCTAGCAGGAGGGACTATGCGCTTACCTGCTGCTCTCTGGCAGGTAGCTCCATGCCCTCTTGCGTTTTAATTGCACCTTAGAACACACATGCATCAACACTACAATGAGCGGGTGGAGGGAGGTTTGGAGTCTTCTCTCACCCCCGTTCTCTGCGGCCTGCTGGAGCAGGGGAGGCTAGGAGGAGTTGGCCGTCTGACTGGGGTCTGGAGTGTGGGGCCTCCCGGCTGCTGCGGAGTCGGGGCGGTCTGCCTCTCCCCACCGCAGGGAAAAGGGTAACACCACCTGGGTCTGGGTGCAGTTCCCCCCTCCAGGGGCAAGGGTACCTAGACCCGGTTCGTAGAGTACGCTTGGGGAGTGTGATCGTGTGTACAGTGTCTCTTTATGTCTGTCTCCACGTTGGTTGAGTGAGGAGTAAGTGCATATGAGAGCATGAGGGTGGGAATGGATGTTTGTATCTGTGTGTGCCTGTATGTCTGTGTCTATATGTCAGGTTGGGTATCAGACGCCACCTCTCTGGGGACATCTCAGGCCCTCCAAGGTTTGGAGGCCTATCTCCACCCACCACCACTTCCCCTGCCAGTGGCGGACTCCCTCAGGTGTCGGTGCGTTGGTGGTTCTTTGTGTCTGGGGGTGGGCGTCCGGGTACACACCGGCTCACTCCTTGGCGGCCGCTTATCAGGGCCTGGAGCCTGGGGCTCGCTCGGGCCACTTCGGAGGTGGGGTGCCCCCGGCCTCTCGGCCTGGGGCTCGGTCACTCAGGCACAGCTGGCTGCCGGCGGAGCTCACGGGCGCGTCACTGCAACTCCCCCTGGCTTCTGCTCTGCGGCTGCTGAGTGAGCCCTCATCTGGGACTCTCCTCAGCTCTTACTGGGACAGTGGCGCGGCTGCCCCTCTGTTGGTCTTCCTTGGTCTCTTGTGTTTTGGGGGCCTCTGGATGTCTGGAGTTTTGATCTCCTCCATACCTGCTTCATACCCTGGAGGACGGGGCTGTGGCTCCCCACACTCCCTAGCAGATCGTTACATGGAGAAACCTTTGGAATGCAAGCATGCTGATCCACACAGGTATGCACACAGGTGTACACACGGGTATTCACAGACGCGGACTACAGCTTTCTTGGCTGCTGCCTCAAAGCACATTGTGCGCTGTCTATCTTGCGTGCTGCACAATATCGTTTATTACTTAGTATCTACTGATATTTACTGCTAGCTAGTTTATTGTGATGGTGCTGTTTTTTTTATTATGTTGCTCTTTGTTGTTTGCTTTCTCTTCTGTTTTTTTTCTCCATACAGGTGACCCAGGTGTTTTGTTTTTTTTGTTTGTTTGTTTTTCTTTCTTCCCCCCCCTTCTCACAGTCTCTTCTCCCCTTTGATTTTCTTTCTCTCCCTCTCTTTCTTTCATTCTTTCTCCCTGTCCTATCTCCCAGTCATGTCTGTCCCGTTTGTAGCAACTGAAAATAAAATAAATTCATAATTATAATAAAGGTCAATCAAATGGACCAATATGGCAAGGCCATGATGATCCACTTGGTAAAATAAATCTGCTTGGCATCTTTCTTGGCCTTAAGACAACAATTCTGATGGCTAAAGATCCAAACGGGACACAAAAAAAAAAAAAGAAGAAGAAGACCACAAGCTGGTGCCAACCATAAAGTAGCCAGCTGTTTACAGTCACAAATGCAGAAAAGGTCATGTAGTAGGGAGCATGGCTTTGCAAGCCATTGGGCTCTCTTAAATAAGAAGCCCTTAATTCATGGGTGTCAATCATAAGGCCAGATTTGGCGCAACAAGAGAAATGCGAAGGAGGATGAAAACCTTGGACTTTTAACTGTATTTTGCAGCTTCTCTTACACATAAAGACCTCCCCATGCCCATTCATACTACGTCAAAGTAAATAAGTAGTAGATAAACAATTTAATGATTCCTATAGAAATGACTGTTTTATATTGGAGATTATGCATCAGAATTTCAGGAACGGGACCACGCCTCCAAACACGCTCCTTCCGGTTGTCATCTATATAGGTTCCCCCCAGTTCTGCAAGCTGTTCATTCTCGTTTACGCGCCCCACCCTCCCTCCCTCCCCTTTTCAATTCTTTAACTTCTTCACTTCTATTTAGTACATAGGGATCTGCCAGGCCCGGGAGCCGTCGCCAGTCCCATTCGAGGCCTTCCCCAAACCGCAGCTCAGTTCATGTCCAAGCATTCACCTTCACCTACTAAAATGCTGTCTAACCTAAAAAGAGGATGTGGGCCCAGCAAGTGAAAAGTTATTTCTTACAGTTGTGCTGACTGGCATCTTTTGTTTACTACAGCAGCATTTCTTTATCATGGAGAAAAAACGGAGGCATATTGTTTAAATTTTACTTCTTTTTTTTACTTCTTTTTTATTAAACTTGTAGTTAAAGTTCTTTATAAACACAAAAGGGAAAGTTTTACTGGTCTGGCTTCCTTAAGATCAAAGTAGCCTGTATGTGGCCTGCAGTATAAAATGAGCTTGACATCCCTGCCTTAACCGATCTCATCTTACAAATGTTTTATATAGCAGCAGTTGGACTTCTGACAACAGACGCAAAAAAATAAAAAAACACCACCAATTGGAATTGTGAAGCTTTATATATTTCTGAGACTTACATACTGAATATTTACATTCATGTATCAATGCCACAAATTCTGCTGAGGGATGGGATAGTAGGGGTTATAGTTTTATTCTTTTGTGCGAAAGGGTTTATTTTTCTTTTTATATCCTTTTAGCAAAATAAAATGTGTCCACACTGTTCTACACCAATTTTTCCTCTTCTGGGATAATAAAAACCTAAGACTGAAATGAAACCACAGCTCTAGACCCTAAACATTATAAGTCATCCAAGTAGGCTTGGTAGAATTTTTAACTTCACAAGAACTGGATTCTCATGGGAAAACGGACTTCTCACCGTGACAGGTGCATCCCAGATGTGAGGAACTGTGATACTACTAGAGGTCTTGGAGAAAAAAGGAAAAAAAAACAGAAGACAGGGGAAACAATGAGGCAGAGTACAGTGGATTTATGAAAATAAGGACAAAACGTTTTGTATGGTGAAGAAAAAGAAAAGGGAAACTGCAGGTGGAAGCTCAGTCATAAAGGTCAGTTTGGGGGCATATTGTGGATTTTCTGAGTGAATCACGAACTAAGTAAATTCCACAAAAGTGCAGGGAAAATACATTTCTGTATTGTATTGCAAAGTGTACTTATGACAAAAAATGACCTATTTTTCCTGGTGTTTTCCTATTATTTTCCAATTATGCAGCTTGTTGCATGAATCGGCATATACAGATTGACATTCATAGTTGTTGTGGTGCTTTTTGTGTTTCTTCATGCCGTTAGTATTTCAGAATTTCCCCTTTTAACTTTAAAACAATAACAGATGGGTGGTGTTGTGCTACGTCTTCGCCGGTTTCTTAGACACTTTGGCACCACCTGGTGTATGAAAACAAGACTGCATATCTACCATTTTATAACATTGTAGTTGTATCTACTTGGATAGGACTACTATTCTAAAATTTACAATAGGTGACTTTCACATGCACCTTCTAGGCTTATAGTGTCAACAGAACATTTTTATTATATTTTATTGTGACCTCATGTTGAAAAGCTGTTAAATAAAATGGGACATTTATGGGATACTTAAGATTCTTAAAACTACTACTAATTCTAAATGACATATTTCCAACTACAGCTTTGCCTAGGTATGCATTTCAGTTACATATGGTTTGGTTTGGACACACCATGCTCACTCACGTACCTGCACGTACACATACGACTGTCAGTGGTGAATATAACGTTAAGCTGAAAACAGCTTGTTCTGTTTTAGCATGATGTCACTTACATCAGTCTCCTCGTCCCGCTTTTTGGGGGTTTGAAAAACGCACGGACTCACACACACTGACTCTCTGAGAGGTTTATCCGCTCCCTACAGTGTCCCAGCCTATCCCACAACCCCCTGGGGCTGTAACCTGTGATCCAGGAGAACTGTACTCTGGGTAACACTGTTTTCATAACCACTCCCAGTCAGTCCACAAACACACAGAACCACAGAACATATGTAGCACATTACATACTCATGCACACACACTCACATTGACAGGGTCTACAAACATACAAATGTGGAAAGCTTCACAGACTTTCCTGCTACGTTAGTGTTTTGGGGTCAACCGCTATTAATTCCAGGAAATTTAAGCTAATAAGCCAGACATTTAATAGTGCACTGTATAACAGACCCATGTGCATGTGTGTGTCTGTATAGCATTATCAAGTTTCTTCATCAGTATCAAGTCGGTTCAGCAACAGTGCAATGCACAGCTGCTGTGGATGTGTGCATATGTGGATCACTATATAGTGCTAGTCACTTCAATGAAAAGAGATAGGACATCTGCACCGGCAGCATGCCTTTTTCTCATGCCTTTCTCCTCAGAGGCGAGACAAAATATGACTGAGCTGTTTCACAAACAGCCTGCGGGAACAGGGAACACAACATACTGGCAAAGTGGCTCTGTCTGCATGTCCTTGAGATTGTTTCCAGGGCACTGTGAACAGATAACGTTCATACATTCAGACAGAAGTTGGAGCAATTTAAGGACACAAAGTTCACTTTATTTTTGGTTCAAACAAATATTACACACATCTTAAGCCCCTTATCTCTCCACATGAGAGCTTTGAAGCACATAGCTGACAATGCACTTTAAATATCAATCTTTGCTTTCTTTGGATCATTATTTTTTCTTTTTTTCTAGATACCAGTATAATGGTACCCCTCTCAAAATCTCAACCTTGGCATTTTTATGCCAAACATAAGCCTCGTTGGTCACTTGACAATCTCTGAAACCACTTTAGAGCCAGACATCCACTCCAATTGATGTCACCATGGTGCTGTGTTAGTTTCATCTTATATAACATACTCAATGAGCAGCTGTGTGGTGGCTCTAGCTATGGCCTGGGGATTGATAAGAGTTTGAGGAGAGTGAATGGACATCTGTTTATTAGTATGATAGCATTGCCTAATTTCTTTTCCGCCTCCCATAATATCCCTTTACTCCATCTCCCTTAGTAATTGAGAATGAGTAATAGCACAAACAGAAACATTTAAGACAGAAGTTGCTGACAGTCAGTATTATTTTCACCTTGACACGTGTTGTGTACCAGCTTTTATTTTCCATAAATTCAGCTGATTCCAGTAATCTGAAACCAGAACCTTTAAAGGGGAAAATAAATCAGAGATTTTGCAGGAAAGAACAGCCGGTGTGTCTTTGGTGCTATGTTATGTAACCCTGTTAGTGGTAGGACAAATAAAACTAGAAGACAAACATCTTGTTCTTTAACAAAAATACATTATACATACAGTAACAAATCAGCAACTTTGAATAATGTAATATCAATACATTGCTGCTGTTTTTTATCTAAAAAAACAGTCACAGACAGATTATGAGACTTCCGTCCCTGGACACAGACACAGATGTCCCCTACCCTAAAACTTTTCATACTAGGTTATGAAAAAACAAGACGTAAGTTTTGATATTGAAAAGGTGGTTTAATGCTCTTACTGATTTACATTTCTGTGTGTTAGACTCTTCAAAGTATATAATTGAGTAAAATGATCCCTGGATACAAAGTACTGCAAGGTAAAGATGCAAACTTATGTAAAAACAATCTTGAAAATGAATTATCTGGTAATAAAGTAAATGGTGTCAAAATGAAAATAAATATACTTAAAATAAATTCAACCTAATGTACAGAAAGGCAGTGTTTTTATTCTTCGGCTATGAAAAGCTACTCTCATCTGGTTTGAATAATGACGCACCCAACCCACATACTCTTCTTTGCTGCAGGAGTCAACCTCCAGATGTTGGACGAAACCTTTCAACATTCCTACTACTAGTCTGCTAACTGCCCTTACAAATATACACACATACTTTGTAGGTTGCACACACACAAGGAAGTTCAAAGCTGTGCCAGAGGGGAGCAGGTGGCCAGAAACAACACACTGCATCTAAACAGTTCTAAAGCCTGCAGTCTGAATATTCAAAGTCTAATCGTCCATAGAAAGGAATTGCAGAAAACAGAAATTCTATTGTTATTTTGAAGTAACCCCATGTAATTGTAAAATTGTTGCACATATATCCATATATGCTTTTATTTTGTTATTGTTGTTATTGATGGATACAGGGTCAGGTTTGCAGAAGCAATTATTGGTACGAACTTGTCCATCATTCATGACTAGCGCAAAGACAATCAGGAAACAAGAAGAGAAAATCATTGCAGACCACCACACACACACACACACACACATACACACACACACACCAAAACACCAAAGGAAATCTGTTTTTCCTCTCACAGCTACCCTAACAGCAAACTTTCCTGTCACTTTCAAATGCATGTCAATGCCAAATATCTGTTCATGCAGGCAAGCATGTATATATACTAAAACTACTGACTATATGTACTGTACATTAGGTTAGTTATTTTGTACATAATAAATATTTATTTCAGTGCTCACAGACATCTTCGCACTGCTTGTATAAATTCTCAAAACTTAAAAAGTTAAAAGCATTAAAAGCATTTATTTAGCAATTTAACATAGTATGTGTATATCTGTTTCCATATGGATACTGTGTCTCTCCTAATAAATGTAGAAACATTGTAAACACACTGAGAGACACCAGACCTGAATATACTTTGCCAAAAGTTGAAGGCCAGAGGCTCTTTTTTGTTAGCATTTACTATACTTATGCCTTTCCTAATGTTAAGATGTGCCAATGTAATGAAAGTAATGCTATTTAGTGTAATTTCATTTTCTATCTTGAAATTGTTGGATGCATGTTTGTTTTTACACTTGTGAATATGTGCGAGTTTTGTCAGGTGAGAGTTGTGTTATAGTTGAGAAACAGCTTGTGAGCTGCCTACTAAGTCCTGGAAGTTCAATCACAGTTTGAGCATAAGAAGAACAATAAAATAGTTTGTGTTTAGTCATTTATTTGTTTTGGTGGTTTGTGAACAGCATGTGCTTGTAGTCCATTGATGAGAAGAAACACAAAGATTCAATCTTTCATTCCATAAAAACAAGACTACTGTGAATATTTTGCCTGTGAAGTCATTGACTAATTCTTCCATGGAAGTTGTTCTTTTTCAAAAACAGATGGGTCTTCTCAGCAGTATGAGTGTACAGAAGGGTGTCAGCTAAAATAGAAGGTACATGCTGTGAGCTTGATTCTCAGATGAACACATCTGTTAGCATAACTATTCCTGAAGAAAAAACACTCCCTTGCCCTTCTGGTATTAATCGCAGCTCCTTACAAATGTGGAAAGGCTCACTGCAGAGCTCAAAATCACAGATTTTCCCCCACAAACATCTGACACCAAATAGCACATAAGAGATGAAGTCTCGAATTGAAAGCTGACGCCTCTAGCTGTCCAGTCTCTGTTCTAGTCTCATTATCTGCTTCAATAAATACAAAGAAAAATAAATCCATCTTTAAATACCACAAATGTTCAGCCTCAGAGCCAGACTAGAAAAAGTCAGGGAATTAACAAAGTCATTAGGACTTATCCTTTGTGGTTCAGGAACATGTGTCCAAAATGATATTGCAATCCATCCAAGACTTGCTGAGAAATATGGGAGGCCAACGGATGTACATTACCATCTCCGCAGTCACTGCTTTTCCTAACAAAAGAAAATACTCTATTAATTTAAGAAGAGATGGTCACTTCATTATATTGCAGTACTTTTAACTGTATTTTTGCAAAGATGGCTGCACACACAAACTCAGACACCACAGCTGTACAGAAACCTTACCTGGTGTTTCTCACGTTTTAGGACTGAGGAACTAAAAGGAGAACAAATACCTTCTTATGGACTTCAGATCCTTAGATAAAGCGTTCCTTCACTCAGTTCTTTCCTTACTTCATAATCTGGAGCCTGCAGTAAAACTTTCCTTATTTTCAAAAACACTTCACCACTACCACATGCTAAAAACATAAAAAGTAATATATAACACACTTTAAAACAAGTCACATTATCTGTAAATGAATAAATACAAAATATAAAGTTATTAATACTAATTAATTATGCTAAACCTTTACTGTTTTTACATGTTTAAGTTGGAGAAGTCATATTTATCTGCAGTAGTTTAAAAAACTTCAGGTGTTATTTCTTTTCCAGATACGAAGATGAGATGGTGTTTGGGAAGTGATTTTCAACTTATTAATGTTGCGTAGCACTTTTTCACCTCCTAGATTATTTATTGATACATTTTAATAAAGAGATTTTTGCTCTTTGATCTTTTCATGCCTGCCTGCCTCCGTGCCATGTTTAATATTCCTGTAAGGACTTCCAGCAGTGTTTATGTGATCTTCTATGAATAAAAGAACCAGTGCAACGTAACTTCAACTTGACTTTTCAGCTTTAATGGATGAAACACACTTTAAAATCTAAGGTAAGCATCTCACCTGACACTACCATGTGTCTCGGTGATTTTGATTTATTCATTTATTCATTGGTTAGATGCAAATCTGTGTCGGCTCAACTGAAATGGTCTGTTGCATAGACTAGGTAGTTTTTTGAACTTGAAAGCCTGTTTCAGCATAGTGATGGCCTTGTATGATAAGATTAGTGGTAACTGGGTAGTTTTTAATCTAACATGAACATTTACACCCACTAGTGCTCCTTTAGACTTTGTTTTGTACCAGGGTGATGCAGCTCTGATTCACTTTTATAAACATTTTTGTGTTTTTACAGTGTGATATCGCTCTTACCCTATGTGTGGCACTAAAAGCTGAAGATAGCTCTATATTTTTACTCAGCTTTTTCGCACACAGGCACAGTTAATCCCATGCAGTTTCAATAAAAGCACATGGTTCGCACTAATGCTTTGATCTCTTCTCTCCCCATCTCATGCTGTTTTGAGAAATGGGTCCCAAAGTTACATAAACGTACTTTCTGTGTTTGACCATACCCCACTGCTGATGTATGTACCCTATGTGTGTGTGAGTACTGTTTACCCTGACTTACAAGGCAAGCCCTCTATCCCAGAACTCTATCAAATCTCTAATAATTTGAAACTGGTTCATCTCCACTCAAAGTCAACCAGGAATCCAGCTGCTTCACTGTCTGGATAAACAGGTTCGGAGCACTGTGGAATGGCTCATAAAACCTTTGCCAATCCCCTCTACAATCCCTGCTTTGCTCCCCACATGAGTTTTGAAAGAGTTTGGCATTTCCCTGTAAAGAATTCTTGAAGATCACAGAAGACTTCTCTGTGTCGATTTTTGTTTTTGTATAAAACAGTATAAAATCTGTACAGTGATACGGATGTAGTTTCTACAAAATCTATTTACCAAGGCTACTGCATTTTTCAAGAATAGGGCTGAGACACGTTGGGGTGACTTCGATTGAATAGGTTCAGTTTGGCTATTCACACTGTTCATCCTGAATTAAAGAACTTAGACATCAGAGAATACGTAAAACACAGAGTGAATTCTTCATCTGTGGGGGAAAAGGTATAATTTCTGGATAACTTGAATAAACTTGAAAAAAAAAGTACTTTCCCTTGTTGTCCCTGTGCTATCATGCACACAGTTCAAAAGCAATACGAAAATCTCTGATGTTGGACTGCCATCTGCTGAGCAGTTTAGGTAAAAACCTTTAACCCCATTGTTTCTGTCTGACTTTTTAAATGTTCGTTGATCTTTTACAATGAAAAACAAACATTACTGGAACTAGCCGTTGAATATGAAGATTTTAACTGCCGTGAATTTAAATTTACTTACAACTAAACACTTTAGATTCATAACTCTGAGCTTTCAAATTTACATGTAACGTTACATGATGAAAGGATTACAGCGCCATCTCATACATCCCCATCAACACACTGCTGTCTTGAAAATTAGCCTCTGTACACCACCACACTGGATTTTAAAGGAAACAATCAAGATAGGATTAAAGTGCAGACATGAAACCACTTCAGCTGCATTCAGTAATCTTTTAGGCTCTTTGGTGTTTACTGGCCAGTGCATTTCTTCTTTGTAAGAATGCACGTATCTTAGATATGACTGTTCCTGAAGTTTAGGGTTTTTTTCTGTCTTTGTGACAAGTTTATTTTAGTTTTTCCTTCATGTGCGCCAACATATCTTTGGACCCTATACTGAGAGTTCCAGTGAACTCCTACCAAATAAATGTTCAGCATTTAGAATCAACTCCATATCCTTCATCTGTTTAATTCATCAAGCGAACAGGTTTCATCTGGCTATGAAACATGTCAATGACATTTTATTCTGAATTTCAGTCACATCTGGAATAGTGAAATTGTGACATTGCCCAAATGAACACTGCTCCCACCTCCAATTCAAAAACATATAAGATATTAGAGATTGCAATACATGTTCAAACTTAGCCACACCTCTGAGATGTCAATCATGAATATTTAAATAGCCAAAATAATACTGTACATTAAGGATATAACTTATGGTTATAGTAATGAGGTTTTATAGCCAGTAACATCTTAATGAGCTGTTATTTCAGAAACAAAACAGTAGCCAGACATTAGCAAGTACATGCATCTCATTTCCAGTTTTAAGATGCTACAATGTACCTTTGGTCCATATACAAATGAAGATACACCAGAAGAGTCAAAATTATATAGTAAAGTGCATACTTTTGATGGAGAAAAAGATAGATTCCCCCAGAATAATACATGATGAAGAAAGATTATTCGCAATAGAAGACATGCTAATTAAAGTCATTTATTATCCTCACTGATGACACAGTCTTATCAGTGCTCATTTACAAGCACAGCACAGGGCCATCTCATATACAGCGTAAACATTTCCTTGAACAGAATCGGATTAATACTGCTACCTAAGTCTCTGTGAGAGACACATCCAAGACTGCTAAACAGAGGATAAATGGCATGATGTGAAATACCAATTTGTGTAGCTCATCAGCTGTAGGATGTTTGGAGTCCATTATCCTGGGTTCAACTTTAGAAACAAATGTAACAGAGGGGCTTAAGGAATGCACATCTTCTGTTTGGGCCATGATGGTAGTGTAGCCATCTCTTCATAGGTGCAATGACAATTTAACCCACCAAAAAAATGAAAAGAAAAAAGAAGCAGCACAATACTACGGTGTATTCTAGTTTAACATTTATAGTTTTATTTCTGCAAAAGAATGTTTACTGTGGTTTGTAATGGACAGGTTACATTTTCACCACATTTTTTCAGTTTATTGCTTTTAAAGTAGAGTAAAAATCAGGTTAAGGTTCTGCAGGCTTTAGCTGTGAGCAGATTTGTGTGCTTGAGAAGGCAAGCAGGGGCTTCAAGCTGTCGAGCATGGGCCCTTGTTTGTCAAAGTCTGCCTAATAACTTCATTACACAGGCTCCTCCTGCTTTTTGAGCTTTCATCTGCTAGTTCTTCCACCTCCATGAAGAAGTTACTTCTCACTTTGAAATGTAGCATTAGTCTATTTAGTAAGGTCTTAAGGCAGTAGCCTTTGCTTTTTGCATTCCAGGGTACTGCTGTTACGGTGTTTCAGATCACACACACACCCAAAAAAAAAAAAAAAAAAAAAAAAAAAAAAAAGGGGGGGGGGGGGGGTAGTTGGAAGCCACTGTTATAATGTTATAATGCCAAAGCTCCACGAGGAGAGACAAATCCCTTTGGGGTTGTGTCAGGAAGGAAATCTGGCATAAAACTCTGCCAAAGCATCACACAATATGGTTTTGGCTCCTGAAATTATGTTCCCATACAAGTAAAATTAATTTGCAATTGCATTTTGTAAAGCCTTTGAAAACATCTTTTCATTTTCAGACCATCAATCAAAATCAGTTGTAAAGCAAAACATCTCTTTTTTGTAAACAAAACCAAGTAGTATTTGCACCTACAACCAACCACTGAATAACAACAAATCTTAATAGGTAACTAAGTGGAAAGACCCTGCTTTCACTGACTAACTCCTGGATATAATTTTCCCACTTGCCAGCCTGCCTCCTTATGCCAACTTTGAACGTCTTGCAAAACTGCACAGTGTCTTGTTGGAGAAATTTTAAGTTGTCCATTCCAGTTTAGCTGTAAGGGAACAAAGGTTTTTAGAAGACCAGGTTGCACACTGAATAGGTACAGTATGAATACAATTATTACAAAACACACAATTTGCTGACAGATGTAATGGAATATTAAGCTTAGATTCAAGTCCAAGCAACAAAAACACAAAACAATAATAAAATAATAACATTACAGAGCAGCTGTTGTTGTGCAAAGGAAAAAGAATATCTTCCAATGTTTATTACAACCTGTGTTCACATAAATGTAAGAAGTCTGGTTGTTGTAGATTTTTAGCAATGACCTAACGTCATAACCATCATGTAAACATTTTCTCTACATGGTGTAAGGGACTGGGGGACTTCGGCTACAGAAAGCTACAGTTTTAAATGCATTTGCTTAACTGAGGTTTGAACAGGGTTTGTACAACAACAAAGATTCATGACTAAAAATGAATAGCTAGTGTTAGAATGTATACACACATGGACACTTGTAACCAAAAACCAAAAGGCAGACTAAAACCTCTAACCAGTCTGATTAATTCATCTACACAAGCTAAACAGGAGGGTTTTTGTACACTCTTGAAACAGTATCCAAATGCTCAGCTCAAAAAACAAAACAAGAAAAAAGAAAAAACTGACTGCAATGCTTTAAATTTAGTTAGCAATGCTAATACTCTCAAAACACTACATTCAGTTTTTATTTTCCATTAGGAGGTAGGGGAGAAAACCAACAATACCAGCATATAAATGCAGGTTCTCCAGCAACATTGATGCAGTGCATGTAAACACATTCTGATTTCCTGCCATTACCTGATGTCTCCGAGGAACAGTTTGTGAATGGAGAAGTAATTAACCTAAGCAATATGTAATAAAACTCCTTGTGAGGCATTTTAGACTAGAAAATAGACCTGCTTACTCAACTACTCTGTAACTACCATTTTCCCACTTTTCTAATTTCTGCTCGTCATGAATGTCACAACAAGAATTGGATAACTCAAAGTATAACTTCCACAGATTTTGCTACATCATACAATATTTTGACAATTTCTGCCAAAAAAAGAAAAAAAAAAAAAAGAAAAATGATATCAGTAGCATTCTGAGAATGCGAAATGTACTTGTCAATAGAGACAAAACTGTTGGAATTAAAATAAAGAGTTTAAGACTAAATAGCACATGTTTTTAAGTGTTTTGTTCTTTTAAAATCAGTTTCTATACATCTGACAGCTTGTAAAGGCCTCAAGTGAAAGGAAAGTTTTATAGCATAGAGGAGAATATGGCCCCACCCAATCACCCCATTATGGCCTGTTCAGCTTCATAACAGCTGAGACTGCAAAAAAGAAAAAAAAAAAAAGAAAAAAAAAAAAAAAAAAAAGGCCCATCTTGAGTCCTGGCTATGAGCTATAGAAATCCTGCCATGAGTAAGTAAAATTCTCATTTACATAAATTCATAGCTGCTAAGGCATGAGTATACTAGTCATGAATGTGCATGCAGATGACTGTGCGTCACTTGTAAAGGCAGGCAGATATAGTCAAGCTACTAATAACGTTAATGCTTTAGGGTCTCTTAACTGTGCAATGATTATAGCTGGAGCAAATATCAGCCAGCTGAATTTGAATTATTTTACGGGAAACATTAAAGAGAATAAATCAGGTACAGCATCTAACCCTGTAAACATAAGCCATGTTTACAGGCATCTGAAAATGTTTAACTTTTTTAAAAAATAAAACGTAATTTAAAAGCAAATACACGTAACGAGTACTCAAACAGGAATGTTATGGAGTGCTGAAATATTTGTAGGAAATACTGGAATAATATCAGCACCCACTGCAAAGTTATGCTGTGATGGCAAGGGGAAGATGACTGTTTAGAGAGAATGCCAGTCACGTCTGAGCTTTAGATAGAGAAGAAGCTGACCACGTCCAGTTTCTGGATTTTAGCTGACAGCAGCAAATCTGGTGGCGGTGTGGGGCAAAGGCCAGTAGCTTTGGTGAGGCTCCAAAACCATAATGGAGGATAGGATTGTGAGGTCTCCAGCGTTGTCCTTGACTTATTAGGAAGTCATGGTCTTCGTGCCCACTACATGCTCTTCATCTATAGCTTTTAACACAGAGACCTGAAAATGGAAAGGAATTAAGATCTGGGTCCAGTATTCTCACATCACCTTGATTTTTATGTATATATTTTATGCAAATATGTTTGATCCAGTATGGCATGATGACTTCTCAAATTGATAGGCCAGGACATTTCTACCACTAAAACATGTTAAAGTACACTAGTACACTTTAAAATAGCACATAAGAATACAAGTGTTCTAGACTAACGTAAGGAATTTTTCTTAATTATTACATTATTAAAATGGACACTAAGTAAATATAGTGAAGACAGCAGAGTTCATTTATGACTAAATGAAATGCAATATATCAGAAAATATCCAAATAAATTTGCTTCTAAAATTTATTTGGATTTTAGAACTTTTTTTTTTTCCAGGACACAGGAACTCACCATAAACTGGTCCCCGTTAGTGAACCTCCTCTCAATCTCTTTTCCCAGGTCATTGTCTGGCAATTTAAGGTCCTCTCTGGTTTCTCCGTTGTCATCCATCAGAGCCAAGAAACCATCAGCCACATCAATTACCTAAATTTGCCATTGTAAACAGAATGGAAGAGGTTAATAGTTTAGGAAATCATAAGAGTGATTCAAGTACTTTTTCCTATTGCAATTGCTGTAAACTAGAGCTGGGCGATAGAACGATAACGATATGTATCGCGATATAACTTTTACTCGATAGAGAAATTAAGCTATCGCGATAGACTTCGCCGCTCTTGTCCTCAAAAAAAAAAAAAAAAAAAGGTCAGCCAATCCAAATTAAGTAGCGCAGAGCCGAACCAATCACAGCCGCAGCGTCACGTCGCGTGACTTGTTACGTACAGCACAAGTGCCAAGCCGCACGTGTGTTTGTTTGGGAAGCAGCCAGCGGGTAATGGAGGAAATGAGTGTGCCGACTAGAAAAATCAACCGAGCGTGACCGAAGAGAAAACAGATGATGGTTCCAATGCCGGAGAGATTGTCGAACGGAAGAGCCAAAGAAGTTCCGTAGTGTGAAGGTATTTCGGCTATTTCAAGTCTGACAAAAAACAGAGTAGCGTGCACTGTAAATTGTGCCGAAAGCAAGTCTGGAAATACAATAAACTGGTGCATGCGTCACACTGTGCGCCACGTTATTGTTTCGGTGAAATGAATTTCTACAATACTGTTAATTCTACTCTCTGCAGTGTTTAAATGCTTACATATACACACAGTTACTGTCCGTCCACACATACGACTCGGTTCTGCTTCTATGCCGCAGCTTTGTTTACTTTTTCCCACCGAGGCTTCTAGACTTCTGATTGGCCAACATTTCTGCACGGTTAGGAATCTAGCGCCACCTGCTGCTTTGGCATGTTCATAGCAGCGTTTTCCTTCATTTCTCCCTTTGTGTGTGGACGGGATTATTTTTTAAAACGAAAACGGAAAGTCTCAGTTTTCAAAAATACCCGTGTACGTGTGGACGTAGCCTCAGTCTCTGACTGGAAGCGCTGATTCGTCATTCGGCTTTTGTCAGACTAAAGTAACTGTTAAAACTGTTTGAAAAGCTCAGCTATACAACAAGGAGAGATTGAGAATTTCCTTTTAGTTCTCAGTTTATTTGATACTGACAAAAGTTAGTCAGTTTTGTCTGTTCTTCTGTAAAACAAACTAAGATTTATTTTTAGAATTAATATTTTGTTTCTAAGTGGAATTGACAATTTAGTCTGTTTCGTTTGTTCTATTTTGAAACTTAAACGCTTTAGCGGCTGCCTTTTGTGTAGTTTGCAATATTTGCCTTCATTTATCTGAAAAAGTCTCATGTTCCTTAAGTACATCTACCCTGTTGAACTTATTATGGGAAATAAATATTTAAATAAAAACAAGCTGCTGATTATTTCACATTTTACTTGTGAGCAACGGCACATTTAAATCTTACAAATATAGTTATTTGGCTTATATCGTGATAGATATCGTTATCGCCTGAAATGAAAAAAACATATCGTGATATGAAAAAATCTCATATCGCCCAGCTCTACTGTAAACATTAATTTTAATGCTTTCTTCATAACACTGTGGTGATTCACACCAACAGAAAGCATTTACTGTGAAGCAGCAATACACAGAACATTGTGGTTTAGATCAATAACAAAGCCCTAAAAACAAGAAAACGTTTATAAAAATAAAATTAAAAGGAGGCAGTATATATTGTAACTTGACTTTAGGTTAAGACTGGCAATATGACCTCAAATCAAAAATCACAAATTAATTGAACATTTTACCCTCATTCTAATTCATGAATGATTATTTTATATGTAAATATGTTGAACTACTAAAGCTGGGAGATTTTTTTACACTATTATAACTGTGCCTCTAAGTGTTGTAGCTGTATATTGCAGTGGTTTCACCTAAAATATTAAAAGAATGTCTTTTGTCACTATACACATGAGATTCTCCTACCCAGTGCAGACATGTGGGAAAAGAAGAAGGGAGGGGGGGGGGGGGGGGGGGGGCACTATATACATATGAACAGTCCTAATTCAAAAAAATATCCATTATACAAATATACAAATTAGGGCTGTGCAATATGTCCCAAAATCTCATATCCCGATATAAGACATTTCTCATCCCGATAGCGACATACCACAAAATAGTGCATTTTCTGTAAATTCTGCGAATCTCGGGGAATTCTATTTGTGTGAAGTGTTTTCAGTTGGCCGTCGTGTACCTGGAGTCGAGTGTTTTGACTGATCCATGAAACTGCTGCGGGGAAAAGCCTTTTCTCAAGTTTGAGTCTAAGGTTTATTTTGAGCACCTAATGACTTTTTTTTTTTTTGCTTCTCATCTGTAAACTCTCCACACTCTTACACATGAGTCTTGCGTAGCTAGTAGAAGTGGTTTGTCGTGTTTGAGTCTGTGGTGGGGACTGGTTTGCGGCATAATTTGCATAGTACAGTTTTCTGGTTCGTGTCAGACTTTTCATAACCAAACTATATCCATGCTACAGAGGTAGCCCCTCGTTTAGGAATAAGATCCGTGATTTGTTTTGACTGGTTTTTCTGTTTGGACCTACCTGGTTCTCCCTCATCTCCACTGGCTATGTTGGTATTCTCTGTGGTGACCATCCAAACAAGGAAAAGATCTTGCCGTAAACATTGTACTTTGCAACATCACGAAACTAACGACAGCGTATAATATGAAACGATAGACATTTTAATTTCAACATCTGATATATTTCGTCATATCGCACAGCCCTAATACAAATATTGGGAAAAAATAACACTTCATTTCTAATTTTTATGCATTTACCGTGTGGGTTATATATTGCACAGTGGTATTCTGGGCTAGAGGAAAAACCCTATTATTTTATACATACTACAACCAGAAGGAACTAGTACCTGATGCCAATTACATGGAATTTACGAGATTATTAAGTTAGTGACACCAAATTAAGGTAGAGCTGGGCGATAGAACGATAACGATATGTATTGCGAAATAACTTTTTCTCGATAGAAAAATTAAACTATTGCGATAGGCCTCGCCGCTCTTGTCCTCTTTAAAAAAAAAAAAAACAAAAAAAAAAACAGCCAATCCAAATTAAGTAGCGCAGAACCGAACCAATCACAGCCTCAGCATCACGTCGCGTGACTTGTTACGTATAGCACAAGTGCCAAGCCGCACGTGTATTTGTTTGGGAAGCAGCCAGCCGCTTTGCCGCCCGGGTAATGGAGGAAATGAGTGTGCCGACTAGAGAAAAATCAACCGAGAGCGTGACCGAAGGTTACTGAAGAGAACACAGATGATGGTTCCAATGCCGGAGAGATTGTCGAACGGAAGAGCCATAGAAGTTCCGTAGTGTGAAGGTATTTCGGCCATTTCAAGTCTAAGAAAAAAAAACAGTAGCGCGCACTGTAAATTGTGCCGAAAGCAAGTCTGGAAATACAATAAACCGGTGCATGCTCAATCTCTGACTGGAAGCGCTAATTCGTCATTCGGCTTTTGTCAGACTAAAGTAACTGTTAAAACTGTTTGAAAAGCTAAGCTATACAACAAGGAGAGATTGAGAATTTCCTTTTAGTTCTCAGTTTATTTGATATTGACAAAAGTTAGTCAATTTTGTCTGTTCTTCTGTAAAACAAACTAAGATTTATTTTTAGAATTAATATTTTGTTTCTAAGTGGAATTGACAATTTAGTAGTCTGTTTTGTTTGTTCTATTTTGAAACTTAAACGCTTTAGCAGCTGCCTTTTGTGTAGTTTGCAAGATTTGCCTTTATTTATCTGAAAAAGTCTCATGTTCCTTAAGTACATCTACCCTGTTGAACTTATTATGGGAAATAAATATTTAAATAAAAACAAGCTGCTGATTATTTCACATTTTACTTGTGAGCAACGGCACATTTAAATCTTACAAATATAGTTATTTGGCTTATATCGTGATAGATATCGTTATCGCCTGAAATGAAAAAACATATCATGATATGAAAAAATCTTATATCGCCCAGCTCTAATTTAAGGTAACAGTAGTATAATTTTTACATCTGTGTATCATTTGATGTTGCTACAAGATCCAGATGATGCAATTCCCAAACAGTGCAAGATGGCTGATTACTCACTTTGAACTCAGTATAGATCAAGCCCCCGTCTTAGGTTTTGGGTCTCACATAACTATTGTTTAACATCCCCAGTATCGGCTGCATTTGCAGTTACAGCAATTATCATTTCTCATTCAAATTTAAACTTAGCAGTCTAGCAATGTGCTCTGTCATTCTTTGTTGTGCATGTGCCTATCAGGGACAGTGTCATGTACAGTCTTTAATTCTAAACCATTACCAAAAAAAAAAAGTGCACACTACGTGGAAAAGCACCTAGACAACCGCAGACACCAAAGAAGTTGTGAAGTGTATGGTCTGGGTGGCACATCTATACAAAGCCTGAAATCTGTCACGTGGGCCTCTATACATCCATAGGTAGAACGTAACATAATAAACCACCACCAGGAAAATGCAAATTATAAGACTCATTTGCTACATAGAAGATTTCATTATACGAAGAAAAAGATGCATTTTCTGAAAACTACGGCCTCTAAATAGCCCAACAGTTAGAGAAGACTGCTTATTGGTCAATCCAAACCCTGACCGACCAGTCTGATGCCTGTATATATTTTTTTAAACATACTGAAGCAACACTTCAGCTCTGATAAATGAGACACACCCCTTCAGCAGTCAAACCATTCATTCCTTTCACGCTTTAAACAAATTTCCAAACAGTTACTACCCTTTAGTACTAAATTGTTTAACCTGCACAGCAAGCAATATTGCAAGATATGTCCAAAAGAAACATTCACCTGATAGTCTTTCCTTGTTATATTTGGAACATCCATGTTGTGGGTAGATGGGCAGATATCTTCATACTTTTTCTGTGTAAAGATGTCAAGTCCAGTAAGGTGAACCTGGGAACAATGAACTGATTAGAGCTTACCTTGTGCCAAAGAAGCATTCTGTATTACTTGTACAACTGAGACCCATCAGGCTAAAGTTCCTTAAGCGCTGAATTCTAAAGTATAGACAAAGTGGTTTTACCTTTGCATGTCCATGCTTGCCAGTCTTGGAGGTAGACATGTCAACTATCTTACAGGGACGTCCTTTCAGCATGACATAGCCATTCTTCCTCAGTGCAGAGCACTGCATTGGGTATGTTGTAGAGGCCCCAGCATCAGCAGTGGAGAAATCATCATCTGCCATAGTGGATCCACAGGTTGTACTGTATCACCAGGATACATTTTTTTAAATTAAAAAAATATATACAATAAAAAATAACAATGATAATAAGATGATGATTTAACAAAGAATTTGGTTAATATGATTTGTATAGTGTCAAAAACCAATGGCCCATTGCAAGTTTACAAGAGGAATTATATAAGTGACATTAAAAAGTGAGTAATCAGCACAGATTTCCAGATTATAAACATGACAACTTGGCTCAATCTATCACAATTCAATACTTGATCTAATGTCAGCCATCCCTTTCGAATTACTTTGAGTTTGTTTACTTTGCATTTGTTTTAAAATAATTATTGCATTATTCTAAAAGTTCAATAAAGCTATAATTTTAACATGCATTCCCCAAACTAGTGTAAACATTTCTAGGCGTTGCACCCATACACGGTATCCAAGCTGCCTGCTATCCACCCGAAAAGCTAACGGCTAACGTCATATGTGAATGTGCTAAATCTATTTGGACACCAAGCTGTTGGGTTCCCAAATGTTCCCATAAACACTACTAAGTGGAAAAAAATAATACTCCAACACGGTAACTTGTCAGCCACCCTTTTCGTTCACTGGGTCAAAACAAAAGGTCGCGTTTTTCTCACACTGGCTAGGCTGCTAAGGTTAGACAAGCCCCATTAACGACCTAGCAGGTTACGTGGCAGCTGGGCCAGATGATCATCCGCCACTACAGCTTTAAAACAGTACGCTAACCGCACCTTCATCCTGTCCCTTTTCTGTCATAGTTAGCCACGTTAGCTCGCTAACCCAACCTACATCCACTGACACTGGATAACGATACTGCTGCTAATGTTAGCTTGACAACAGTGCTAAATAAAAACCTCAACGAGCGCCCACTAATTCCAAGTTACCGACAAACTGTCGAGATAACGAATGCATCACAGTGTTAGAGATGAGGTGAGTTTTCATTACACCGCAAACAAGCGCTGCACATAACGTCAGCGCTACTGTCAAAAATATTAAACTTGAGCCTGAACATTTAGCTTACCTTATATCTTAAAGAGAAAAGGGAGAGTCACTTCGCATGCGTGGAGCTTTTGTACCGCATGAGAAGCGGAGAGGGCAGGTACGGGCTCCGGTGGCATGTGTGACGTGTTAGTAGGAGGAGGGTGGGTGCGCGCATATAAACGTTGCAACGTTATGCGCTGGAGCGCAGTGGCTTCCTGGAGGTAACTTCCGCCCTGCCTTGCACACCTGTACAGACCTATCCAAAAAAGCCTTTTTTTTTTTAAAGTCCCCCTGCATCAACAGTAGGCTATATGAAAACTAGTGAAGTGTTTTAAAGCATTTATGAGCTCATTTAATTCGAATCTTCAAATCAAATCATGTAAAACAGGGACCCCTACATAATAAGTACACCCAGGTCCACATTTTTGGGCAAAGCACAGTTTTGTAGTTTTGATTCTGTACACCATCAGAATGGTTTTTAAATCAAACAGTCAAGACATGCTGTGCTTGAAGTTCAGACCTTCAGGTTTAATTCACTAGGTTTAATGAAAATAGTGCATTACTGTTTAGAAATTACAGCTATTTTTATGCATGGTCCACTAGAGGCTCAAAATTAATTTGATAAACTTTTTTAAAATAAATATTTTTAAATATACTTTGCATGCAGTGTATGAAGTCTAGAGGGCATGGACATCACTAAATGTTGCATTTCCTCCTTTGAAATGCTCTGATAGGCCTTTATTGCAGCCACCTTACTGCTTGTTTATGGGTATCTCTGTCTTTAATTTTCTTTTCCCTAATTGAAAAGCATACTCTACTGGAGAGATTAGGAAAAGAGATTGATAAGAGATTGCTTTTTCAGAGCTGTTCAGGCTTTTTGAGATGTTTTCTGTCTAATCTGGCCTTCTTGTTTTGTGTTTTGTACACCCTCTGTATTTCTGTTCATGAAGACATCTCTTGAATGTAGACCTTGACAATTATATACCTCCTTGAGAGTGTTCTTGACATGGTTAGATGTTGTGAAGTTGTTTTTTTTTATTCCAAAGATAGAATTTATGATGATCCATGTTATTTGACCCCTTTTCGGGTCTTTTGGTGTTGCTGAGCTAATCAGTGCAGGCAGATAAATTCAGTCCAGAGTTTCCATGATGTCTTCATTTGCCGTTTGTCCATCAGTGAAATGTAATAAAACAGCGAAATGAAAATTGTGATTTAAAATACTTCTTTTATTTTTTCTTGTACAAAGAAAATCAGACAATATATTTTCTTAAAAGCATAACATATATGGCCTGTTAACTTGTAATGTGAACATTAAAATTTATATATATTTCTCTAGGGCAAAGGTTGTTATTGTTGTGGTTAAAGATAAACATAGATAGAGAAAGCACCATCCTGTGTTTCCATGTGTGCATTAACCCATGATGATTTTAATTTACAACACAACAGTGGTGCTTATACAGTGAAGTGATGACACTGACAACTGCAAATTGGTCTTGAATTATTCCCTGGGTGTTGCTGGGGGCTGCGTAAAACAGATTGTGTTTCAGGGTAAGCAGATGTGTCTGAAAGCAAAGTAAATTTCTTCTATTATCAGTTAAACACCCATCTCCAACCATCTGTTCTCTGAACTCCTTGACGCTTTGCATGGAATTTCCAAAGTGAATGGTCTTTTTTGTGTGTTGCTACATACTGTAAACACACAAAGTTCCTCCATTTTTCCGTTTTTCTTTTTTTTTTTTTTTTACAGGTGCACTTTGTAAGATGATGCAGAAATTAATAATAATAATTATAATATAAATCTTTATCAGTCTTTAAAATCACATCTAATACGTCACTTCAATCTAAACTGAGTATAAATAAATGTTCTTTCAAATTCACGTAATTTAACATCACAACAGGGACTACACCATGATTAGCTTTCAAAGCACTGATCAGTTTTACAAAGTAAACAAAGGCTTGCACTCACTATTAATATAATCACTGGGTAACTTCATTTGTGTAAGACACATACATGGATATACATACATTATTCTGCAGATTAAAGGTGACATGCTCCTGTAAGTCAATAATATCCGGTGGTGGCAGCTAAACATTCATACAGCATAGTCATACACTTTAATAGTTTGTTGTCTCTTGTGTTTCAAGTTTTAACTTCAGTGCTGTTTCATTAGCTCATTCATTAAGTTTTAAGTTTTTTCATGCTTTAATGCCAATAGCCAGCACTATTTTTTATAACCACTTGGGGGCAGAAGATTAAAGCTGATAAGCTGAGTATTTTACACACTAGCACAAAGAGCAAAATTAGTATTAATTTGAAACCCAGGATGAATTCAAATCCAATATTCATTCTCCTTTTTGCTCTATTTTTTGCTCTCCCCTTGTTCATATGCCGACATCTAGCTCTTTAGCTCCTAAATATGTCAGTATTCATAAGCCAGTCTCTATTCAGTTTTGGTCTTGAGTAGGTAGTTTACATTTAGTTTATATACTTAAAAATAATAATGTGCAGTGGCTGTAAATATCACTATGAGGATGATAAAAGAGAACCAAAACAGTAGTAAGTATCCTGGAAACTAACGATGCTACACATATAAACTAAGTTTCGTAGAGCTGAGGTGAACTGCAGAGTTGGGTTGTAATTTTCTGTAGTCAGTCATGTCATGTTATTTGTTGTCAGTGTAAAATGATTGTAGCTTCTTTGAAAGTTTCCCTCATATTTTGATAAAATGTCAACCTTTCTCCATGCATAACGGAAACATGACACTTTCCAACATTTCAGCGTTGGTTTTTGTGTAGTTCACAAGCCTTAAAAAATTTCTCTTTAACAAATCAGGTGGTCGTTATAACGCTAAATTGATAAGTGTGTGATAAACGAGCATCTAGGAAATAATATCGAATATACACTTGTATATCATAGAATAAGACTTCAAAAGCAAACAGCTTTTGTTTTAGGCATTTGTGGATGATTTAAGCTCTTGCAGTTCACTATTATCTGTAGGGATCCAACGTCCCTTGTGGAAGATAGCAGCAATCTCTTCAAAGGATTTGCCCTTGGTTTCCGGCACCCGAAAATAAATAAATAGTACGAAGCCAAGAAGCAGCACGGCAAACAGGATGAACACGTAAGAACCCAACCAATCCTGATGAGAAATATTAAAAACACAAATCAGGAATTATTAGTGAAGCTGAGATATGTCAACCTATTTGGGTTCACGAGAAGCACAAGTTTACATTGCCTATGTGTGTCTTTTCCCCCTCACCTGTATATACTGAAAGGTCATGCCTATGATGAAGTTGCAGGTCCAGTTACAGCAGCCAGCTAGAGCAATAGCAGCAGGTCGAGGTCCCTGGCTGAACAGTTCAGCCACTATGAACCACGGAATGGGACCAGGCCCAATCTCAAAGAAACTTACAAAGAGGAAGATAGCTGACATGCTGACGTAGCTCATCCACGAATATTCATTCTGGAGGAAAGAGCACATCAATCAAGAAAAACATTTTTATTCAAATTTATGGACATTAAAAAGGAAAAAATGCGCTTTGAGCACTTTTTGTTACTTTCTGTTCATAGGCGTGTCTCACTGAGTATGCACAAGAAATGTAGGAGCTCTCTCTGCAGAACCCAACCTTCCAGCTATTTTTTCTGGCTTTATTCCCGACTCAAAATGACATCTGAACTTAACACATAATAATATTCTATAATTATCTTTAAATGTAATTATGCAATTGCCTGTTTTATACAGTCTTTTTGTTTGCTTTACTTTTAAAATACAGACTGATAAACAAGTTGATCAAGATATCAACAGTGATGTAACTTTTCTGCACTACATAATATGATCAAAGCATTGCAAAAAGACTGAGGGTGTGAATCTGAAGTGACAAACCTGCAATTTGAGGCCCACTGTCATGGCAACAGCACAGCAACACATTCCCCCAAGACCAACCAGAGTTAGGGTGCGTCTGCCAGCCCTGTCCACCAGTGCCACCTGGAACACATATATACATATAAATGTGTGTGTGTGTGTGTGTGTGTGTGTGTGTGTGTGTGTGTGTGTGTGTGTGTGTGTGTGTGTGTGTGTGTGTGTGTTTACATGTATGTAACAGTGTGTAGATTGAAGAAACAATACTATGCCAGTACATGGTTCCTGTTTTACATTTTTTGCAAGTTTATGTGTGTTTTGTATTCATATTGCTACTCACAGACACCATAGTGAAGATCATGTTGATGACCCCGACTCCTATAGTGGCATAAACTGGATGACTGACACCAGCTCGAGAGAAGATAGCCGTAGAGTAGTAAAAGATCTTAAAGAGAAAACAAGCAAAGGTTTTCTTGACACTCTGAGTGGTTGCATACTTAGGAAAAGTCACAGGTCTGTAGTCAATTAACTCAGACAGAGTTAAAACTGCTTTTTCCACTCACAGCATTGATGCCAGACAACTGCTGGGAGAGGTGCATCATGAGGGCAACAACCAGCTGTTTTCTGTATACAGAAGAGCAGATCTGGGAGAGAACAGACAAAAGTGAAATATTGTTTTAAAAAAAAAACAACTTTATTTTTTTGATAAATTTGTGTGAATGGTGTTTTTTTTCTCCCTATCTTTGGGGAATTCAGTGGAAATACCAGAATGCTGTATTATACACTCAGAAATATTCTGGTTGCAATATTATTTCTAGTGGCTCAGGCTATTTGAAATACAAAAATAACTGTTTTAAAGCTATAAAACCTGAACTTTTCTTTTGAGGTGCTGCTGAAATATTGACATTTTGTGAAAATGAATGGTAAACGGTGTATAAACAATAAAACTGCACAGACACCTACCAAAGAAAAGATAGAGACTCTGGCCTCTTTGTTTGCCTCTTCTTTTTCCCTTCTCATCTCTTCCAGATCCATAGTTGGATCATACGGCCCCTTTAGACGACACAGACCTGAAACAAATCATAAAATTTTCCAATTCCTTACTTAAATAACTGTTGTAGGACTATAATTTAAAATGTCCTGTACAGTTAAAAACATGCTTTTAAAAATGGCTTTAATATGGGAGGCAAAATGCTGGCGTTAATTGTTTGAGTGTTCCTGGAGAGCAGAAAAGCACTATAAAAGAATCAGTAAATGTGCCAAAAAGTATTGCCAGAGAAAAGTAAAAGCTATTTAGGAATCTTGGAAATTCAGTTATTCGCCATATTGCCAGGAGTTGCCAGGAGTGCCTATCAAGGTCTCCAAAAATAATAAAAACACTTCCCCGGTGTCCTGTTTTTTGGTCTTTTTGTTTTTGTTATCCTCTATTTTTACTCTTTGTTCTAAGCTAAACAAACCAGCTGCCAACAGTGTGTCTAATACCTCTCATGTGCAATAATTTACCCAAGCGTACTGCCAAAATATACATTTGAAAGTTCCACGATGAGGAGTAAGTTTCTGTACTTACTTTGTCGAGCCTCTTGCTCCTTGCCCAATTGGATGTAAAGGTATCGTGGACTCTCAGGACAAAGAGGCAGCAGAAGGGATTGTAATATTGCTGGAGCTCCAGACAGACCAAGCAACAGGGGCCACATTTTATCATTACCAAGCGCAAAATCCAAACCTATTACCTGCATCAACATATACATTTCAGATTATATCCTCCATGTGCTCTTGAGCAAAGATGATGTGCATGTACATGTGCGTGGATGACTGTAGCTCACCTGGCTGATTAGAATGCCAATGACAACAGCGAGCTGGTGTAATGCTCCCAGAGCCCCTCTGTAAGCTTTTGGTGCAATCTCCCCAATGTACATAGGGACTAGCCCAGATGCCAGACCTTAAATATGCATTATAAGTGAAACCATTTAAATTAATACATTTGCAGTTACAGATACGACAGTATAACAAGACTGTTGTTTAATGTCCATGTGCAATTTAGGAACTCTTGTTCATTTAGAAATCCCAGCGCAGTGTTTCCATAAAACCCTTAAACACTGTGATTTCATTATGTGAGTGTTGATTGAAGACTGTAAGATGTTCGTTAATGTACCACAATAGAAACCCATAACAGCGCGGCCTGAGATGACCATGATGTGTGGCTTCCACATCTTACAAAGACCCATCAGCAGTCCAGCTGCTACAGCCAGAACATTGACCATTAACATCCCTTTTACCCTGCAAAACAAGAGAAAGTAAACTGACAGTTTAATACAAAAAATGTTCCTCCCTAAACTTGCTACATCACTCCTGTCGTTAGTCTAATCATTTTCCATACTCTAGCTTTTAGTTTTTTAACCAAATTTGTTTCACTTGTGCCATTTTAATTCATTTTTCTTTTCTTACCTCCCTTTCAGATCACCCACAAATCCAACCAAGAAGGAGGATACCATGCCACCGATGGAGAAGATTGCCACTGACAATGACCAATACATGATCACAGAAGGGTGGTGACCTGGGTCTTCTTCTGTGATGTTTTCTGATGAACCAGCAGCCCTTTCTGTCCACACACCCAGGGACTGGCCATAACTCTTTTCAATGATCTACAATACAGACACAGACATGTTATATGAAACAGTACGAGGAAGGCTGAAAACATAGAGATAGACTTGACTCAAAATTTGCTTGCACAAATAAATACAAATATGTTGCATCCAAACGTGAAGTCCTATAGGGAGAAAATCCACCATGAACATCCCTCAGTATACACAGTTTATACAAATGTATAGACAGATTTTGTTTTTTCACCACATTTCATAACAGTGTACAAAGAAGTTTCATCAAAGCACAGACAGTACATTAGTTAATTTTTTCTTCATTCATTTAATCATTTTCTTAACTTTTTGATGTTCATTACAAAGTTGCAATATTGATGATATACTGATAAATATAAAAGTTTTTAAATTTCAAATCTTCTGTAGTGAGGTGGTAGTGGAACCTGGCAGATTCTGGTTCACTATTCGGTGATGTTTTACCTGCTAAAACTATTCAGTTAGATTTAGGAAAAGATTATTGTTCGGTTTCAAATACGCCCACTCAAGCACTAACACTACACTGAAAGTTAAATGTACTGAGCGTGTAGAGGATCTTCCCAAGTGTGTATATGTGTGCTATAGTAATCAGAAGGTCATTTTTATCATCTCTTACAGTCCATGACTAAATTGGACAGAATGTAAACTTGCAACAATGGACAATAAGATTATTTTCAAACTTCACTGTCATTTCATTATTTAAAAATCCTATATCAGTCAATCTCTACTTCCCAGTCATCCAGTCTAGTGCTAAATATAAAGCTTACCTTACCTAACAATGTAATCAAAAAGCACCAGATTGCTACAGAATTTTGCATCCCTCTTGTTCACCCTGGCTGGCAGGGACAATTGGGTAGCTTAGTAAGGGTGAAGTAGTCTACCTTTTGGGGTGCGTTGATGACTCCAAGACTGTATCCAAACTGTAGGGATCCCAGAGTGGCTGTGAACACAGCCAGAGCTAGAGTGCCTGTTAGCTGCTGCAGAAGTGAACAGTAATGATGAGTCCACAGAAATTAATAGACGAACAAACACAAGCTGCTTTATTTATAATAAACTCAGTGTTATTTCACAGTAGAAATAAAAATACAGTGCTGTGCGAAGGTCTGGAGCCACCTCTCAGTTCTTTATACAACACTATGGCTAACCCAATAACAGCCAGTTATTGAAACATGCAAATATACATGGAAATACAATCTATAAAGCAAAAATAAAGTTTATACAACTCCAATAAACTTGAAAGTGAATATTTGGTATGACCACCCTTATATAACCCATGTCATAAGCTGTGGTGGACCTCCCCGGAAATGTAATTACATGTCACACTGACAACTACTGTGATTAGCCTATTACGTAGCATCTCAACAGGAGTAACTATCAAGATATAAATTCCCTGATGTCAGGAAATTGCTGAAGGAGATTGTAGAAACTACTGGAATGGATTCAAGAAGAAGGGGGTGGGGGACAAGTGGGGACCCAGGAGGGAAAATGCCCCACCCTTTTATATATTTTTTTATTGTGGCTGGCACCAAGACACAACCACAGGTCAATTAATATACAGATAAGCATGAATGCCAGTGAGAGCACTGGCCACTTACATTGGTTACATAGCAGTCTTTACAGAGATTCACTGCAATCTCAGTCAGCCAAAATATATAATCTCTCCAGCATGTCCTGAGCTTGTAGGTCATACCCAAAAAAGAGGCATTTGGGAGGCATCCTGGTCTGATGCCAATGCCACCTCAGCAGCCGCCTTTCAGTGAAGAGGAATAGCAACTCTACTCTGAGCCTCTCCCACATGACCAAGCTCGACACCCTATGGCTAAGGCTAAGCAAAGACACCCTTCAGAGAAGAGAAAACTCATTCCTGCTGCTTGTATCCACAATTTTATTTTGTTGGTCACTGGCCACAGCTCATGGCCACAGGTGGGAGTAGGACCCTAGATCAACCTATAAAGCTTGAGATTTGCTTTTAAGCTCAGCTCCTTTAACTCAGCTCTCTGTCGAACTCCTGCTCCATTCTCCCCTCACTTGTGAACAAGACTCAGAGATCTTTAAACTACTCAATTTGGGGCAGGAACTCATCTCTGACCCAAAGTGGGCAGTCTACCATTAACCGAGAGCCATGGCTTTGCACTTGGAGGTGCTAATTCCCATTTCCTGCCAGTCACTTCACATTCAGCTCCAAACTGCTCTAACACAAGCTGGATGTAACTTCCTGAATGTTCAAGTTCAAGTTCAATTCAGATTGATGTATATAGCACCACAACACAACAGCAGGCACTTCAAGGCCCTTTGCATTGTAAGGTAAAGAGTGTACAGTAGCAGAGAAAATCTCAAAAACAAATGACCTCCTGTGAAAAAGATGGCAACAGTGGGAATGGAAAATTCAAATTTAAAAGGAAGAAAACTCTGGCAGAACCAGGCTTAGGAAGGGGCAGTCATCTGCCATGACTGGCCAAGGGTGAGGGGAGGAAGACAGCACAAAAGACACATTGTGAAAGAGACCCAGAGAATAATAATTACTAATCTCAGACAGAGTGGTGTTTGAACACCCAGTGATTAAAAAAGGGGAGCGAATGAGAAACATTCAGGCCCCAGCAGCTCAGGCTTTTTGCAGCATAACTAATAAATGCTTTCACACAAAAGTAATTAAACAAGTTTAAGGTCTCTTTGAAGCAGACACATAATTTTAATCACGAGAGTGTCTTAAGCAAGGTAATAATGCAAGCAGGACGCCCTGATGATTAAAAGCCAGTGTCCTCTCATTTAACAGTCTCTAAGCTTTAAGCATCTTTACGCCAACGACACCTGCTTTCAAACACTGCTTTCCATGAACCAGTAAAAGGAGATAGATATGTAGCCATTTATAAAGCGCAAAGAATGTAAAGAATGTACATGTCCAAATACGCTTACCTTTCCCGTCTTCATGCTGGGTCCAAAGTGTCAGGAGTTTAGCAATGATCAAGCAGCATGCCTGATTACACTGTGTCCACTGACTAAAGACAAACACACACATGGCACATGCACATAGATGCACACACATCCCAGGAAGACCTTTTACAAATAAATGAAACAATAATATTCCTGATTTCAATGCACAAACCTACATACTACTATAGTATATCATATTTATGGCAAGTATAATGAGACAACGAAGAATTTACGTTGAAAAGTTCTGATCTAAATATCTTCTGTGTGGTGCTTCCACTTGATTATTATGAAACATGACGTTTATATTGCAATTAAATATGGAATCCAAAGTTAGCATATTGTTGCTAAAAAATGCTTTTCTTGATAGGAGCAATGACATTATCTTTCTCTTCCTCTCACTCTTACACACACACACACACACACACACACACACACATTTGCTGTTAATGATATACTTGAGTGCTGGACTGGACAAAGTCTGAGGATCAGACGTGATACGAATGTGCAAACTTGCAAAAAACAACTGACTCTCTCATAAACATGTTTAGAAAGCACACAACTCGAGAAGAGTAATGCTAGTTTCATTTATTTCTCTCTTACAGCATCTCTTTTACAAAACAAATAAATCCCAAAACAGGACATTAGTAATGCTCTTTTAAAATAAAGAAAACAAGAATTAAATTGAATAAAGAATAAAGTGGTTTCGTCTTTGAAAGGAGAAACCTCAGTGTAATGACAGTCAGCATTTTCCAATGAGGGGAGCGAATTAAATGATTAACAAACACCTCAATAATGCCCCATTCCCACATGATCATTAATCAGACACAGAAATGCATGTGTGCACACATACACACACACACACGGAAGACAGTGGTTTCTGCAGCTAAGCTCTTTATTGCTATAATGTTAGAGCCTGCTCCCCCTAACAGAGATCGGTAACCCTAAGTTACAGGTGCACAGTAACAGCTACTACTGTATATGGATGTGTAAAAAATCCTTGAAAATACAACAGAAAACATTCAACAATTTAACAGAAAATAAGAACTTCAATCAGAGGATCATTACTTTGAGAAACATGTCCATTTTTTGTGAACCAGAGAACCAATTTACTGAGAAATCTAAGAGCAAAGTTATTACAAAACAGGAGTCCATCTTTTTAAGCTCTGACTTTAAATTCAAACCATCACCAGGACTATTATATGTGGCAGGTGTGCCAGCTGGTTGCATTTCTGTTAAAGGTGTGAGTTTTAGGTCTTTAGTGGTTTTAATTTACTGCTCATGCAAAGTCTTCATATTTTCATAGTTACAGTAACTGAGTTCTACATGAGCTTCCCGAAGCTTGTCTCCAGGTGGTGGGATGATGACGGTTTTAATGTAAAGCCAAAATCGCCTCAATTTTGACAAGTAAAATCGATTTCATAATTTTGATGATTGAGCTGTGCAAAGTATTTGGACATATATGGCAAAGTTTCGTCATAATTAGTTGCTCCTTTCAAAGAATAATCAAACTCTTAAATTTGTTAATGTACATCTCCATAAGTGGAGAAAAATAACATCGCCAGTCAGTTACGTTAGATAATAACCTTCACAGAGATTAAAAAGAGAACAACCAAAAACAAACCTGTAATGTAACCATATCGGCCAAAAAAAAGCAGTAATCTTTTGGCCTCTGATTAAGTTTTGCTTACATCATGCTAGGCACTGTACAAACAGTTAGGAGCCAAAAATCAGAAGAACCAACCAAGGAGGAGCATGATTCAAGACGACCCCACAGTTGTTAACAACAAGTGCTTTCACATACACACAGTATTTGGGATAGTAGCTCATATCCTGTTGAGGCTATGAGCTCTTTATATGCATTGTCATATTTCTGCAGCTAAGCGGCTGTAAGAGTGAACAGCCAAGACACTACTGTGTTCATGGAAACACACAAAACACCCCCCTCCCACCCCAAAATCAGCCATTAATATTGCCTATTTTAAACGTATGGTGTTCAGACACCAACTCATAAACTTCATACTACGAAGATAAAATTATAAATCTGCATGTAAACACACTCAGTGTTGCTTTGATCAGATTAAGGTAAGTTTACACACAAAGACATGAATTACTTTATTCTCGCCGGACATTGATTTCAATGTCCAACTTTGATTGAGATACACAAATTCACACGCACGCATACGTACACACTAAAATACACTCCTGATTTCAGAGACACAGATGTGCTGTACATTTCATCAAACTTCAAAGACTGTCTGACTCAAAACTGTCCCACAGAAAAATAAAAGAACAGAAATAAACAAAAAAAAAAAAACCCACTCCCATTGCTCGTTTAATATTACAGTATATCTGATGCAGCACCTTCAGAGTTTAAAGACGTAAAAGTGAAGAGATCATCATCACGATGTTGGCGGAAAGGGGTGAGGTGAGGAATGAAAGGAAAACAAAGAAGGGAAGAGGACAGGATGGACCAGTGATTTTCATTTTAAAGGGACACAGATATCATCTTTGCATACTGTTAAGACCCACCTGACGGCAGAATGTCTCACCGCATCTCTATCGGTGGCATGCGATCGAACGTTAAATCACAACTCGGTTTTCTCAGAAACCAAAAGATAGTGAGGGGAGGAAGTGGAGGAGGAAGGGAGTGTCAAAGGAGAAAGAAAATCAATCAGGCTGTCTGCTTTCATCGCTGACATTCAAAGAGGATTTGTCATCTCTCAGCTGCTCTCCCTGCACCGTTCTATTAGAAGTATATTTAAATTTAGATTAAATTGTATTCATATATTGCTTCTCCAATCTCTGAGGTGTAGTAGTATTCCACACACAGTGGGTAGGAAGTAAAGAAATTGATGAATATGGGTCTCAAAGGACTGAAAATGAGTTTGAGCTACCAAGATGGACAGGAGTGAAGGGAGGGGGGTTAAGAAAGGTCAAAAGTGTATTTCTACATTTGTCAAACACTTGGATGCACTGGTCAGTTTTGAGGGAATAAAGAGAAAAATTGAGCTACATAAAAAGAAGAGTTGCAGAGAAACAGGGAAGAAGAGATTGTTTGGAAAGTCGGTGGCACCAGTTTGCCAGTCAGCTGGATGGCTTCTGAATGACCCGGTTTAATCTAGAATAACTTCTGTCTTTATTTAGAATTTTTTTTTTTCCACTAAAATAACTTCTTTTTCTCTCTCTCTACACTTTGTTAGCCTCTCCAGTGTTGCAACAGTTCATTTGTGGCATCTCGGTGAGTCGGGTTCACTTGTGAGATGTGTGGTGGGTCAAGGTCGGCTGCCACCAGTGGGAGAGTGAGGCAGAGTGAGTAAGGGGAGACATCACCAGTTCATCATAGAGTTTCTGTTGAGCGTCATGAAGAAAACTTGGCTGCTACCTCCTGAGCGCACGGATGCAAAGAATACCTGGATAAAAAAAACATGAAAAGCATGTGTTCTCAAAAAGCACAATTATTATTAGCAATGATGCAATTGAATTTACTTTTATCAAATAATATGTTAAGTGTACTCGAGACATCACCACCTACAAACTGTGACATATGTATAGGTATGTCCAACCTGCATCTAAAACTCTTTTTCACTAGAAGGGACCACATCCGGAGTTAGGCTAGGCGACATTTATTGAAAGATAAGCATATATCCATATAGCCTGAAGAAGGCATTAATGAGGACTGGCAGCAGCTCCTGGGCTGAGCAGATCCACAGTACTAATGAGAAGTGTGGGAAATTAGAAAGGAGAAGGAGATAATAAACTGCCTGGAGTGCAGGGAGGCATATATAAACCATGGGACTGAAAGGGGAGTGTATGAGATATGGTCCCACTCTTGAAATACAGCAGTATTATTCCCAAAACGCTAAAATTATGCGTGGCAGTTCATTCAAACTTTGTTGTTTGGTTATGTTTCGGGTGCACCGTATAATAAACTTAGTTCTTAGAATTCATGTTTTAAAAGCTTCCATATGCAAATGTGGGCTCTGCTCTATCCATACAGAAAAGCACTGCAACCGCAAAACACTCGAGATAGGTCAAAACTAGAGCAAGTAATGTTAGGTAATTTTACAGTATGTGACTAGTGCCACACTAGTCCAAAGCAGTAAGTCAGCATATTACCTTGTCATTCCGCTCACACAGGAATTTTAGTCTCTGGGCTCTCTTGTGCATAAAAACTCCATCCAGGTGACCCGTTTCTACAGAACGGATCTCTATGGCTTTCTCACCCCAGCCCATAATCTGATTAGAATGAATATAGGCTGAAAAATAGAAAAACATTAAAAAAATATGTAAAACAGTGTATAATCAGATTTACATACAGTTCATTTCCTTGTATATATAAAAACTCAACAGACCACAGTGTAGAAAGACTTTATAACTTTATTACTCGCATATTTTCTTTTCTTGAAAACTTAACTAGCAAGTTATGCAGTGATGCAATGTTTTACATGTGCTGACCTATTCTTTGTACTTTTTCCACACTGCACAGAAGTAAGAGGTCAGAGGCGACTATTGAGCAGTTCAACTGAAATAAAATATATTTCATGAACAATTCCTCGCCAACATGGCAGTTCTTAAACCTTGCCAGTTGAGCTCACGGGACAGATTTTAATAATCCAGGTAGAACTAGCATTATTGTACTAATGTAACACTACTAGCCACCCCATGATAATACTTTCTACAACACAAGAAAGAAACAGTATTTTTAGAGTCTTTTCTGGAGTTCTCAAACATACAGATGCATGGCAAACACAGCAAGCAACATTAAGTGTCTTATTAGGGTTCTGGGACACCACATACTGTCACAACAGTTTCAATGGGCCTTGACATCAATTCTCCAAGTGGGAAGGAGCATCATGTGGAATATAGGGATGGAACAACTAGCTTGCAAAAATATATATCAACCTTTTGTGTTCAGATGATGGTGGTTAAGAGCTATGTTAAACCGCATAGGTCTACTCAAAACTCAGAACAAGTTTGCATTGGTTTACAGTGGACCTGCCTACTATTACAATTTAACGCAAACCATATCAGTGAACTGCTTCACTATAAGAGCTAGTGGTTCCTATTTATGATTCCTCATTTTTGACAGCCTCTTTCATGGTTGTACTAATGAGTTTTTATGTTTTTAGCACAGTTCTGAGAGACCTCATATCACAACACACACGCATGCACACACATGTAGGAGCTGAAATGCATATTAATATTTCTTTATTTCATATTTTGCTAATTTAATTTAGATCTTTGATCTGGCTATTTCTCTGTGCTGCTTTAAGGTCTGGACTGAATTACTCTATAATTACATCAATTTTAACAGAAATCTATTTTAATCAAAAGCATTAATAAATCCATATGTAGGTGGGGCTTACCAACAGAGGTAGGCATCTCTCCCCACTGTAGCACCACGTCCTTGGTGATTCGACCATAGGTATTGACATAGACACCCTCGTCCTCGTAACACAGCAGCATCTCCATTCCATCAGTCTTTGGCAGCACCACGATGGCATGGGGTGTCACCTGGCTCTGGATCTAATACAGATAAACACACGCAAGCATTTCAGAGGGTTTAATCAAATCTGTCAACTTTAATCATAATCTACATTAGATTAAAATATTATAGAGCTTTCATCACTAGAATTTAAGCTGTGGACTGGCGTGGGTTCATTTTTTTATTTTATTTTATTTTTTTATTTGGGGGGGGGGGGGGGGGGGTTGGACTATATTCTATAATCCTCAAACAACCTGCTCAAGTATCTGGAGCCTCAGACCATGAAAGTCTTTGGCTTGCTTGAACCTGTATACTTTCCATTTGTGGTGCCTCAGAATACAGTAAGTGTTGTTACTTGTGTCAGCATGCTATTTCATGGTAGTTACCTGAAAGCAGTTTGTGGCAGCCAGATGAACTCTAAGACAACAATTCAGGAGAAAGGCAAGCAGTGAAAAAACTCATCTTACCCCCACAGGAATATGCACATACATTTACAAAGGCACTCAAAACACAAACTAGCTTTCATGTATTAATGAATTCAATTACTGTACACAAGCTATCAAATTGTGGTGGTACTGATCTGTGAAAGTCAAGTGCATACCATCAGGTATGCCCAAAACCTGACTGCAATACAGTCAATGGAAACGCTGTTTGACTGTAATACAAATTATTTTCTTGCATGTCAGCTTTTTTATTTTTTAAGTTTAAATTGTGTGTTCTTGTTCTTGTTGGAAGTAAGTACATGTTTCGAGAGCCTTGTGCTGTCTGCTGTGGGTAAGACAAATTTGTTCACCAGTTTCTGGTTATCTAATATCTACACTAGTGAACTGCATATAGGCACATGTAGCTGCTGTGTATCCACTACAGGGGTTTTACTAAAGAACTATTGATCTAATCTAAAAGGTGGATAGCAGGATGTCACCTTCATCTGTTTGGCACACTGGAGGAGGAAGTTGTCAGGGAAGGAGAGAAAAAAGAAGCATGGGTGAAAGGTTGAAACAGCAAAACATGCCAGTGATTAAGAATATTCGGGTATTTATCCCCATGTACAGTATGCATTACTGCACGGTACAACAGCTCAAGAATAACATGTCTCATCTGTGGTTCATCATGTCTACTAAAATATTGCCAAGAAGTTAAGATTTGGGCTGAACTGTCTTTGACCTGGATTTGCATTAAAGCCTGAGATTTGCATCCACTATGGAACAAACTAATCTGCATGCAAGAACCAGATTTAATTTTTCACTCAAGCATACAAGAGGAAAATTAGTGACTGTCTCCCAACCTTCAAAGAGTGGAGTGGTTAAAATGAACAAGGTGATTTTTGATAGCAATTCTAAAGTCACATTTGGAAGTAGGTGTTCCTTCTTTATGCTCTGTGATAAAAGCAAGCAGTTTACATGAACAACCTGATTTCTTAACAAAGATAATCCAAGTACTATACACCAAGTGAAGCAAACTACAAAAAATGACATTCAATCATCCAAGTAAATTGTATTGCCAGAACCAACATGAGTCAATCCTCATGAAACAACAGATGAGTCAGCGTTGTCTCAAGCGGCAATAAGCAGGTAACGGTTGAAAAAACTTAGGAGTGAGATGTGGATGGTTACAGAAAGAGTCCCATTGATAAAACATGTTTAGACATATTTAGAAAGTAGTCTTGTACTTACATGTGAGGGAATGTATATGTCGTAAGGGTTGCCTGAGTCCACATCAATGACATGGAAGCCCACGCTGGAGCCATAGATGACCTTTAACCTCTGACCTTCTTCTACCGTCAGGTCAACCAGCTGGGGACGATGCTGTAGGTCTGTAAATGACTGAAAGAGAATGACACATAGTCAAGGGAGGCGCGATCAAAGAAACAGAAATAAAATCATAAAGTCAATCCATGAAACTGTAATTTACAAGGCCAGCAGTCATATATAGTATATAAACTTCATATAAATTTATACACATGCTGTGCACGCAGTAGACATGCATTCTACTTATGCGTGTGTCCAGTATGTTTTTGAGCACTGATGTCATTTCAGTTTTTACTTCTTTACCTTAAAGGCCATGAACTTGTGGTAGGGTTTTGGAGCCCAGGCATAGATTTCCACGGAATTTTTCAGAGCAATCACCAGGAACTTGATCCTCTCATATTTGACTGCAAACATGACAAAGACACATTTAAGACAACAAGAAATTAGAAGTGGCCTTACATTGGCCCAGTGTATATAATGAACACTCAGTTTTATTTATTTAGTATCAAGGAACTCTTTATTTAGGTTCGTGCTCCCACAGCATTTGCTGGTTGGGATTTCTTAAGAGACTTATGTTGTTAGATTTTACCTTCTAAGTATTGCTTAATCCTTGTCCCAGCTATTTGCATGGTAGATCTCCCAAATATCTCCTATGCACACCTTTTCTTGGCCATCTGATATGATTCCTGCCAGGTTTCTTGAGAAGATTCTGGCTAAGATCGCACCCTTTGCTTTGGTCTGTTATCAAATTGACTCTTTCATGTAGTTCATAACTTCTTAAAACTCTCACCATAGATACAATGGATTCATTTCCAAGCACTGACTAATTTCTAAAATTCTCAAGAAAGCTCTTGCACATCAGCTCCTTCACCAAGTTGGGGTTTGAGAAAATTCCAAGGTATTCGTCAAAATCAGCAGCAAATTATATTACCCATTTTAATTTTGGTTTATAAATTTCACAACAGGTTAGATAATACCACTTTAACTACAATGGCCCTTCAAATTAAACTTTATTTTTATTCATACAAACAGACACTTACCAACTTTATAATGCACACAGCCTTCCAGTTCTCCTACGGTAATCCAACCCTGCTTTTTCTCTACTTCTGGGTCATTATGTAATATTCTGTTCCTCAGCCAGGATAAATAGTAGACACGCAACTTATTCTTTTTCCCTGTGAAGGTAGGGGCAAACAGGAAAATGAAATCGATCAAATTAGTATTAAAATGATAATAATCAAATTTTTTGTAAAACAAAAAATAAATTAATGAAAGAATCAAAAACAAATGACCTCTTTCTGTAAAAAATGAGATAAAAAGCTACTTACGAAACAGATTTTGTCAACACGTCTTTTACTACCTTAATGTCTGTTACAGAAAGTGTAACTTAAGGTACAGGTATGAGCGAGTTGTGCATACTGTATGCATATTAAACCTACCAGATATGGTGACCAACACATTGAGGCCCTCTAGTACATCCATCTGTAGGAAACGCCTTCTGGTGATCAGGTTATAAACTTTTCCCTGTCCACTTCGGTCGAGCAGCATGAGACCATTTTCTGTCCCCACTAGTAGATTCACACCTAAACGTGTACGGATAAGAGTTGGAGTCAGAGAAAAGCAAACAAAAGCACACAAATAGAATATTTTGCTTTCTGTAGTGGGTAAGATAAAGGCTACACCGTCCTACCCCAGAGTGCAGCACAAAGGATCTCGGAGTTAAAGCGTTTCTTGTATTTGCGGATCTCTGGCGTGTCACTGTGGGGTCTGATGTTGGTGGGGTTGACATTTACCACAGAGATCTTCCTGGCTTCATTTAGTCGTGCCTGCTCCTGCCTCAGCAGCTCATTGGCAAACATGGCTGCCAAGACAAAGACGAACAAAGACAGAAGGGAATATGTGATTTTGGCAACAATGATGACAGATAAGAAATGCCTTTTTCCACTAACAGCTGATTTCAAAGATGGAGTTCACTGACTGACATTTAACTAAAACTCTACACTATCCAACTACCTGCTGCTGAGTTCTCATTGTCATCACTTGGGGAGGTCTGATAGACCCGTGGATCAACGAATGGAGTAAATGATGCTTTGGACCCACCAACACCAAACTGTAAGACACAAAACAATCAGTAAGTCCAACAACAGTCTACCTAGTGTGACATAAACACACAGGAATCATTGTTAAAGTGTGCAATTTGTGCCCGTGTCTCACCTCAGCCATGTCGCTGAGCTCCTGCAGGGCTGTGGTGGGTGTCGCTGACGGGGAGTTGCTCTGTTGCACCAGGTCAGGGAGGTTACCATGGTTACCATGATTTCCAAACCCATTGCTCTCACTATGACCTCCTCTCCTCCTCTCCTCTGCCTGTGTGACAAATAAAGACATATAAATATCAAGAGAAGTTAGGAGAACAGAAAGATGAGCACAAAAGAATATATTGCTCTACAGCAATAACAGTTTTGTAAGTGTGTAAGCATGTTTGAGTGTGTGCATGCATATTCGTCACCTCTCTCATTACTAGAGTACTGTCCTTCGAGCTGTTATAGGCATCTCCCAGAGAGTCTTCTGTCAACCCTCCATATGACTCTCCACTACTCTGCACTGCTGGCCTGCAAGAAAAATACAGAGACTTAAATATTTACATTTAAAATTAAACCAACTACTATGCTACTGGCATTGTGCTAATCCCAAACCTACGAACACTAGCATGTCAAAGCAAAAGAGAGGAAACATGAAGGCGAAAACGTACATTATGCGGGGAATATCGCTCACAGCAACAGTTCCATCTGTCTCCCCATCTTCATCGCTGCTCTCTGATTCTTCACTGGAAGACGAGTAGTCTGTCACCTGTGTCAATGAACAAGACGTAGAGAGAAAAATTTACTTTCGAACCACTGAGAAGAAACACTGATGAGAGAAGATTTACGGTTGTATCTGATTCCCTCTAGAAGTCATTTAGACTGCACCAGATATATACGGTTTGGTTTATATTGTGCGATCAGTGAAGAATGTGGGAAAGAGAACACAGATCTTTCATGCTGTTCTGCTAATGTGCAGTTGGTGGCACTATTGCACAAATGCATCATCAATTTTGGCAACAACAGCAAAAATGAAATAGACTGCAAAATAGCAGATATGGATGCAAGTGTGGTAGTGGGGTATGGTTTCTGCTCAGCCGTGTAAAGAGAAGTGGGGCAGAGTGGTGCAGTCAGCAGTGTCAGTGAAGGCTGAAGAAAGTCATTATAGGTCAGTTATTATTATAAGTTGTTTTGCCTAGCAAGATCTTTTTTCCCCTTTTTTAATAGAAACAAATTAAGGATTTTTGTGAAGAAGAAATTGCACTGCAAACACAATTGTTAGATCTCATAGATACACATATTCTGTTCTTTTTAATATATATAAAAACATTTTTAACACAAAATAACAGTCACTTTTAAGTTAGGTGGAACCTAAAAAAAATGTTAAGCAATTCAAACAACTTGTAGCTTTACGATTAACCTGAGATTACTATAAATAAGCAAAAATATATTTAAAGCAATGTTTCTTTTAGACTGAATCCCATCGGCTAATTACAATTTAAAATTGTATTGTAGCAGTGGTCAGAGATATCTAACATGACAGAGTCTAATTTAAATTTGCACTGTTTAATAACGAACGAGAACTTTGTTTTGCCCGTTATCTCTACATGAAGATTTGTCACTACCATTCTACCTGATTAACGTCACAACATAAACAGGCTTTTAGCTTTGTCTATTTTCCATCCTCAACTTTTTATTTATGTTTGAATTTAGAGAATTTACAGTTGTCATTTTACCTTCACTGGAGGTCTGCTTCCCTCCTCTACCCTTAGTTCTCTGAGTTCCTTAGCTAATGCACTTAAGTCCTGTGAACAAAGGCAAAAGAGGAGAGAAAAGGTGATTTCATTCAGTCTCAGAACCTCAAGACTGAGAGACCAAATCACACACAACGGGCAAAGGAAACGGAGAGGGTCAAAGATTCAGACAAATAATGACCATCAAGACTAAAGGCCAACTTAATTGTTGTCACATAGCAATCCGAGCCTGTACACAAGAGCCGTGGAACAAGAGTGCTGATCTGGCAGTACACTTTAAAAAAATCTTAACAGTTAAATTCTAACTTTCAACATGAGGATTGATCAAAATCAGCACTTTCATTCACTCACAAGCAAGTACGACCCTTGAGAACACAAGTCATAAGAACAGAGAAAGACATATAATCAAGCTTTATAAACTACTGGAGTGCAGAATTACTCCACTCTACCAATCGCCCCCATGCCAACTGGCCCATGGTTCCTCCCCTCCCTCGCCTCCCCATCACCCAAGCAGATGGATCAGACCAAATCATGCAGACAGGGGGAGGATTATTACACACGGTGCGCTTACCAGCTCCTCCTGACCAGTAACCGTGATAATGGAGAAACAGGAAAAGAAATTCAAAGACTGTTCAGGTGCTTTGCAGTACACACATATTCACACACGCCCCCACCCAACACATGCAAACCCACACAGGCACGCATCCAAATATACACTCTCTCAGGTATGTGTGTAGAAGCACACATGCACTGCTATTGCCATTACACCCTGATATGTCAGCGTAAAAAGGAAACATCATCTTCTTGTGAAACCCACTAACTCCATCATGCCAGGGGAAGAAAAGGGCCTCTGAAGATCAAAGGAAAATCAGAATAAAGGAAACGGGAGGGGGGGCGCAATATTCACTAACCTCATCTATGGCTTTCTTATAGCTCTGAAGAATAGAAGAAGAAAGAGATGGGAAGAGAAAGAAAGATCAAGTGAATAGTAGAAAAAGAGAGGAGGAGGCCTGTAAAAGATTCCCAGAGAGGAGATGCCTGTGACAGAAAGAGGTTCTTTGTGTGTCTGTGTTGTTTGACTCACGGCAGGTCTGCTGGGTCTTGTTGACTCACGTCCCTCCTCCTGCTTGAGCTTTGCTTCTTGATTGGCTCCTAGAGGGGATCCCTCCTGCTTGCTTTGACCTACCAAAACAAAAAATGGCGATTAAAAGAAAATTAGCAGTTTAACGCAAATCTAGATATTAATTCACTGCGAAACTCGTTCATTAGAATTTTTTTTATTTTTCTCCATCTGTATTTATTCCATCTTTAAGACTGTTTTCTGTCAACAGAGTTGAAAAATAAATCCAACTAATATCAAGGTACTTCAACCTTTCTATGTGTTTGTCAGAGGGAAATCCATGCATATCTTAGATATCCCTCTGGCCTGTTGTTTGACACCTCGCTCTGCGCTTCTCTCTATCTCCCTCTCTCATTTCCTCTCTTCAACCTCTCCAGAGGCCCAGAGTAACAGGGCACATCAGACAGGTTGATCGGTGCAGAACTGCAATGTCCTGCTGATAGACTCGAAATCCATGTCAATGTATGTGGAGGTACGCATACACAGTATGTGTGATCCTCTGCCTACACATTGGTTTTTTTCTGGTTTACTTACAAGCATTCACTTGATGTTGATGTTTGCCAGATTAGGTTTTGTATGTGTCTTATGAGCCTGTATTATGTGTTTAAGAGCTTGAGGTTTTATACCTCTCCTCTCAGCTGAACCCCCCTGAGATGAAGGGGACGAGGAAGATGATGAGTTGGAAGAGGTTCTTTGCAGCATAGCATCCAAAGAGAGTTCAGAGCGCCGCAGGTCAGGGTTGCTGAAAAAGGATGAAAGCAGACCTTTTAAATACGCAGTATCCTCATACAAAAGTACAAATAAATACAAGTTTTTATTTCTGTTTAAACACACTAAGGAATAACACATGGGAAATGTTACAGAAAGTAATTCAAAATCAGTTTGCTACTTTGTCCTTTACCTTGCCCTTATAAGCTGAGAACCTGTCCGAGGACCCAGACCTACTCCTCCATTAGGAGAGTTTTTCCTGACCAAGGCTGGGGAGATGGAAGTGGTCCGTTGGGGTACCTGGACAAACACAGAAACAAGATAAAACTTTGCTTTTTCTCCTGGAAAAATGTTCAAAACATGTATCCTCGTCTTTGTAAAGTACACTACCGATCCATGGCAAAGAGGGAAATGGTAAAACACCATGATGTACAGTATAGCATGAATTTTGTCAAGCAGCTGGAGAGGCCAAAATTCATTTAAAACAGGATTATTAATAAAATTGCAAGTATACTACACTATGCAATATTTAAACACAGAGTTCAAAAAATGCTGAAACAATAAATAAAAAGCATAAACACAGGTTAATAAAAGATACCAAATATTCTTAGCCTTCATTTCTGATTATGAATCTCAACCTTGGGTGGGATGTCCTCCTCTCTCAGCCAAGCGGTTCTGTCCCGATCCCGATCTCGATCCCTGTCACGGTCCCGTTCCTCCCTGCCAGCATTGCGCTGTGGAGGTCCCGGGGTGTCAGAAGTGGGGTCTGAGTTCTGACGAGGCATCTCAGGCCTGGGGGAGCCCACACTCACACTCTCACTGAGAGCTGAGTCTTTCTGGTCCTGCAGAGACTGAGAGCCAGACATGGAGCTAGTGTGGGTTTTCACAGGAACCAGGTGAGCCATCTGTGGGGATAAACACATTGATGAAGTCAGAGTTTAACAGTGTGAGTGAAATGGACAAAGGATGGTTAAGGGTGAGGTGGACAACAATATGTGAGAGAAGGCACGAAAGGTGAAAGTGCCTCTTTTTGCGCGCGCGCACACACACACACACCTGTGGTTCGTTGGAACGGTGGATGGGTGGGGTGCGGGCAGGCTGCATGCCCCCACTGCTGAAGGACTCGGAGCGGGGTGGGAGGGAGGGGTCGGAGATGCGGTTGGACACTTTGTGCTGCAGTGCTGGAGAGCTCTGCCTGTTCAGCTTAGATCGCTCCTCCACCTGAGGCAGGTCACATACGACTGTTACTCACAGTGAAGCACACAACACAGCCAGTCACCATGTATGATCCACAATGGGCACCACCCACACACCCATGCACCTCTACAAGCCACTAGACAATCTTAAACATCACTCTTCTCTGCGGTGACAACAACCGCAATGTAGAAGTGTGCGACTGATGGATTAATGGATATTACATAAGAAATTTACGAGAGCCTCTCTTTATATTGCACATTGTTTTAATGACATGATAGGACTCTGCGTGACTAAGTGAAGTCTTGTTTTTCGAGTTAAAACCAGTCTTAACCGTCTCTTCTATGCAATAATAACACAGGTGAGCCATGCCAGACTTCCACAGAAGCCCTTATCAGGGTAAACCAGCAGGCCAACAATAACACAAAGATTTTGTTTTGCACAAAGAATAGGTTTTTTATTCACAAACAGATTGGGCGTCTGACTAATTTATGTCTCAATTAAGTTGTTTGTGGTGTCGTTTCTCCATGTTGAGGAGTAAGAGTGTCTGATGGCTGTAGTGAAAGTTTAAGTATAGCTTCTAATCTGCTTTATCAGATGCCACATTCAAAACAGAATAAAAGAACCACGTAAGCACAACGCAATGTTGAAGTGTTTGTGTAATTCCAGTCCGTTTCCACTGAACTGTGCTCACGTGTGTCAAAGTAAATACATCTGTGTGTGAAAGGGGCAGGAAGCTCCTCTTGCCAGTGTAATCTGATTATCAGATTATCTGCTGTGCAATAGGAGAATGTTCCAAGGGATACGCCCAGCTGCCAAAATCACACTTTTCCACTCTAAACACTCTACCCATCTGTAGTTTCAGGGTTGAGTGATGGCTCAGCGGGTTCTAGTTTCAACAGCCCCAAGGTAAACAAGAGTGCCTTTCTCTTTAAAAGCTTTCTCTAAATCCACAGGGGCTCACATAATCTAGCAGGATTATTTCAGATTATGACCTGGTTCAAAACAACTATGCGATACCGAGCCATTCCTCAAATCTGTTAGGTGCCTGCTACAAGGTCAACTACAACGTTGCAACTTTGACATCTACAGCATCAAACAGCTTTTGTTAGTTCCTTGAATGAAATGCAACTACGGATGATGGAATCAGATTTAGACAAACAGTCTGCAAATAACTGAAAGAAAAACATTCAGTGGTTTAGGCGAAGTACTGCTGAGATCGAAGTTTGATCTGTGGAGTGTAATCAAGGTTAGTATATTGACTAAACAACAAGAAAAGAGAGATTAGAAAAAGATGAAGAAAAACCTTTTGGGTAGTGCATATTTCATTTTTTTGTGTTTGTCATAAGTTTACCACCCAAAAACTCTTTCTATTACAGAGAGAAGAGAATATTGGAGGTTAGCTGTTGGCAATGTTGCATCTACATACAGAAAAAAATACTGTATGAGATGAGGAAGAAGAATAGGTCGCCAGAAAGGCATCTCGGGTTTATTAAAAGGATCCCACCACCACTTGGCCAGCACCCATCACCAGGCTAGGATATGATTTACTGGTTGACTGACCTAACTGGAAGATGAGATGGGTGGGTTTTCCCTGATGCCATCAAATCCAAGATATCTAGAAGTAGGCTCATCACGGTGCCCTCTGGGAAACTGGGTGGCAGGGGCATTGAGGGGGCAGGCAGGGGGGAATGAGTGGTCTAGCTAACTAGGCTACTGTATCTACAAAGTGGTATTAAACTATAACTGAACACAGGCACCTCTCCCCTTGATCTTAAGCCCATAAATAATACGAGCTATATAAAATGAATAATTAAATGTGTTACTAACAGTAAGAAGAATATATAAGCTTTATAGGGACAAAAGTGGAAATGTACCTTTTACTGTCTGTATGCTTGAGTATGAACATTCTGCATGTATCCAATTGTACCTCTGTCTTTGTGGGAAATTTGGTACTTTTGACTGTTATGTCAAGCAGTGTTTTAGAAATTTATCAAGGTCATATCTGAGCCATAGAAGTAATACAAAAACTTGATATGCTCCAGTAGTTAAAATGAGTAGAGTGGAGCATTTATGTAATCACAAATATAGAAGTACAAGTGTGCGTGCGTGTGTGTGCGTGTGTGTGTGTGTGGTCTTATATACATGTGCTGGAGCAGAGTCTAGCACTCTGTTGCTCCAACAGACCTGGCGATCTGGGATTGGGATCCAAAGGGAGAGCCTTGTGGGGAGCAGTGAGGTGAACTGTTAGGAAATGACGTTTGGTTAGGCAAGACTAAGGTGGGGTAATAAGGAGATTCTGTGTTGAACCCAGGGCTCTCAGGGGAGAATGGAGGAGAGAAGAAACTGCTGGATGGCGATACTGGGGATGTGGACGGCGACACTGAGGATGTGGAGGACTGTGTGCGGAAAATTTGAGAAGAGCTGCGAGGAGAAAGGCACAACCAAGGGGATGGAGAGTTTGAACTCATTGAAATAATATTATTCATGCTTCTTTTTAGTAACCCTGCAGGGGCAGAAGCACTAAGATCACACATAGAGGAACTACCTCTAATTGCATGTTCCCTCCATGTCTCAGAGGTCATGCCCCTATCGGAAAGAGGGGAAAGTAAGTGATTGTTATCAGGGACTTGGAGAAGATTGCTACTGCTGGGAGCAGGTGAGTAGGAGTTCCTGTGTTTAGATAGGGCAGAACAGAGAGCATTTGCAGGGAAGGACTGAGAGAGTAGGTCAGTTTGGTCAACTGCCTTTGAGTCCAAGTGCATTGTAAGGCTGTCATGGCTCACGCTTTGCCTCAACAATTTGTGCCATCCTCCCGGATTATAAAGCTCTATGTCTACATCTATTCTATTGCAGGGTGAGTGTGACCTGCCACGTCGATGGGCACTAACCATTAAGGACACGGGTTTGGAAGGCGTGGGATTCTGGGTCTGTCCTGGAGATATCGGATGAGGTCGAGCCTTAAGCTGTGACTCTTGAGACATTAGCTCCTTAATGGTTGGCTGACTTGTGACAGATAGACATCTATCTCTATGCTTCCCATTTTGACTGCTAGGCTCTGGTAGATAACACGAGCCTTGTTTGGGGCTCTTGACAGGACCTTTATTGAGCCCTTGGTCAACAGACTTACTGTGCTCTAGGACATACCCTGGGCTACGCCCCCTTCGATTGTGTTTCTGAGCTCTAAGTTCTTTGACCTGCTGGCTTATCTCCAGCTTCAACTCTGGATCTAGGGGTTCACCAGGGTCTACTGAAATACATATATGGGGAAGCTGGCTGGAGAGAAGCTGGGGAGAATGAGACAGAGTACGCTTAGGCGCCTGAGGTCTAGATTGGCCGTGAGAGCTAGAAGTTTGAGGCTGGTTGAATGACTGATGATGTCGAAGGCGGGAACGAGGTGGGTTACCATGAGCATGCTGCTGCTGCTTCGGGACCTAGGGGTCACAGTCAGAGGACATTAAGCAACACAGACACACACAAAGCACACTTCACAGCGTAATTATTAAAGAAACAGAATTCATTTTAAAAGGGTGTTTCGATTCAAAAAGCAAAGTTTCTCCAGTACTCTCCTCACAAAGTTCCTGCTTCTAGTACAACCTGCTAAATAAGATAACCACAATGCAAGAACGCAACTGGTTGAGGTTCACTTTAAATACATTATTGACATCAGCATAAAAACATTTAGTACACAGACCTGGTGCTCAGAACCTTTCTTCATGGAAGACAAGCAAGTTCAAAAGACCATGCATAGCTTTGCATGCCATGTATATTACCTCTTTAGCCCAGGCAGGCTTGTCGTTAGGATTAACGACATCCTTATAGTGGTAAAGCGGTTTCTTCTCTGCTTGTCTTCCCTCCTGCTGCTGCTGCTGCTGTTGTTGCTGCTGCTGCTGTAAAGACACCAGGTAGGCTCTCTCCTGCTGGAGCTGCCTCTGTAGCCGCTCTGCCTGCCGCTGCTCCTCAATCTGCTTGCGCTTGTACTCCTGAAGAAAGAAAGGTAGAGGGTGAATGGCAAGAAGGAAAGAGATGAGAAACAAAAAAGAGGAAACTATTTTATATGGGAGCAAAGACACAAAGACAAATTAGCACAAGGGAAAACGGCTGAGGCAGATGAGGTACCAGTAGATATCGACACAAAATTTAGGTCAATCGGTATTACGGAACTTTCAGTGCATTTATAAAGTCAGGTAGAAAAACAGTGGATGCGTATTCTAATGATCATTATCCCTCCCTACATGTGCAGAATTTAAGGGTTCAGAATGGCTTGAATAAATGGGAGGAAAGTCCATACACAATATTTCCCTTTTGATTGTATTTGAAAATACTTATTGTGTGACACAGTCTTCCACATAGTGTCAGATTTGAGTCATGCATTCACATAACAGACCTGACAAACATACAAACTGACCATTGGATTAACCCAATATGGAACACAAACAGACTTTCTACATATAGCTCTGGCAAAAAACCAAACAAAATCTGCAGGAAAAACAGGGAAGAGGAATGTAAGTATTGGAGCGATGGGCACAAGAATAATGACATAGCACAGCACTGGATTTTGGCACTAGGGTCATTTTTGTGGCCTTTGGATCTCAAAAGGTTTCCTTTCAAACTTGTCAGTCTTCAATTTTTAGCTCTAAAGTGCATGAGTGATGCAGTATACAAATACTAAAAGGAAATACTCTTGAAAAAAGAGCAGGGCACTGAGGAAAACAACAGTGTCCTACATTTTCTTTGCATGACATAACAGGGCAGTCAAAACAGAAGTCTTTTTTTCTGTAAAATCCTTTGAGATCCAGCCAACTAAATGATACTGCACATGCGTTCAGTGATCCGAATCAATTTCAGAGGAAAATGTTTTTGCTCAAATCCGTAGCTAATAGGCCAAAGAATATATATTCCATTCAGGTGCATGCAGTGGGGACAGGGATCACACAGCACAGTTGGGGAGCAGTTGTAGCACATGGGAGGGCTGTGGTTACCAGCAGTAATGCCTGTTCCTGCAGTAGCTGCTGCTGGAGAATCTCTAACTGCCTCTGTTCCTCTTCCAGCTGTCTACGGATATACTCCTGAGCAGCACGACGGCACAAGGAGATAGAAATAGATTGAGAGAAAAATCTGGAGATCTGAACATTTATATACAGGCAGAGAAGAAAGCTAAAGACAGAAAGGGGGGAACAGAATAGAATAGAGAATATAATCTCCTGTGGTTCTTTTCAATGAGGAGAAAAGATAATAATAAAAGATATTATATCCTCAAACAATTTTAATGTGTTACAAAGGGAAAATGAGAAAAAAAAGAGATTGAAGTTATCTTTTCAAAAGACTTGAGAAGCGTGGCGGGAGAGCAGCAGAGCGATAAACATTGAGTAGGATAGACAAAAAATACAAGGCTGAACTGCAGTTCAGGTTCACAGAGAGGACAAGAGAAAAAGATGTTAAAAGAGAGAAAGAGACAAGTAAGAGGAAAGATACAGAACAATCAAACTGCATGCATCTATAAAAAACTCTAAAATTGTCCATCCCTATAACGCTGCAAAAATTTCTATGCTGAAAATGCCGCAACAGCTTTCTTTGCATTCTAAAAAAAAGGTGCAAAGTAATATCTCATGGGAGGGGCTCTACAATTTTGTTATGTAATATTTATATTTTTGCCACACGAACAAGCCGTGGATTTAGAGTTTCCACCAAGGTTTTTGGCACCTCTATCCAATGTAACAACTTTTAGTGCTTTTATGTTCTATACTTTTACTTTTTGAGGTTTTTTATCAAAACAATGGCATGCGGCTGATGAAGCTAGAAAAAAATAAATATTAATTTTGACATAACAAATACTGAAGAAAAACAAAACACTGAGGGACAAGCTGTGGATTTAGAGAAAGAAACTCCGGGGATGAGTTTCCACCAAGGCTTTAAGCAACCTCTGTGTAATGTAACAGTGCTTTTAGTTCTGCACTTTTAATTTTGATTCATGACTCAAACATTGAGCTTCTATATATAATTATATAATTTTATATTAGCAAGTGATGAAGCCAGATTAAAAATAAAGATTAATTTAAAACAGCATTACAAATGTACAAATAAAGAAAGAAATGTCCTTTCCTATTATGTAACTGTATTATACCAATGTGTAATTAGTTTGAGGAATTCTAGGCTAACTCCCAACATCGTGGTTCACATATCTGTTGCATTACATTTTCACACGACAAATACATGTTTTGCAGTACAAGTATGGACCTGTTCTCTTTCTGCATGCCTCCTCTCCTCTTCTCTACGGAGCTGCTCCATTTCCTCATAACGTCTTCTCTGTTCCCTCTCTTGCTGTTTCCTCAGCTCACGCTCACGCTGCTGTTGCTGTTGTCAGGAAAGCAGGAACGCACAAAGATTAAGGATCATCACAGTGAACACAAATCAGGAAATCATGTTTGTTTGGCACACTTTTTTTGGGTACGTGTTACAACTTCTAGGATAATAACACAGGAAATGAGTATACAAACATATGCGGGCTCAAATTCTAACTAATGTGTGTATTTGGTCACGCGTACAAAGACACAGACACCATTGAAGTGGTGGGTTCATGTAAGTTAAGTCTAGTCATGGTGCTTAGAGGTGCATTGGAAGGCAAATCCTTGGGGAAACCCACAGAGAGCACACAGATTATGGGCTAAGGATTTCCTTCTGTAAGCCTGCTCTCTGGAACTAAGAAAGGGACATTGGGGAACAAGCTCTGACTGTGTCTGTGTAAGTGTGTGTATAAATGTCATTCTTTCTCTACCAAAATTGTGTTTTGCAAATTTAAATATGTGGAACCAAATATTCTTTCCTATAGATAATAAACTATTTGACAGAGGACACAAACATTATTGAAAATGGTTCAATTAGAAACATTATTTACATAGTAGTGATGTTAATTTGTGGTGACTGTTAATTTAGAAAAAAATACCTGAATTTGTCAGATGTATTGCTAATAAGTAAACTAGGTTATTGATGGTAACATGCTTACATATTTTCTGTAGATAAATGTAATTCAGCTGAGGTGGGGCCCAAAGGTTGTAATTAAACCAACTACTCTATTTGCACCACTTCCAAGTAGTTCTATATTCACGTTTGATTTAATGAATAGCATTTTTGCCATTTTTGTGTACTCATTCAGTTTGTAGCATATCTTCAAAATTTCAATATTTGCACGCATGCCCCAGCAATACATTCATAAAACCGCTCCAAGTGGCACACCCAGAGCCACACTATTTAAACCTGTCACGACTGATTTCATAAAGCTCGCTCCCAGTGTTGGTAAGAAATATTGTCTTATTATGGCTGAGACGTTATATCTGGGTGGAGGCCTTCGCAACATGAAACAAAGATGTCATAGCAAAAGCACTGTTGATAGAGGTCGTTCCCAGATGGGTAACTCCCACAAAAGTTGATAATTGTTCACAATTTGTAAGTATAGCTGTCAGACAGCTAGGCTTGGACTTAACACATCATTGTTCTTTCATCCAGCTAGTGGAGGAGCCATGAAACAAGAGAAGCATCCATTGAAACAGAAGCCATTAAATATTACGAAGAGACTGGCCTTCAATCATTTTCAGTCCCTTTGAAATCCTGTTTTGGAAAACTTCAGTGATGGTGATGGGTATTGATAAGCATTGATTATTACCATTTATATGCAAATATCCAAACAAGTTTTTGCATTCTGTTTGTAATTAAACTGGACACTGACTAACAGTGTCTGATTAACAGATGCTGCAAAACAAGAACAATTAAAAGCTGACATTCCTTAGACTTTCCAATGAATTTTGGATCGTTTTTTTTCTTCTTCTCCTTCTTTTTTTGTTGGTTTATGACCTACTATATTTTGTAGTTTAAAATTTTTATGCATGTGTATCTTTGTAGCTTTTGTTGTTTGAAAAGCTACAGTATACTTTCAAAGCCTTGCCTTCACTTCATTCTCTCTTACTTCTTCCAGTCGCCTCCTCTGCTCCTTTTGCTCTTCGATGCGTTTCTGTCTCTCAGCCAACAGTAAGCGCTTGTGCTCCTCATTCTGCTGTTGCTCCAGCTGTTGCCGCCGTTGGGCCTCTGAACGCTCCTTATTGGCGAGCTGTAGGCGCAGGAAGTCTCGCCTCAGGGTTGACTCCCCGGGGATGTTGATGATGGAGCTGGAAAGGTGGACAGTGAAAAAGACCAAGTCTATGTTGGATGAAGTTGGGCAGAACATGTTAATGTTCATATCTGCGCATTTGTAAAAACACTGACCTCGGGTCACAACTGTCTCTGTCTTCATCCTCCTCTTCACTGCCACTATACTCATATTCTGTTTCATCTGGTAGGCAGGGAGATAGAGTGAGGCAAGTAAGAATGAATAAAAAAGAAGCAGCAAAGAGTAAAAACAATAAAATCTTAGTAAGGTAATAAGCAGCACAGAGCAAAGGCACTTCACGTTCTGAATTTTTCACTTTAACTACCTCTGTTCGTAACAAATTGCTCACGTTTTTGCCATTCCCAGATCATCGTCACTTCAAGGCACATTCTCTTAGCCACTGAATAAGAGTATAAATTGTCATTTTACTGTGTGCGGTGGGGTGGAGAACATTAGCTCAGAGCTCCTTCAGTCAAAAAGGGCCTTAAAAAACAGCAGTCATATAAAAGGCCCAGCTCTTCCTCAGACGCATGCACATGGACTGGTCCTCTGAATGTGACAAAGTGACAGCTGGAGAAGTCACAGCCTCTACAATGGCAAGATATTTCGATACATCATCCCGACGTCCGCTCTGCAGTGTGTTGTTTCCTGAAGCGGTTAATGTCGTTCTTTCTGGTGCAGTACTTTATGCGAGTGCCAGTCTATCACTCCGACACTCGCCAGTGTGTGTTTGTGTCATAATGGAGTTTAATGGAAGTCTGTCACTTTTATTTTCTGCCTTGTTGAAAAGCATGAAATCAACGGCATAAGTGAGAATTTGTGCATTTGTCTGAAAGTGTTTAACAGCTCATCCTTAAAGTGAAACATTATTCATAATGTGACTGCGTATCTCTGAGAAAGTATCTCAGTCATACACTAAATCTGTGTGCTTGCTGTTTTTCAGCTGGAAAGATTTAATATGCTTAAATCTTGCTGTTACTGGTCTATATTAGTGGCGGTGTTCATTGTGCTGCAGTCAAATGAGCCTGATTTCTTTTTACTTACTAGGCATAATAGACATGTAATAAGTCCATGTGAACGCACTATACTGCTGCTTCACATTTCACTTACAACAACTTTGGTCAAAGAAAGATTGCTATTTCCATCTCTAGTAGTTTATTTTTGATACTAATAACTTGAAGCCACCCCACCCTTCCCACATATATGGAAACCAGTAGTGAGACTCGCTTAAGCAGGGCTGTCAGTTTCAACCAACATGTGGTTCACTGCATTTATTAAAATGTAGAATCAGAGGGAGGCCAGGCTGAAAAGCAGCTTGTAGTGGCAAACATGACTGTATCCAGGCTAAAACAAGTTAAATAGTGTGTTATTTAAAAGATTTGCCAATAGGATGATAGGATGTATCAGCTAACCTATCAGCGTATGTGTGCTGGCACTGACATGTTGTCATCAGCTAAGGAACCAAGATGGCAGGTTAAGTCTGACGTTTAGTTATGCTACGCTCAATTAAAAATAAAGCAAGATAACCAAATCTTTATTGATCTTAACTACTTGTGCCAAAATATATTTGGAGCATGTGCCAAGAATTACACTTTGAAAATACTAGAAAGCACAGGTGTGTCCAAATGAATAGAAACTACAGCTTGGAGGGATGAGTCACAGTGGGGCATAATTCAGAGAAAACATTTTAATATCCTAGTATGTCACTCCAATTAGTGTAAGCATAACTTTCACTTTGTTGTCTGCATGCAGAATCCAAACATGCACACATCTACAACACAGTTTGTCGCTCACCCCTCTCTCCTCTCTTCTTCTTGGTGCGGTCGATGTGATCCTTCAGCTGGATGCGAATTTGCCTCTCATTGGGCAGGTCCTTGATGAATGGGTGTTTGAGGAGCTGCTCTGTGCTGGGTCTCTGGCTGTGGCTCTTTACTAGACAGCTCTCTATGAATGACTGGAACTTCTTTGACCTGAACACACGTACACACACGTCTCAGCAAAAATGAAAAAAAAAAAACCTTTCGCTGTTTCTCTGCTACTGGCACTGCTGCTCTGAAGTATCTGCAAACACGAACTGCAATTATGTGATACACACTCACCACTTCTTTGACTTGAGTCTGGGGGCAGGGTTGCGTGGAATGAGGAAGAGGGCTCTCATTGGATGCATGTCACAGAGTGCTAAAGGTTCAAAATAAGAGAGATGCGAATGCTTTTAGGTATTTGTATTAAACATTATCATGGCATATAGTCAGAGCCAGCATGCTAATAATCGCTCAACTATATCAAAACAAAATTAGGTCCTTTCTGCAGATTGTGATCAGTTATAAACTGTAGCTTGAAAATAAGTTATTTTTTACTGAACCAAAATTAACTGAAGGGTGGATACAAGGCCTGTCACCTTAATGATGACAACTGTGTTCAAATACCTCAAAGAGGAAAATAACGCATAACAGACCAAACTCTGGGCAGCGGCCCAACAATGTGACACATGATTTTATATCCACTCCTTTGCCTTCGTTAAAATTATGACTTAAAATGGGTTGGAGTATCCTGGACTGAATAATGATCTGACTCCTGATTACAGTGATCTACTGTGGAAGCACTAAGAAATGATGTGTAACAGAGACATAGGTTATTCTTTGGGTACGTACGTGGTGCTCCCTCAGCCATCTCTATTGCGGTGATTCCCAGTGACCATAAATCACTCTGCAAAAGAAACACAAATAGCACAAGTCATCGAAATCCTTAGTGGGTTTACGAATCTTTAGAGGAAAGGTGATTGAAAAATCACCTTGAAGTCATATGTGGCCTCAGGGTTCTCGTCACAGGCAATAACCTCTGGCGCCATCCAATATGGTGTCCCAATAAATGTGTTTCTCCTTCCTACTGTTCTGTCCAACTGGGCTGAAACCCCAAAGTCCACTAGAAAGTCATGACACAAATACACACACAGACAAAACCAGTGAGCTTTACTGAATTCCATGAGAGAGAACATACCCTACAATAGATAGCCCAGTTTACAAATGCACACATAGAGATCCCATCTTGGTTTTAATAAGAGAGAGAGCAAGTCATGTCTTCAGCAGTTTGCATCATGGACAGTGGCAGAGCTACAAACGGTTTTGTAATTTGGCATCCAGCATAAAAGAAGCAGGAAAGACAAAGACACACACACACACACACACACATCTGAACCATCTGAAACTTTATACTCCATACTGCCCTCCCAATCCTGAAGCAGTTTTGTGAAGTGGAATTAGATGACAGACTGACCTAGCTTGACCTCTGCATTCTCAGTCAGCAGGACGTTCTGTCCCTTGATGTCTCTGTGGATGACCTTGTGCTGATGGAGATGAGTCAGACCCTGCAGACAATGACAGAGACACAAAGTGAAGGAAAGCTCTGTAACAATGAGCCAAATCGTGACAATTATTACATAAAACACTCATTTCCAAAAGGAAGTGTCCTTGAGCAAGACTATCAGCTCTTGGGTTAGAGCTATGGAACTAAACGTGATCTGTACTTTTAAAAAGTTGCATTGTTGCATTGATTTGAAATCAAGCTGTAAGATGGAGAAATTGGTAGAAACTGCGGGGAAAAAATGTTAAAAGCACTGAGGGATGAAAGAAGAAGAAATAGAAAAAAATGTGACGGGGCAGAGGCAGCAGAAAGAGCGAAAACAGAAAACACAACATGAGGCGAAAAATGAGGGTTGGGAAAAAAAAGAAAGAAAAAAAGTGAATAAAAAGAAATCATTGTTCAGAGCAGCACTGTGCTTAACTGACAAGATGCAGTGATACTGCTGTTTTCTGTTGGAGACATCAGCCCTCGGCAGCTAAAACGTACCATAACAGATAGCAGAGACAAGATGTGGTAGAATGGGTACAATTTCCCAAGAAGAACAGTTCATAACAGAGACATCATAGAAACCAATCAGCGTCTGATTGCTCTCAAGTAACAGGCTGGGCATCGATAATTTAACACACAGTCATTTAAAAGAAGTATAAAGGTTTTGAACCAAGAATTGTCGCATATAACTATCCCCGTGCGTACTTTATGAGTTTAAGACAATGTGGGGGTTTTTCAGTTTGGATTATGCCCTTTCAAGAATCAGCCCTTTTGAAATTACTCTCTGATTTTCCACTATAGTGACAGATTGATGCGGTTTTCAATGACTGTCGGCAGGCTCACTTGCTCTTGCATCAGTCTTTGAGAACAAAGAAAACAAACAGAATCAGAGAATCCAGAAAAAAAATATTTCATTTCTCTGAAAGAGAAAGCTGCCAACAAGGTTACTTACCCTGAGAATCTCTCTGCAGATGTAAGCAGTCCATTCCTCTTTCAGAGAGTTGCCCTTGGTGTTCTTGATCAAGTCTGTCACTGAGCCAGCTCCACAGAACTCCATGACCAGCTACATGCACACATGCACACATATGCAGATACAAGGTCAATTACTGACTGGAAGCAAGCGACCTTGTCTTTATCTTTTCTAACCCAGTAACTCTCATAAAGCAACCTCCAATACCAATTGTTTACTTATGAATGTAATCTTTTCTTCTGTATTCTGCTTAACTGACCAATAACACTTTTCTTTTTTCCTTATTATCAAAGTACGAGAGAGCCAATATTATACAGTCAGGTCATTAATAAATGTGCATCAATAGTTCCAAGCCTGTTGGGAGGAAACTGTAGCAAAGCCAAGTAATTCTGTGCATGTGGAGATTAAGGAATCACATTTTTGGCTGGAAAGTAAGAAAACCTTGGCGACACTCTCTTTGATGTGTTCATATAACATTTATAGTCCAGTACTAACACATGTGCATACAATCAAAGAGCCATGTCCCACTTTACCAGCTCTAGTAATAGAGCAGTACACGTGTAGCTCACACACACTGACACAAACAGCCAACAGTGTTGCAGACTTTCTGTCTCTGTCACTCCTTACAAACACACACCCCACACAGACTGCAGAAACTACAGGCATAAACTGACTCGATGGGGTCATGAGATCACAGGAATGAATCAAGTCCATCTCTTGACCCAAACACAATGTGTCTATTCTCTCCTCTCCTCTCTACATCTGTGGAGAGTAGCAGGCAAAAGTTCAGTTGGTCAGTTCTGGCTGCGCTTCAAGCCTCATCGTCATCATCATCATGCTGGACTGAACAGACAACAGAACTCCTCTCTTCATGGCTGTCCCCATGTATTCAGACACACAAAGGAACACACTCAGGAATGCATGAGGATGACACATGTGAAAGCCCACTAAGATACTGTTATGATCACTAACATACTCGAGGAAAAACGGGCCGATGTTGAGTCAGGGAGAATTATGGAGGCAATACATTTGGCTGCTTTGTGTATCTACATATGTTTGTGTGTGTCTGCTCCAACTGTTGTGTGATGAATGCTGAGGGATTAGAGATGAGAGAGCTCCCTTAGATGGCGTTAACAGATGATTTATCGCAGCAGCAGCCAGCCAGCCTCACATTGATTTAGCTACTTATAGCTTATAGCGTTCACTGATACATTAAGTATATATACCATATATGCATTTCCAATTCACACAAACCCACGTTCACTGCACGCATGAGTGCATGCATTCATATAGCAGAAAAGCAAGAAATGGACCGCGACTTTTTCCAGACCTGTCATCCTCTCCTCCTGTGATGCACACATGAATGACCATCCAAACACACAGAAAAAACAAAACACACTCAAATAATGCCGTACCCATAGCTGGTCATCTATGCCAGGGGGATTTTTCTTGATGAAAGCTCCGTAGTAGGTAGCGATGTTCCGATGGTGACTGTACTTCTTCAGCATGTTAATTTCTGCCTTAATCTCCTCTTCCTCATCCTTTTACCACACAGAAAAATTAAAAGCAATTAGACCACAGTCTCCATTTGCGACCCATCAAATAGCTCAATGTGATATGGACAGAGAGTGAAGCTGCTGATGGATTTTCATTTTGAATCCATTAAAAGTCTGAAAAGTGTTGTTGCAAAGCACACAGCTGGGCCCTAAATTATCCACAATAACAGCATTAACTTTTAATTACTTTCATTTCAGGGAGCTACTGCCACAAAGCCAGTTGTTTATAAGAATGTGTCACTTATTGACTTGCTTATTATTTACAACGTCAGAAAATTGTGCCTTGATTAATTCCTTTTAGTGCTCACTGGTGAAAAAACAAAGACATTTGTTTCACTAAGCGGATTTTTTTCTACAACAGCAGATCATTAAGTTATCAATTTGGTTTTTGCTTCCATTTAATTGTCATTAGTAATTAACACGGTCATTCATTTATTGCCACAGATTTACACATATGCAGCCATTCATATAGTTTTAGTCATGTCTTCATGCTTTATTTTTAACATCTGTTCTTTTCCCCTTTTTACTCTTTTGTTCATCCTTCATATACCTTGCACCCTTTTCCCTTAATCATTCATTCAGGATTTTATTGACTGATTCATTCATTTATCACTTCCATTGTTGCTTAATTCCTGCAGTGCTTTATTGTTTTGCTGGCAGCTAAGTGCTGACAGGGAGGCTCTCTAAATATAGCTGAGATTCCCTCCTGCTTTACAGACACGCCTGAGACCACACTGCTGTCCTAATACTTCCAGCTAATATTACCATGGCAATAGGCCTGTCCTCATTTCCTCTCTGCCACATCAGACAAACACACGTGCACGTACACACACACACACTAGCACTGACTCATCGCTCATAATTAGATGACATGCCCAACACTGGTATAATCACTTGAGATGATATTCTGTGTGTGGGTACGTGTGGGTGTGTGAGCAAATGCCAAAGTGCATGTATGTGTGTCTTACCCCTGTGACATCCATGACCTTGATTGCTGCCAACTGCCCCGTCTTAACATGGCAGCCCTGGTGGAAGAAGCAAAGGAAGTAAGTACAAGAAAAAAGGCAGAAATGTGAATGTTCATTTAATGCAACTTTTTCCAAGAACGCAGCACATTAGCACATTTGCTTCCTCCTTTGCTTTCAGTCATCACACTGAACTTAAAACATTTAGATTAAACAAGAAATAGCATTGTTTAAAAGGAAAATCTGTAATTTCTGTAAAGATACAATCCGCGCGTTATCTTGATGAAATCTGTGACAAACAATTCCATATAATAGGAAGAAATTTGCTCGTTATAATTTGCAGGTCTAGCATATTTATTATCTTTTAACAGTGGAGTCTGGGAAGTTGAAGCGACAGAAATGGAAAGACATATCAGAAATCATCCTTGCTGTCACTCTAGCCAAGGGAATTGCAAATAATGGTCAACAACACAAATCTGTTTCTGAGAGAAATAAAGACTGCCAATCAGCAGACCTTGAATGTTGCCGAATATCAAGGCTAGGCAGAGGCCTGGGGGAGCTACGAGGCATGAAAACAGGAGATTGGAAGCTGAGGGGCAAATGAAAGGCCCAAGTGGTTTGTTTGCAACAGAGCATCTGTGGCTGTGATTAACTAATGAAGCTAACAGGGCTAAAGATGCTAAAACCACTGATGGCTATTACTTTCACCTATCTTAACTCAGCTGATTAGAATGTTATTGTCTGCCCAAATGCCTAGCAGCGCTAGCCCAAACACACACACACACACACACATACACACACACACACAAAACAAGGGCAGGACTGTTCTGCTGGTAGAATTGTTATAAACCAGATGGCATTCAGGGCCTGGCTCTAAAGCACCTCCTGAGGGCTTTAATCGAAGGGTCATTCTGATAACAAGCTGTAGCAAATACACAGGCTAGCAATGCTTTGGTAAGAGTAGTGCCAAATTATAGCTTAAAGTTGGTGCTTGCATTGCTTTGCAGTTCATTTGCAGGAGTGATTTTACAGTCTCTGCACCCTGTTATTGGTCATTAGTCACTCTCACTGCCTCACATTGTATTTTCGTGTTGTTTTAGCAGATCAGTTGCATCCACTGGCTCGCCAAAACTCACTTTACCTGATTAAAATCTTGAGAGCTTTCACTGTTTGAATGAGATTTGGATGTTATTCAACAGTGAAATAATGTTGATGGTCAACAAAAGGCGTATAAATAAAGTTGTGTTACTCAATAGGTCAACTGATGTTTAGGTGGATTCCAAATAAACTTCTGCTAAAGACTGATCTAAGGATGAAAGTATGATATCAGTGTTATATAATATAATATATAATCATTCACAGATCATTTCTGTCACCACTTCAAAGGGCACCGCAGTATGTTTCCATTTGAGAAAGTGATATTAAGAGCTATATGTGGCAACAAAACGCTGGTACATTTTATGGGATCCCACAAGATGACAGCCAATATTGTTAACATTATTATATGCTATCAGCTGAGGTCCCTGAACGAGGGAATATTAATTCCAGGAGTTGAATTTTTTATTACACAACTATTCTGGGACTGGAAAAAACTCTTTTAAACTTGCTGATTTATTGCTGAAAAGAAAGTTGGGATTTGAATATGATAATTCATTGTGTCACAATTCAGCACCACACAATGCAAACTAAGCACCACTGGATGGTTGAACACTGTGATTGGCCTCTTTTTCTCGCTTTCACACACACACACACACACACACACACACACACACACACACACACACACACACACACACACACACACACACACACACACACACACACATACATAAATATGCAGTTCAGATTCTGTGAGAGTAAAAGAGCTGGAAAGATTGACCAGGGATTTCTCATTAGGATCAGACTGCCCCAATTCCACAAGCACAAGGACTGGCTTTGTTGAAGACCAACAAAGGAATTACAGCCACTTACAAACCAGAAACCCTCTCTCACACGCTCACACACGCGCACTTCGACACACACAGAAAGCATAATAAGAGCTCCCTTTTTTCTACTACTCACACTGACAGAAAAACTCTTGCAAACACCCACACATGTGCACACAAAGACATGGTGAGTGCGGGAGAGAGAATGATTGAGGGAGTTACGAAGTGGCTGAGAGGGCAAGAGAGAGAACGTGTCAAATACATAGTGGACATGGATATCATCAGAGCTGGATAAAGATTCATTACTCCGAGCCACCTTGACAGCCTCCCTCCCTCCACTTCTCCTTTTTCCTGCAGCAGTAATGCCATCCAGCCTTATTAAATGACCTAGTGTGAAAGGAGCAACAGAAAAGAATTAGCACGGCCTGTTCATCTTCATCTCCTGCTCTGTCTTTGTCCTCTCCCGTTCATTTATTTGCCAATTCAGAAATAGGCTGGGGCTGGGCTATAATAATATTACCAAATTAGGTAACATGACGATGTGTGAATAACATTATCTAAAGAATAAGGAAAGACAAAGGTAAAGTAATAAAACCATTAGTTAATTGGCTGTTTCATCAACAACATGCCAGGCATATAAATAGTTGCCGATTCCTTTTTTTCTCCTCTTTTCTGTTTTATATAATTTGGGTTTTGAACTGCTAGTTGCACCACGTGCAATTAAAGTATCTTAAGTTCTGGGAACTTCCGAGAGAGACGGGTTAAAGCAGTATTTGAACATTATGATATATTACTTATTTGCTTTCTTGCCAAGAATTTGATGAGAAGATGTGTGCCATTCTCATGCCTGTACATTAAATTTAGAATCAAAGCTAGGAGCCAGGCTAACTTAATTTAACAACTTGAAATGGAGGGAACAGTTAGCTTGGCTATTAGACCTAAAATATATTTATAAGCTGTGTAAAAATTAATAATCAGTCCAACATGTCTGTGCGTTAATTACTTAGTAGAATATTAGCGACATATTAGCCAGTACAATGTAAAACCACAGATTATTGGTTTCGCATTTCTGGTTGCGTGCATAAAACACAGAAGACACAAAAATTTAATTATCGAGTATTTGATGTGTTGTTCTCGAAGCTGTCATGTGAATGTTGGTTATGCAAGATATCCTTTCATTATGTACTGTGAAGCATAGCATTCATTTAAGCAGGCCACTACTTCAAGCTCAAATGTAATTCCAGGGCATCAGTTGATCTTGATGCAAGCCCGCCTCAGTTGATGTTTCAGATGATACCAACATATCCACCTAGCAAATCTCTTAAATGGCACGCATACATGCTTTAGTCTGCCTACGGTTGCTGCACATCTGCAAACCATTATGCAACCCACCTCCACCCCAGCTCCTCTTTTTTATGTGGTGTCTGACTTCACTGTCACTGATGTCGTCGGAGCAACATTCTGTTTACAATGCTTGGTTTGGGGTGCTGGTGCATCCAATGGATGTCACATTGGAGATTAAGCTTTTTTGAGCTTTGATAATCAGCAGCTGCAGCCCTTACGATGATAAATATTGGAAAAAGAATTTCACACAGTATTAAAATGATGTTTTTATCCTTCTTCCTCCTTCTTTCTCAGAGGGATGGCCCACTCTCTCTCTGATCTGTCCCATTCAGAAAGACAAGCGCTGAGCCCGAGAGGCTTGTTCATCCCTTCCTCCACTCATGTGTTGACTGCTTTTCTTTTCTGACCTAGATCTACAGTTTCTCGCTCTATCTACCTCACTCTGTTTTATCCCTGTGGCTCTCTCTCTCTCATTATCTTACCCGCTTAACTTCTCACAATCTCCTCTTTATGCCTTTCATTATTTTTCACTTCCTTCCTGTAAATTTGTCGCTTATTTTTCCTTTGTATGTTTCTTGGATTTTGTTCTCTTTCATGCCTCACAGCTCAGCCTAGTGACCTATGAAAAGCAGGTTGAACATGAGCATGACTGAGCTGAACGGTAATGGGAACAAAATACCATTCAGTTTTGAATCTGACAGGCAAATATGACAAGAGCAGAACCTTGCTAATGCATATAGAACCTTCTTCAAACCACAGGAGGTAGTTCACTGAGGTGGGCCTGGGTGTGCATGTAAAATGAGGATATACCGCTGCTTCTGCACACAAACACTTTCATCTAGTTGATCTATTCAGTCATAATACAGAGAATACTGGATAATGAACTTAAACTGAATACATTATTCATCTAAATTAGACAGGAAAGTATCTTTACTTTACTCAGTATGTCCATAACACATTTTTCTTCCTTTTTCAATCCTGTGGAGCTATTTTGACCACATATGAAAGCAAAACATCTGTCACTCACACACAAATCCACATGGAGCTGTGATGCCGCTAGGCCAGGTGTGTTTGAGCGATAACAGCCTAAATCGACTACGTTTATTCCGCTTGGATGACCGCGCTGTGATGGAGACAGCAAACTGATACCAAACTGATCTCCAATTAGCCTTTAGGTGGTCACATGATGAAGGACTTGGCATCATCCCTCCAGGTCAGGAGTTGATGAACTATTGTATAAGCTGGAAATTCAAAATGGGGTGACTGTTCTTTTTGACGGATCGACCAAACAAACTGAGGGAATAATTTTAAAAATCAAAGCCTCTTACTCTTAATTTGTGTCAATTTGTAAAACTGTTTGTCATCTCCTATGACAGCAGCACAGATCATGATTCATTTTGGCGAAAAAGTTGGAAAATGCCTCTAGAACAACTGAGAGACGAGGTAAATTTAAGTAAATTATGCTGCAAACAATAATGATTTTTCAAATGATTGATTTGGCTTTTTTTTTTTAAATGCCAACCACAACAACTGCAGCCCAAGACTAAACTAAACTGCATGCTTACTCAGACTAGGAAAATTCTTTGTTAACCCATCCATCCCTCCATCCATCCCTCCCTTCAACCATCTTCTTCCATTCGTAGTGGAAAATGCACCTCATAAGGAAAAGCTTCTTGTTTTTCAGCAACTTGGTTTTCAATATCAGGACTAGTATAATCCGGTGTACATAAAAGCATCTTATCCTTATATGTTTTAGCATCTTTACTTAACAACACTGTTATTTTCTTTAATGTGAATTTTTCAAATTTAATCTGTTGTCCCAAATAGACAAGATGCAACCACATAACTAAAAAACTCATAAAACATAAAACAGTGCAGTACTTAAAATTCCATCAGCATGACATTATGAACCACATCAATATGTCAAATACAATACATACAAGACAATTACTGGTGGTAAACGGTGATGCTGACTTAGCCCAGGCAGGTTTAAGCACTCCAAAAGATCCTCCCATGTTTCTGGGAATGAAATTCCACTTCCACCTGAGAACACTCTTTGTCTGTGTCCGAATTTTTTGTAGCTGCTGAGAATTATAATGGACTGATTTGGCTAACCATTCACCATGCTGTCTTTAAGTTCATACTGTCACAAAAAAGGAAAAAACTCCCAACCAATCATACGTCTGATAACTCATCGCTTTCTCATCTCTTGGGCTTTATTTTCCATGTTCATGTGCAGCACCGGGGAGGTGTCAGCCTGACAGAGCACACCAATTCCAGTAATTATCATCAACACATAATTATAATTACTTACTGCTGCCAAGTAATGGTAAAACATAGTGAAGGACTTGCAGCGTATGGAGAAAGATCTTATGTGTATGTTTGTGTGTTAGGATTCTCTTTATATTTTTTTGCTGTTATAAGTAGCTGAATGTTGACAAGCACAAATGCAGATACTGCAAAAGGAAGTATTTCTTCACCGGTTTTAGTTTGCAGCCTCAGCGAGGGGACACAAACCTGCTAGCTAATGCCAAAACACAGCCCGATACTGAATCTTGTGATGCCCAAGACATGTGTGTTTGAGACTGTGTGTGCACGTGTATATTTTATTTCTTTGTGTGTGCATCTCTGCCCTTGCCAAGTCAATCACACAGACGAGACTCACACACACACACACACACACACACACACATACACAAACACCTCTACAACTCAGGACACATTTACTATGCAGGACACTTCCTGTCGTAGCCTAGCAACGGTCTAAGTTGGCACAAATAAAGTGAACACGATACTAAAATATACGGAGACACTCGCATGCTCAAATACAAAGACAGTCCTGTTCCGGGAGATTGTTTTTTTAGAAGAAGAGTTCAGGTGGGATAAAGCGTGAGGGAGAGAGAGTGGAAGAGGACGTGCTGAAGACACGTTCGGTGAGAGAGCGACATTTCATGCTGCCTCTGTCCCTGTGGCCAAGCTGCAAGGTCAGGAGAAGGCATCCAGATTTTCTTTTTGATGACAAAATGAGCTATGTGATATTTTTAAAAAATAAGGCTATATTTTTCCAAATGATTATTATTTAACATTTATATTAATACTTTCAATGCAGTTGCAAACTTTCATTTATTTCAGAAAAAATAAAAATCAACTTGGACACTTGACAGCTACTTAAGGAGGCTGTTGGCACGTTTAATATTGTGACTATAGAGTGTAGCCTTTGGATGTGAAAAGTGAAGCCAATATTCCTTAAAGCTCCATTCCTTCTGGTTGCAAAAAGAAATCCACTTGTGCAGATGTTTTCTGAATGAGAGCATGAAAAAACAACCGTCCTGTTCACGCCATCTATGACCCGAGAAAACAGTTTTCTAATGAGCTTACAGTACGGACCAAACTGCTAGTTCTAATTTTTAATGAATACAAAACTGTTTATTTTGTATACTTTGGTCCTGTGTACACTAAAACCACATAGGAACAGACAGTTAGTGACCATCCAGCAACCACGGGTCAGAGGGAAAAATGTGTATTTTCTGAGTGGTTGCTGGAGGTTGCTGTCTGTCGCTGGGTGAAATTGGTAAAAGAAAAAAGGTGCTAGATGAAAAAGTTTGCTTGAAAGACATTAACTTCTCTGCAAACATTCATCATCTGAGTCTTCACTTCCTCTTTAACTTGAAAAATGCAACGCAAATGAGAAATGGAGAATGTTCACCTTCAAAGTAAAAGTTATGCCTTACCACTGCATTGCCCACATTTCAAAAACCTTTACTTGGAAGACAAACTGTCTCTGTTTTTGTTCTGCATTACACTTTTCACAGTTTCACTACAGGTTGGTGGGTAGTTTGTGAGCGTTGACATTACAGATAACCGCAGCAACCTTCCAGGAACCAAAGATTTCCCAAAGAAGTTTTATGTGCAGCACCATGTACCTCTTTGTGATCAATTCCACAACAGCGAATGCAATCAACCTCCAAAACCCCCCAGCCAACCACTCACAGAATATACATATTTCAACCAGTGGTTACCAGATGGATATTAACCAATCTTTATGCCTGTTTTGTTTGTTTTTTACTTTGCTCACTGATATTTCACACAACTTAACACATTTTTTGAAAGACTGAGTAATGAAAGGTGAGGCCGCCATGGTTCTACAACCTGGATCTGTCATTTTCTTCCAAGGTATATAAATAAGTAAACATTCTGCATATGCTAAAGCATTCGAATGCATGCACACTAAACAGGAAACAGACTGCCAGATTGTGTTGCCGTCTCTTTGTAACAAGGAAATGGGTCAGGCCATAATCCTAATCTGTGCCATTATAGTAATCCACACAAATAAACACAGACTTTAGGAATTGCTTCAGCTTCAGCAATGCATTGTGTCATAGCGCAGGGCCTGTTTGCATAGTAACAGCATCTTAGGGGAGAAGGTCTGAATGGTGTGCACCAGGACTATCACCGTGTGCATGTTTTTTTGTGCTTGTTTTGTCTGACGTAGAGGTGCCCCCCACTTCACACGCACACACACACATACCAAAGTGAGGCAGTCTCAGGGTTGAAGGATTTCAGATAACCAGTGTTTCAGTCTGTACCTCTATATCAACGCCCACCGGTTTTATTACAAACCCATCCTGTTCAGCAGAAGGTGCTGGAGCTATGAGGCAGACTAAAAGCCACTTTTGGCTAACGAACACTACAAACACAGTTCTGCTGGAAGGCTCCCAAAGAAATAAAGGGGCAATACTCCCAGACACACCTCATTGCAGTTCAAACACCTGCAATCATTCCGCATTCACACGTGATCACACAGAAACACACACACAGAAGCATCTCGCATACACACAACGCGCAGAAGACGGTGTCGTGAAATCAGTGAGGCAGTAAATAAAAGTGACAAAGGCCTCCATTCCAATCTACTCCTGCACTAGCCAGGAAATACAGAAGCACCCCGAGGCTGTGCTCACGCTCAGGCATGAGAAAGAAAAAGAGGAAGACAGACTGAGATGAAAGAAGATTTAAAGAGAAGCCATAACAAGAGCCAGCAAATGTGAGGAAAACATACACCAGCACAGATTTTGTAGAGAACAATTATTAAAGGAACTAAGGTGAAGGTGATGAGGGAAAAGAAAGATGAGCGCAACGATCTGTAGAATAGTTTAGAAGCTATTATTGATGGGTGGTGGAATACAGCTAATTTGAATTTTGCGTTAGAAATCCTGCAAGTGTTGATTTCATTCTGAATGAACCACTGTTAACATCTAAAGCCTACTGAAGCAATAATTTATCAGTAGTCTGAAATATAGCCGCTTATTAACCTGCCTGCTCACAGTACAGCCAGCTAATTAACAAGCTAGTAGAAACAAACACACAAAAAACAACCTAATCTGGGTTCAGGGAAAGGATTCATACTGCCTCATAATGACAAATACAATCACACTAAATAGTTTAAAATGATCGCAAACATATCTGACACTGCCTATGACCTGTGAGTGTGTATATTTATTTTGGTATCTGTGCATACATGTCAGAAAATAGTCAAAGCTTAGCCTTATCATAATACCTGCTTTGTGACGAACTAGGTAAACACTAACAGAATAATCTGTTACTGGAGCTTGTTTATGGTAGACAGACTCAAATTGACTGAAACACAATCTCCCACATACACAAATGTAATGTACACAAATGCTTTATTTAGCTTTCTGTTGTTAAAATCCAACCAAATAACTGCTTGACCTTGTCTCTGAAACGGATCTAAAACGATCCGATCTTAATCAAACATGAATTCATTGATCCATTTGCTCATTACTTTGACCTTATCTCTCATTTCAAATAAAACTGCTGAAATTTTTTTAAATTTGGAAGGAAACACTTCTCCCTCTAAATGCAACTGCTGTCAAACAGGCAAGAAAAGAGAGAGTAAGTGATTCGCAATGTGCCCAAGCGAGGGAGAAGGGCTGCTGTGAAGAGGAAAAGCGGCAGGTTCAGCACTTCGGCATCACGCTCCAGCAGCTCTGGAGGTCAAACGAACAGCCAAGCTGATTTACTGTGCGGGATGAAGGTGAAAGAGAGATAGGAAGAAACAGATGAGCGAGGGTATGGAGGACAGAACACATGAAGAGAAAAAGCATTTTAGATGAAAAGCAGTTAGAGTGGAAAAACAAAGAAAATGCAGCTAAAGGCCATAAAAAAGGAGAAGACACAGCAAATGAAGGATAATAGAGAGTGAGGGCTGGTATAGCTTATTGAATTACCTATTGATGAACATTTCAAGTGGCGAAAAAGTTGTTTTAAGCTCAATGACAGTATCAGTGAAAAAGAGGCTGCTCTATAACTGGGAAATATACAGTAGAAAGAGACAGACTGGGAAAGAAAAGCAAAGACAGAACGAGAGATTGTTATTGACATCAGCTATGGCTAATTGACTCTGGTCTGGGCGGCAGGAGTGCATTGTGGGTAAGTGGGACGTGTGACCTTGGGGAAGATAGAGAGAGGATGTAGGCTAATGAAAACACTGCCAGGTGTGAGTTTGTGTGTGCGTGAGTGTATCTCTGTATATGGTAAAAACAAGCACATCTGCTGGCCCCACAGTAACATCCACCTCAGTCACGGTTCACAGTTCATTCATAATGACTCCAGAGACTGAAGCACGTGTGTGTGTGTGTGTGTGTGTGTGTGTGTGTGTGTGTGTGTGTGTGTGTGTGTGTGTGTGTGTGTGTGTGTGTGTGTGTGTGTGTGTAAAAACAGCAGAAATTACAGTAGAACAGTTATATTGAAACAGAGTGACAATGGAAACCACAACAACACCACCACCAGGGACATGTGTTATATATGGCAACAGGCAGACACAAACACACACATATTCAGGTAGTGTACACAAAAAAAAAAAAACAAATTACACCTGAGCTGCATGTGCTTCCAGCTGCGACCCTCTGCGAGCAGTATGGACACTAATCCTGCCATTCAGCACAACATTCTTTTACATTTACATGTCACTCTGTAGTTGCACATGTCAGCCTGTTATCACACTACCAGCAGCTTATAAAACATGACTGTAGCCTATACATCTTTTAGGGGAGTCAGAGAATGATTATAATTTCTCATTACCACTGTGCTTATGGTGGATGCTAAATCTATGAACATCTACAGTGTGATTTGCAAAAGAATTACATTTATACCCAAATAAAACACTCACATTACAAAAATATTGTATTATACTAAGCTGCCTGGCATCTAGTCAAACTAGAACATGTCACGGTAAAGTGTAATTATTGATCAATCATTCAGTTTTTACATATTCCTTTAGATAAAATAAAATGAATTTAAATCTTGTAAGAATACACTGTCACAATGGTGAAAACAAACATGGAAATAGGTTTTCCTGATTCAGCAACAAGGCTGGTTCCAGCTTCTTAAAGGGGATTTGTGCTTTTTCTTTGTTTTTATGATTTGGGCTTGGCAAAACAAGCTCTAGACATTATCTTGAGCTCTCTGACGTTACTTACCATTATACCCCAAAACCAAAAAAAAATCACCATTTGCAGAATGTGCAAAATAAAAAAAAAATAAAAAAAAAAGGCCATATATTTTAGACCTCATTCTATCTCCAACCGCGCCAGTGAAAGTGTTTTCGATGTGACTAGTATTAGAAGGAAATCCATAAATCTTCAATTAACCCAAATATTTGGCATTCAAATTACAAACCTGTTAACTTCACAATCAATACTTGATAGTTAACCTTTGTTAAAAATCAACTGAAATGGAGCGGAAGGCACATTCCTCACAACACGTAATGCCAACCACTCATATGTCGTGTTGCCAATTTTAGCACGATCCAAGAATGACTAGTTTCAAAGAGATACAAACTGTATATGTGTATATGCTTGCTTTTGCTTGATCTTCTTTCCTGCTGTGAAACACTAGCTGGCGGAGTTTAGAACATCAAACAAGAGGAGTAAATGAAGTCACTCTATCTATCATACTGTTTTGAAGTCTTTTATGCCAGACTTTCTTACTTCATGCTGCTTCTCTGAGATATGTGTGTTCGTGTGTTCCGTGTCTGCGTGTGTGTGTGTTAAAAAGGAGTCTGTGGCAAGCGTGCAGAGGGAAAAATCTCCCATGGTCCTTTGCTGCGTGACTTCCAGCAGATAAGGAAGATAAAAAAGAAACACCTTTGAAGTTTTATTCAGTTCCTTAAGAGGGCAGGGAGGGAGGAGGAGGAGGAGGAGGAGAAGAACTGGGGAGGGGAGCAAGACAGGCAGAGCACTGCAGGTAAAAAAACAACAACAACAAAAAAACACAACAAAAACAAAAACACAACTATGGACAGAGGAGGAGGGAGAGAGAAAGTGATTAATCCTAATCTACGTTCTTTTTGTCTCTTTACATGCCAAGATAACAAGATTAGCTGTGAAGACTTCACTGATGTCTGACCTGAATCTGTGCATCATTTTCAGGATAAGTGAAACCCATGACATTTTCAGAAGAATACACACGACCTTGACTGCTGAACACATGAAAGGAGCATACACAGTGACAAGAGGAAATGTCAGACACTGCACGATCCTTGTATACACATTGATTTAGACACACGTACACCAGTGCAATAACCGGAAACCATGCAGGTGCTCTCTTTACAGCATCACTGTCACAGTGGGTGAGCATACACTAGAAAAGCCCACACGGCCCAGGTCCTCAACTGTCACGTCTTCTTCACTGTGTGTGTGTGTGTGTGTGTGTCTTTCAGACTGACTAGTGAATATTTAAAGAGGGTGCAGTAAGCAGCAGCAGCAGCAGCAGAGTGGATGTGTTCTGCCACCAGAGAGAAAAAGACTGGTCGCCTTCTTTCCACTTATTTTTACTGCTTCCTCACTGTGTGAAGACAGCAAAGTCACAGAGAGGGGAGGGGCCGATATGTGCAAACAACACACACACAAACACACGCAAAAGTATAAAATGGTTTATTGCTGTGAAGGCCAAGGAGACAGTTGATGAGATGATGTATATGGGTGTCACACATCCATCCATGTGTGTGAATGCGTGTATCAGTTTGCACTCCTGTGACCATGATATGATTAGTTGCCATCTCTAGTTGTCTTTTTGCCCATCAAGCTGAAAAATCACTTCTCCCACGGGAATGGCAAGAAACTGTGATTAATCAATTAGCAGATCAATAACCCTGTCAGTCAATAAGGCAACCTGTCAGTTTCTTCCTATATCCTATAGTGCCAAAAGAGGTGAGGAGTCTTTCCTCATTTTGAGAAGTACAGCTGACATAAAATATTCACAGGCATCAGGAAGAAAGAAAGGAAGACGGACATAACAGAAGTATTATAAGTATAACAAGAGAGTGAGTGGAGGTGATGGCTAAATAAAGGGAATAAAAGTGGGGAATACAGATGAGGCACAGGGACAACAGTGAAATCTAAAGGAGGAAGCCGAGAGAGTGGAAGATGAAGAGAGAGGGAAGTGGAGAGAGAAGGTATTTAATTATTCAGCATTACCCATGTTCTCTATTTATGGCCCTTTTAAACCTGGCAGTAGAAGCTATATATATATATGCACATACTGTAGGCACACTGTCCCCCCTTAAGTAGAGTTCACTGGGGATGTTTCAATACAGAAAACAGAGGAAACAAAAGAATGAACGTGATTATATATTGATAAGAGAAATCCACAAAAGCAAAAGGATGAAAAGTAAGAGGATGTGCAGGCAGAGGAGGAAGAACTAGCAACATAACCACCATGGATCTCTCATGTGAGAGGAGTGAAGACAGGGTAAAAATATTTTCTATCATTGGCTACGTCTCTGAACTATTTCTGCTGTCAAAGAAACTACAACAAAAATGATAATGTGGATAGATAGTTTTTTATTGTGATAAGATTTTAGGCATATATAAGAAGGAAAGGAGTGAAAGAGAGATGGTGGAAAGAGAACTGAGAGCCAGATCTGTATCATTTAACTAGATGGAGTAATGGAATTGCTGATAAACCTGTTATCTCTTGCTCACAGGCACACGTGGAACTATGTGGCACATTAGTGCCCTTCTTTAACCAATAATATAAAACAATGCTGCTATCACACACAAATGGATGCACAAAACCATGCATGCATAGTAAACCTATAGCTTCACTATACACATAGTTCACCGAGTGCAATTTACTACAGCAGAATAAGGCAAACTCATTTTGTGTTTTTCCTGCTGTAGGAATAGAATTGAGAAAACACTTTTTTTTTTACTTTTTCTTATAATCTTTCTATTCAGTTAAAGTGTAGATGTAAAAATGCCTTAAAACTTATTAAAAATTAAAACTTATTAAAGTTTTAATAACCTCAAAGCTAGCTTTAATTTTTTTTTTCATCCATATGATTTTTTTTACTTGTTATTTATGGTTTATTTGAAACTGTAGCACACCACAAATCAAGGCATAACTTGTACTCTGTGATCACATAAACATCAGAAAAACTGGCCCCTGAGCAACTTGAATATATTTTGGGAATCAAAACAAAGAGTCAAATCATTTTTGCAGTCTGTCTGACTCTTATCTCCTTCTGCTCTTTTCATCTGAGCGAAAAAAGGCAAACTGCACAGCACGCTGACAAGGATTCACTGATGCAGAACAGAGATACCACAGCTCTAAAGAATGATATTGTCCTGTGTTATTTTTCTCATATAACAAGTGTTTAAAATGATTCAGAACGAGCCAGAGCAATTCCACTTCACTAATACCCGCCAGGCTGAAGGTCAGTTTATCATCTCAGTGAGTCAGAGGTTCACCTGCTCAAAAAACGTTGATCCTCTTCAGGCAGCCTGCCTGAAAGAGGAACCTCAGCTGTGTGAGAAATTTAAAATAGATGACATTTTTGCTCAAGTGACTCTGCTGCTTATCTCTGTGTCTGAGACTGATCTTTCCTAGTTTAAGCTGTATTTATAGAGCACTGAACAGGATGATATTTGAAGTTTAATCTTTTTTTCTGCTATGTTTGTCCCTTTCATACAGCTATTATGACAGATAGGCCTTCATTTTTTTCATTAAAATTAAACTGGCAGTCCAAAATCTAAATATATGAGGATTCATATCACATATGAAAAAAGAAACCGGAAAACCCAACAGCCAATTACCATTCTGAGAAGAGAAACAACACTTCAAACCTCATTATCATCCTAAATTTGATCCCATTGTTACAGTTTTCAACACGCAGCACAGTTTGCTTTGTAAGCATTTCCAGGCACATACTTGTACCACCAAGAGTAACCATTATTCTCAAGCCATTTGTCATTAAATTTGCATTCCCCCACTTCCATACAGTAACAAAGAGGAATGACTAGCAAGCCCTTTTTCCTAATCATCATATTCCAGTCTGGCACTGAGCCTATGATTCTTTTTTTAGCCACAAAAATAAGCTAATTTATCAAATCAGCTTAATTGTTAAATAAATACGGGTGAGTGGGACTGTAAAGTATAGCCTTAACAAAGCACTCACATTGTGTGAGGTAAATGTGTATCAGAGGGGAGAAAGCGGCATGTGTGTGTGTGTGTGTGTGTAATGGAAAATTTCTTGGTCAAGTGACTGAAAAAGTTTAAGACCAACCTGGGCCTGAAGTTTCAAACAATATTTTTTATTATTATTATTTATTTATTTGTAGACTAAAAAAATAAAGATTCTACTGGTTATTATTATTTCTGTTTTTCGTCCTTTCTGGATCTTACAAACAACCACACACACACATATTTTTAGAAGTGTGGATAAGTATGTCTGACCTTTGTCTGACCTTTCATTTGGTTAAATAGGCTCCTCTCCATCACCACCTGACCGTAAGTCTCTGGTTCATTAGACACATCCTCAAGCATGCAAAATACATGCACTGAAGGCTTTCAGAGTCAGAGGCTGTCCACATATTTTATCGGTCCATATATTTAAACATATTTATTCCAACTAGGGGTCATTAAACAGAGTGACACAGGCTGCTTCCCTATCCTGCAGAGAGGCAAAATAAAGCAGCAGAATCAGGAAAAGGAAGCAAGGAACAGAGAACGACAGGCTGTCATGAAGAGAAGAGGAAGCTCAGACAGTGACATGGACTGAGAGATTCTGTTTAAATAACTGTGGGAAACAGCTGAGCCCATCTGACAACAAAAAGCACAAACCACAGTGATGTCACAAATGCAGACCGACTTAGCACGAGTACTTCCTGTGTCCCAGAAAAACCTCAAAAGGTTAAAGCATTGCTGAGATAAGAGAGGTCTAAAAACAGTAAAGAGAGTAAAGTGTTATTTAAAGGGACAAGAAAAATTAGCAGGTTATCGTACTTTTACACATCTACAGTTTCACCACAGCTGTGGGGTTTCTTTTATCTCCTGTATTATTTCCTATGCTCCTTCATTTACATTGTCTTTCTTTGTTTCACGCGGGCTACTTGCAGAGGCTAAATAAAAAACTGATAAGAATGAGGAGCATGCTATCAGAACGACATTCTTAGTGTATATAAGTCTCACCTTGTACACCTGCCCATATGTGCCATTTCCCACCAGCTCAACCAGCTCAAAGATGCCGACGGGATCCTGTAAATTCAAAGAAAAGACAGTGGAATGGTTAGAATACAGACACTCAGCTCTACATAACCTTAAAACAAACTCAGATTGTTTGAATGCAATAAGGTATGGCATATGTTTGCACAGAAAAGCCTTCAGCTGGTCTAAGTCTTAGGTACAGGAAGAGACAGCTTCACAGCTGCCAGATGAATTGTCTAGAAATTTTAATCAGATGGTGATCAGAGATGAGTCTAAAGAGAAGCAAATGAGCGGTGATATGGGGGTTTAAGTAACTTTACATCCAGCGCCATCATCAAAAAAAGGATTACATTCCCTCCAGCCTTAGCTTCATCTTATGTTTATTGCTCAGTGATAAATGTTAGCATGTTAACAGACAAATTATATCTACTTAACATCAACACACTGTAATTCTGAGCATGCTAGCATGTTGATGTTGCATGCAGCGTTGAGTCTTTTAATCCATATTACAACAGTGGGCATGTATTCTAAACAGTGCAGGTAGTTTAAATGAGCAGTAATGTCTCAGTAAAGCTCTCAGAGTGTTGATACACTATTCTGAAATGCAGTGCTGGATTGCTTTAGGCATGCATCCAGACTAGCTAATAATTTAAGCCCACGGTCGCTAGGTTGCCAACACAACTCAACGCATCTTTGAAAAGGAGCAGCTTGAACTGAGCATAAAACCCACTGACCCTGTGCACACACACACACACACACACACACACACACACCTCCCCCTTCCTTTCTGCTGCACGTTGCTACGGCATTCCAACAATAGCTGGCATTTACCCTCTCCTTCCTTCTCTCTCTCTTGCTTTCTCCCTGTCTCTTTCACACTCTCTCTGCTCCTCCAGCTTCTGTTTTCCAACCAGCTGAAGTCCATCTATGTCTGTCTCACTCTTTTATCTGCACTTTGCTCTCATTCCAACAGTGAATGAGGTTCAGAGTTCCAGAAACACTGAGGTCCTTTTACCAGCTTTACCAGCTTTTCTCCCCGCCGCTGTCATTCACAAGTTTGATAAATGTGGCCATCATTCATCAATACATCAACTGTCCTCAACCAGAACGCTGGAGCTATTCTTGAGGTTTTATTCACTCGACATGTTCATGATGACAACACAATAAAGCAAGTAATCTTACAATGATAGTTCAGACTTTTGAAAATGTCATTACCAGCTCACTGGAATGTGGATTACAGTATGTTACAGCCAACTCTACTGGGTATTCAAATAAATCTTTGATCCGTTTTTTATATTCCATTCTTCTTTTAGAGCAAAAGAAGATGTTTAAAAATGTGATTCTTCAACTGGGGGCAAAGCTAAAGGCTTATTTCATTGCTGATTCACCAAAAATAAACTGCACTATTATGTAGATCTACACTGGGACTCATACAAACCTAAAGAACAGAGAGTTTTACACAATACTCCTTTCTCACAGACAATTCCCCTCTCAATAATACATCTTTTTTTTTATTTCTATTCTGAACAGCCACACATGTATTCTATTTGCATCCTTGTCCCTCTTTTCTAACCTTATCACTTTCCTCCCGTCTTGCATTCGCAGTTCATCTATTTTTTTTTTTTTTTATCACGTACTTTCTCTTTCTCACTGTTTGCACTTCACATTCATATCATGTCTGTGAATTTTCAATTGAACTTGCAGCTAACTTTGCTGGCATGACACGTGCGCTACCACAGTGCTAGTGAACCACATACCACAGATGAAAAAAGATTTTCCTCTGATGTTAAACAGGTAACGCTATAGCCTATTTTAAGGGGTTTGCATAAATGTTAAGACTTCTAAAATGCATTTTCTCCTTCTTCTGTTCTTCTGTCTCAACTTCCCCCTCTTCCTTCTCAGTGTCTCTGCCTTTCCCCATCCCTCCCTTTGTCTCTCTCACTCTGTCTCCATATGTTTGTTTCTGTTGGTCTCAGCAGACCTGTCAACCTGTCAGCTGTTTCTGAAGACAGGGCCTTGCGCTTTTCTTGTTCCCTTCTTCCTGTTTTCTGTCGTTTTTCACCCCTCCGTTGTGTTCTGCAGACGCCAGCACACACATGCGCTTTTCCTCGTACACAAACGCACGCGCACACATCGCAAAACTCATTCTCTCACTTTCTGTCTCAAGTACATCCTCCCGCTGTCTAGCTCTCTCACACTCTCAAAACTACATGCACACAAAAACACACACACTGTGCCAATAACACACTCCTACACAGGGATAGTGTTCAAATGTTCTAACAAGTATGAGTGGGCACAAAATGATGAGTGTATGTCTAAGTAAATGCTTGTGCACGTGAAAGAGAGAAAGTTAGAGAGAGACTGCTAGTTGCTTTTAACAGTGCTAACATGGGCATTCTGAGTGTGCATGTGACCGGTGTTGCCAGCTTATAGAGGTAGATTATTTCACCGTTTACTTTCTTTATCTCTCACTACTTCTGTGTGTGCATCTCCATGTGTGTGCTTGACAGCTGTGTGAATCAACTCTCAGAGCCGCAAACAAAGTTCTGACAGTCTGTCTCGAGATTCATCGAAGGATGCCTTCTCGTTTCCTTTTTTGTTTACACACAACAGAAACGTTCACGTGCAAAAAAAAGAAAAGAAAATACATATAGGTACAAAGGCAATGCTTCAGTTCATACATATCTTTAGGCTTACCCACAAAAATATAGTACAATATCATTCATATTTTAGAGGCCACTTGCAGAATCAGCTCTCGGCACGTGGCCACCTCTAAGACTGCATCTGCGTCTGTGCGTCTGTGGGTTGGAGTTCCCTGTAACTGAAACAATTCGGCCTACTTCCTTGTTTTGTTTTGGGGGTTTTTTTTTTCATTTTGTTTTCCTGCTGAGTCTTTGCCAGGGTCACATGACAGCCATATGACCCCATTGGTGGCCAATTAATCATGCTGTGCGTCTCTATAAAGCTGCTGAATAACAGTACATTAAAAATAGCTTGTGATACATTAAAAAAAGTGCTCAGAGAAAGAAGAATGAGGATCCACCAACAGATGTAAAGACACCCACAGACAACTTTTGAGCAGAGGCTTCTGTCTGATGATGGTGCAGTTTTTTTTCTTACTTAGCTTTATTCCAGTTCAGACGCTTCTCTAAGAATTTTTCAAAGCCACAAAAGAACACGACTTCCTTTATTTTCTATAAGCCGTTGCAACATGATAGAAGCATGACACTGACTGGTCACCGATAACCTTTATTGTACTTCATACAGCTTTTCTAATAAGTTAATGTAGGTAACAGCTAATTGACCAATTGTCAGCGATGATTTTATTGGCCAATAGCTATCTGCAAATCTATCACTATCAGTATTTATAACAGCTGACAAATTAAAATGTAAAAAGTAATGAGCAATTCAATAACTACACATAACAAAAGTTACAGAAAAAAAACATATCGGTCGTTATATGTAATAGCAGATTTTTAAAGCACCAAATATCGGTAGCAGTATCAGTCTTAAAAATCCTATATCAGTCAGGCTCTAGTCACAAGTACATTGTATTAACTTTTGGTACATGAGATGAATACAGTAATGGCTTGTCTCTTTTGCTCCAGACAGAGAATATTGGCCCATGAGCAGCAGAGTCCATTAATAATGGATTTTTAAGAGCAGGCCTGCAGCCCTTGCGAAAGCCACTTTACGACATGTGTGAGGACTTTTACTGACTGCATTCATTCTTTCATTCTACAGCCTAACCTTAATTCTCTCCACTACATTCCTAACTTTAACTCCTATCTAACCAAAAGCTAATCCTAGCTTTAACCTTAAAACTAATGTTAAAACCAGAGCAAATTACTCACATAAAATCGCTATCAGGTGATCTAAGCATGGCTGAATACACATGGAAACATAATCAATCTGATCAGAACAAGTTGCATGCAAAGGCCATAAGAAATGCAGCTGACTCTTAAATATATATTGCTTGCTCCAGCGGATTACAAGGCTGAGAGGGCCATGTGTAAACAAGGTAATTAAAGATTTTCAGTAGAGCTATTAACAACGAATCAACTGTTACTTACAAAGTAGACTCGCCCTTCTTGAGAAGTAATGTATCACTCAATGCTTTGTTGCCTGACACATTTTGATGCATTCGAGGTATGTGAATTCCTTTGACAAAACCACACCTCGATGCCATTGTGTAAAGTCTAACCAAAGCCACTTTTACTCTCTAATGCTGTGTCTGTTTGTTCATTGTATCAGCCATATATCAGCTGTGTTATGAATTAAACCAATACTAAATCTAAAGATCACATTGCACTAGAGAGTAGTCACTAAGGTCTTTGTATGAGATTTTACTTAGTTCTGATTTCTCTTATGAGTTCAGCTCCAAACATTAGTATTCATATCAATCACACAACACAGTTACATACTTTAAAAATATGCTCAAGTGACATGTGACTTCAAATTAAAAGTGGAGAGGAAAAATGAAAAATAAAATTAAGACAGAGGCAACACATTTAACACACAAAAACAGCAGTACAATAAGTGAACATTAGAGTCCCGATGAAATTGAAAATAATCACTGCAGATGCTGGAAATCTAATCTATGACAGTACATTTACATGGTGACACAAACAATTATTCTTCCGGTTTAGTGAATCAGTTTGCAGCTACATCCCAATCACGCTACATTTTACCAGCTATCTTTATCTTTGTGAATGACAGACCAACAGCAGATAGCTTATTCAATGCAAAGTTTAGAGTCATATATTTATAATATAGCAGAGAAAGACAGAAGGTCTATTAAGGTTAAATCATCACATCTGAGAAGATAAGCTATGAGTATTCTGATTAAGATGACGATTTACAAAACCACTTCTCAAATTATTTGTTTAAAAAAAATTGGCTTATCAGAAAATAACAAATTCTTTCAGGTCTTTTAGCGTATTTTTATTGTACATTCCTGCTGCTAAAAAGTAAGACTTTGAAGTGTCTTTATAGTCATAACAGTCATGATTATTTCAACCAGACCCAGCAGTGAGTTGTGCAAGCTTTGCAACGAAAGCTGAGGAAATAAAATTAAAATTGCACAAATCTCTATTTTCACATAGACAATTGCTAAACTTGTATAACGTTACGCGTAATGTGATGTGGGTCAAACTAACAAACCACATGACTAAGACAACTGGCAGTTGATGTGAATACTATTGATCATCCTGTTGCAATGCTGTGTTTTGAACTTTTGGATTCTGGCAATTATTTGAATCTTTCATGATACAACTGTAAACTAAAAAAAAAAACCCACATGGCAATACTACTGGCCCAATATACAGCCCACACCCCTATACCGCAAAATTGCTCTAGAAAGTCTTAAGGATTGCGACAAAGAGCTCAAGAGGTTGACTCCAGATGGCCAAAATGTGTATACCATATAAGCTGACAGTACATCCATATTGTGCTTAAAACTTATCAAATAATCCCAATGCACCCTGAGTTACTATAACATGGCTTATGTATAGTTTTGTATCGCACAACAGTACTTTAGCATTATATCACCAGCCTTTATGCAGTAAAAGTTAAACTCAAAATGTTACTTTTTACACTCACCAAGATCAAGATTTTTGCCAAGCTCATATTTACCTATTGTATATCTGTAGTATATCTTTCTGTGCATTAGCCATGGACCAGGTGAGTGCAGTTAATTTTTGTAGAAAGTGATTTTCAGAGATGTGAGGTGGATTGAATTAGGGACTCTAAGAGGATGATAGGAGTCATGCTGGGGCCAGCTTTGCCTCTTATAAAACCACTTACACTTAACAACACAGCTCAACACTGCTTGTTTTTACAAGGAGATGTCGTTGTAGCCCAATTCCCAGTACATCTCACCCAGACATGTACAGTACATTAGCAGGAGTCCACTTCTAATCACAGATTAACAGGCCACTGAAGAGGGTACACGCTGCAGGGTTTGTTCTGCAATGCAACAGAACCTCTCGCCACCCGATTCTGCCAACTTGCAATCTCACACCTTTCCCTATCCCCATTTGCCCATCACTCCTCCCCTTCTGCATGAATTGCTTTTCTACATCCCTCTGTCATTTCAATACATTTTTCTTTCCTTGCTGCCCTGCACAATGTGAGTGTGACACAATGGAGGGATCACTCCTATTATGGACTTGTCTGCATGCACATGATTCCTTCAAACACTTCAGATCAAGTGTAAGTGTGCACTTGTGCGTCACTGAATGAGAGGGGTGAAAAAGGAAGCTAGTATGTGGTGCAGTGCATACTTTCAAACATGCTGGAATAGAACGCATTCGATATGTTGCACTTTGACTGTTTTAAGTCATGGAACTGGAGCTCTTGATGTTTTTCATGATGTTTGCCATGCATAATGCAAACCAGGAGTTTACAAACTCACGGAGGACATCAAGGTGGCTACGTGCATCTTTTTTATACAGTCTACATTTGGTTTTTGTCAAGCACTTCTAAGAAGTCGTTTAGAAAGCAGACAGTGCGGTCAGTGCTTACACAAAACAAACTACTCATGTGAGGTTTGCCAAGGAATCCTTTCCTACATCTTTTCTTGGCTCACTTACTTTTTTCCTGAAATGAGCTAGCAAGTTGCAAGAAGCAAAATACCAGCATTTATTAATTTGATATCATAGTTTTATATACTGATTATTACATTTTTAAAGGATTTTAATCATTCATAAACACACACAAAATGTGTAATACATAGTTTACAACACTAAAATAGTTAAAGGCACATAACTGTTTACAACAACTCTTTCAGGTACCATATCAAGTGATGGTTTTTATAGATCTAATAAAGTACAATAATTAAAATGTGCCCATCAATCCTTATAGATGCTTACAAATATATTATGGTATGTTATAAATAATTAATTAACTATAATAATAATAAAAGCTACACTGGAGGGCTTAAATAAGTAAAACATGCATGCAGACCACAACTACTTATACATTTTAATACTTATGGCAGGGAATTAAAGCTTTAATCTAACTCCATTAGTGACTTGAGGGGGAAAAAATAGGTCAACTAGAAGCAGGCAGGCACAGTGGAAGGGAGGGTGGGAGGGAGAGGGGCATTTCTCAGCGACAGTCTGCCATACAGTATATAGACTATTCATGAATAAGCTCTGTGTAAGCCTTGGGCACTGCTGTGGCCCCGTTACTATGGAGTCCATAGTGAGGGGCAGAGGAATGTGGCCTTACTGGGCAACAGGGATTGAGAGGGAGAGGCTCTAGAGATGGGTCTTTGCCTTGAACTACTTTAGTCACTGGTCACATCTCCACCTTTACCCCGAGCTCAGCCCTCTTGTCATTTTCTTCTTCCCTTCTTGGGTTCTCTCACTGTCTCTCAATGTTCCTGTAAATCTCTCTAAGCTGCCTTCATCTTCAATCCAGCTTTCTCCCTCTGCGTTTTCTCTTAGTCTTTCTCTGACCATGTCACTATCCCTTCATCCTTTCACCTTTTCTCGCTTTCATCTCAGCTTTCACACCTGACTCCCAGCACAGCACATTAGTCTACTGCCAGTATTAGTGTGTGGTGTGTGTGTCTGTGTGTGTATTACTCTGGCTGGACTTCCTGCTGGTTTGCCATCTGTTGCTCTAGTCAGCTGACTAGATGAGCTTGTGCTCCTGACGCCTCTGACCTGTGTGTGTTCGCATCACTTTGCATAAAAACCACTGTCTGTATTTAAAGAATTTTTAAAGTATTCAACCTTGTATGATATTTTTTTATGGTTATTGCGGGTCATGGTAGGATGGACCAGAGCAGCAACATTTCTGTGAATGCCTCTAGTAAGTCTGGCCTTCCCCACTATAATAAAACATGATGCATCTATGCAGGTGCCGCAGGGTTGATGTGTCACACCAGCAGATGTTGCAGAGACCTGACAAGGCATATGAAAACAAAGCAAGAGAGGAAAAAATGCAGAGGCAGCAAACATGAAAAACCACTTCTTTTTCCACTTTACTTCCCACTCAATTCTGTCTGTCTCTTGTAAGTGTGTGTGTCTGTGTGATGCTCATTGTGCCTATAAGGAAGCTCTAGCCCTGGAACAGCCCCCCACCCCCCCAACCATACACTCATATAGACTAAAACACAATGCCCCACCATCTTCACCAAGCCCAGTATTTATAAGCCCCCACTCAACCCTCCCCACCTCGTCAGAGCCAGCTGACCTACTTCCTGTCTAGCCAGTCCAGCAGTGGATGACTGTAACTTCATCTTAGACCATGTGTGTGTCTGTCTATGTGTGTGTGCGCGCACGTATGTATTGCTCGGGAAGATAGGTATTGTTCATACATGTTGAATGGACAAACCTTGGTTTGTTTAAGACTTCTCTGGAAATCATTGTTTATTTCAGCTTGTAAAACATGTTGTTCAGGTTGTGTAACTTGGTTACGGAGGAAATCACAGAAGACATTCACAACATAATATTACAAGGAAATAGCTGGAGTATAGTGTTGGGGAAAAATATTAAAATAAAAGTTTTGGCTTCCCTTAATGTAGCATTATGGTGGTAGGAAATCTCTATTCTATTTTTTCTGTTCTATTTTGTCCACTTCCATCTTTTGACTCAAGTACTATTTTTATGAAAAATATGAAAACTTTTTTTAGAGCTGCACCACTTCATCAAATGAAATATGTAACATAGGATTCTGCTCTTGCCAAAAACCTTTAAGCCTCTTAGTGTTTTGAAATCATCACTACTTTTAAGATAGTAGTAATCATTTGACAAAATTAAATATTCCGATACTCCTAAATGCACTTCTATGTAAAGGCAAACATGCGCATCTGCACATCAATGTAAGCTGCCTCTAAGTCACAGTGACAGACACTTGAAATCCTGCCTCCTAAAGAATAAGGCATCCATGGCTGAACTCCCACTCGCCTCCTCATTCCTCTTTCAGTGTTTCTCTGTCTGTTTTGTTCTACTCCTCTTCTTCTTTCAGATTTCTCTTTCCATTCTGTCTTTAATAGAGCTTGTCCCGCTGATGAAATTTTGCTAGGCGTAAACCTGAAAAGTAGCACTTATTTTCCTAAACACTTGATTCACAATTCCTTGGAAATGTTATTCTTCTTTCAAGCAGTGCAAGGAGGTGGGCGCAGAGACATAATGCTAGGAGACAGAGCGACTGGCAGAGAGACAGGGAGGTACATTCACTCAGTCAGATAGTCAAGGTGATAGAAAAACAGGTGATGAAATTGATAGAAAAGAAATGGAATGGAGGTAGATGGATGAGTTGGTGTTAGTGGAGCAGAAACAAGTAGGCGAGAAACCATGAAGCAAGCAAGAGACCAGCAAAGACAGAACCGGAGACAAAAATGGCATGTGGGCACAAACAGACGACAACTGCGCTGTGTGAGAGAGACAAAGCAAGAGGGATGTGGTTTTGTTTCTCAAAGCGGCAAACGGGTCTTTAGCTGAAGCATCCCTTACTGCTTTATGCAGTTGACTATCAGCTTGGCAGACACCTACACATTAGAAACACACGTACTGCCCAATGAAGTGAAAATACGGGTCTGCACACATAAACACAGGCTGTTTGTGTATGCCTGTCTGTTTGTGTGCACATGTGTGTGTGCGTGTTTGTGTGTATTATGGCTTACAGCACATACTGGATGAACAAAAGAACTGGCTATTGCAGCATGCAAGGCTTCAGTTGTGACTTTGAGTAGGTTACAGTGACTACAGGTAGGTTGGCACACTTCCCTCTCTCTCTTGCACACACACGCGCACACATACACTGAGTAAATACCATGATGAACAGCAAAAGAGAGGAAATCTGGATGAATATGAGTTTGACTTAAAAGCAGTTTCTGTCGTGTTCTTACAATACACAAGCCAAGAGAATCAGCAGCGTGTGGTTGAAATAGGTTAAATTCCACTCTGAATCAATTCTGATGAGGCTATAATAGGCTGGCCCACTGAAAGAAGATACACAACACCCCCTATCCAGGTCAGCAAAATCACAGCCTCAACCTCAATTCAGCATCACACACAACACCGACCTTCCTGTAACTGACTTGAATGAAGATAAGCCTTCAGATGTGCGAGCCAGCTGTAATGTTAGTTAATGTCTATATATAATTTGATCTATAATTTGACACACTGTGGCGGCCCGTCTCCCGCACATCCGCCTTTTGCAGCCTCCTCTGCTCTGTGCCGGTTGTTATTCAGGGAGCACTGTCAGGTGCAAGAGAAGGAGGAACGCGCGAGTGCACACATCAATTTTCTTACACACAGACACGCACACACACACTTTTTCTTTTTTTTCTTTAACAGAAATTAAACGTAAATTAATCTTACTCTCAAAGTAGATAGGTCGATTTCGTCCAGGCTCCGTGCTGGAGAGTCACTCGCCATGATGGAGGACACAAAAAAGCGACTGTCTGTTGTCCGATATCCAGAAACGGTCTTAGCTGTCACGACTGTGTGGTCTCCTCTGCTGCTAGGTCTCTACTATTCCCCCTCTCTCTTGCACAGTGATGTGTCAATGGATGAGAAAATAATATCAGTCCCTTTCTCGTCAGCAGCTGGACGCTCCTCGGGCCTGGAGCGCACAGCTAGAGCGCAAACGCGTGGATGATAGAAAGCGATAGCACCGTGTACATCAACACTTGGAAGTCCATGTCTGCGGGATGTAGACCATACAGAGTAAGGTGAAGCAATACGGAGACTGATTTGTTTCTGGTACAGAAGCTGCTGTGACAGCCAGCCAGTAAATATAGAGAAGGAGGGAGGTGGGAGCCGCTTTCCCTCAGCAAACCACGCCTGTTACCGGGCGGGGTTTACTGAGGCAGCGAGGACTTCCAAACTTTTTTCTTCCTCATGTTTAATAGCAATGTCCTTGTACAAAAGAAAAGAAAAGAAAGGAAAAGAAAAGAAACTGAGTGAAGATATACTTTCTGATTTTTTCTTATTATTATTATTATTATTATTATTATTATTATTATTATTTTATTTGTATAGTACTTTTCTACAAAGTGCTTCACAGTGTCAATAGAAGCCACAGATTAAAGTTAAGTATGCCTGTTCAAACATACAGACACATTAATGGACACTAAATCAACAGTACGGTCAGACATTCATTCCAACATACACACTTCCATACACGCAAATAGTTGTAAAGTATAGCCCAAAGCAAAGAGGGAAATTAAGGGAAAGCTTATAAAAATGTGTATTCAGCAGTTGTTTTAAACAAATATCAGAATAGGTCACCTGATAGAGGCTAAGCGAGGCTGTCCCAAAGTGGACTCTGCTGATTCTGTCAAACAAGAACCTTGGATTTTGTTTATCATTATTAACCAAACCAGCAACATAAGATGTGCCAAGATATTTTATGAGTTAGTTTAGTGTGGAGGAAGTAAAAAAGTTTCCAAGTATTTACGTTACAGAACATCGTAAAAATAGCATTGACTTCCATCCAAGTTCAGTCAGTGTAGAGTTTAATATTATTAGCACTAGGCGAGGCAAGCAAAGCCATGCCAGTAGAAAACAGATGGAAACATCAAGACATCAAAACACAAAATTCCACACTGACATACCTGTGAAAGGAACTTCCTTTTCAGGGGTTTTCATCATGCCCTTAACTGAAGAGATTTCTAAGGAAGAAAGTTTATTTGGGTTTGACATGTTTTTTGTTTTTTTTCCATAAAGTGCCAAACAAAAATAAGAACAAGGAAGGAGGGCTGTTTTCAGGAAGAAAAAATGGAAAATTAATTATTTCCCAGCTGTGTGTTTTTGGCTTTACACAATTAATTTCAAACAGATTTTATTTTAGAGAATTTAGACACTCAAGCAGATCAGAGGTTTTTTGTTTTGGCTTTTCTTGTCACATTTTGGAGTACTGCCACTGAAACCATGCATGACTTCACAACAACCTGTGTCACGTGCTTAAGAGAATTCTTAATGACACATAAACTAAATTCCCGATCAGGTAGCTTTATATCCTTATGTTTCTAAACCAGCAAGCAACTAGGCCATCTCACATGCCATAACATGCAGCCAACGACATTCTACTGAATAAGGCCTCCTGAGTTTTATGGAGTGTCATTTTCCAGAGAAGGGAGGAGCGTTATGTAATCAACTGCCTTCAAATGGAAGGACAAAAAAAAAAACTAAGCCTTTAGCATTTATGCTCTTTATGTTTTGCTGTTTCTTTTATGCTCCTTATGTGCTTCCTATGAAATCCCCTCGTTTGGGTTTGTTAGTACTTCTTTTGCTATAGCAGAGCTGATTGCACACATGTACAAGTGGCCAACGCCCCGGTGATTTTTCACAATAAAAAAAACCCATTCGTTTAGCATATTATTCTCCACTTTCCACTATATATGTTTGCAATTTGTAATTCTCCATATAAATTTTAATGTTTGGTTCATAAACACAGTGGGTCTTTTATACAACAGTATAGTCTTTCCTACCAGATTCCCAAATAATATAAGATGTCCTTCAGCCTAGCTTTTGCACCCAACTTTTATTCACAAAGTTAATTAAACATATTGATTATTGCAAATGCTGCTGATTTCACTGCTTCATGAGAAAAGAAATACAAGTTTGCTGCTTTCTGGGAGTTAACAGGTTCAACAGTTCTTATTTCTTATGCAAGAACCTACCTGTTTGTTCATAGTTGGAGCGAAAAGCCGTTGTTTTACTCATATTGATGTGTACTAGAGATGGGAATGTAGTCACACGGGAATTATAAAAACGTATTATGCAGGAGCCTGTTATTAAAGCTGGTCTGTCAAGCCATATATCTTAGAAATGATCAAGTTTCACAGCTGTGTCTACTTTCATGTGAAAAGGAAACAAAAAGTCCAAAGATATGCGTATTTGTTAGTCATTTTAATTACATAGTTTCAAATGAACAAATAGATATCGGAAATCTTTAACTGTACAAAAAGGTTATTGTGCATAAACTGAATGAAGGCAAGAGGTCCAGAGAGTTTACAGAAACAACAGCTTCAAGGTGGGTATGAAAAAGAAAAAAGTCCAAAATCATCAGTGTGAACGTGACATACATTTAAAAATAAATCTTAAAGAATGCTCGATTCTTTAAAATCCATAAATAATAAACAGGGCAGACGATAATGTCAAATTCAAAACAGTTAAAAAAGTAAAAGTGTTTTAAGCACTTTATTTTACATCTGCCAATTTTGTGGTCCCAGTCATTTTCTCTTACATAAATGGCAATGATTCACACATTGGGTAGACAAAGGGTTCTGCCTTTTCATGACAAAACTGGAGCTCTATGCCAGGTCAAAGTAATTATGTGCTTGATTTGTAAAATACATTGCGACTCCAATGTGTCATAATTACCGGCTGTGCGATTCGTTTCTAAAGAAGTGTTTTTTTATCTTCACATTTAGGGGATGGTGATGCTCAAACAAGACAATGTGGAAAATATTAAAAATTAAAACAAACTGGGTAACACGAGTCCATACTTTCACATTTACAAAATATATAAACTGCTCGTGGATCACCTATCGCAAGTATCTCGATAAAAGGTAATTTTACTCTGAACTGTTACATTACAATAAAAACAAAACAAAAAAATAAAGACTTTGAAATGCTGTTTTCAATCTGGAACTACACAGAAGCTGGAACGAAGCAATTTCAAAGCCTGACTTCATACGAAAGCTTTACATCCAGCTTCATCTGCATGCTTAATGACAAACATAATTGCTGTAGTTTTGCTGGGTTTCTTTTGTTACAATGTTCAAAATCCATTTTCACTCACCAAGAGGACCTTAAAGATCCTGGAGATCTTATTTTCTAATTTTGCAACTGATTTTTAGGAAGCTAGCACCATCTGCTGAACAAAGAAGAAATTTCTCTTCTCAATGGGTACGCCGATTGTCTTAAAAAGCCACTGAATCATTTTAACAGGTCACAAAACATCTTCAACAACAAATAAAATGTCAGTGATGAAGTTTTGTTTTTTTCTCAGAGGTGCGATTGGTACAAGCATCACGGCAATCAGATTTCAGCATAGTTAGTAAACTGTGCACTGCTCTCGAAACGGTAACATTGTCTCTGTGCAGTTGGCAACAAAGTAAAGACCAAGCATAACTTCAATTTCTTACACAAACAAAATCTTCAAAACACCTCTGAGATTACATGCTTGTAAATTTAAATAATTTATCAAAAGCAGCACATACTTAACAGACAACTCTTCCGTGAGCTCATAAACAGCATACATGGCACTAATGCATGTTACGGGCATACATAACGAACTCAGTTAATCACATTTTACCATCTAATGTTTAGATTTTGTGATTTCTAAACAGAGCTGAATATCTGTTAGTGTCATAAATTGGTTATAGACTTCATCATCATGGTCCCATACAAGCTTCTGCCATCTTATGAGCCTTTTGCACAGTTCAAAGGTCTAAGCATCTAGAATTCAAGATAAAGTGATTCCCAAAACCCAGTCTTCATGTTGTCTTTCCACATATTGAATGCAGTCACACTGCTATCATAGGTGCCCATCTTCTTCACATAATACATCCAAACACTAACATGCTATAACTACTGTCTAGTGTTTTCCAGTAGCAATAGATCTCAGAGATTTGTCATTGCTCAGCAATCGTATCAAGCAAAAAGAGAAAGTTTTAATCTGACTTTCATCTCAGAAATCTATTATTCAGAAGTGATCTCTTCCAACTCCAGTACTGAACATTTATCATCATTAAACTGTAAAAAACCACCCAGAGGCTTCCCACAAGAGGCCTTCTCAAGGAACAGTCCATTTCATTTTGTGAGTAATGGGCTGAAACCCTTCATGTCCAGATCTCAGTTGGAACCATGGCTTCCTTTGTCCCAACAGAGGGCATGAGATTTTGCTCAGACAGGAAGTCCAGAGGAAATTGCACTAGGAAGCCACGGATTTTGCGCAGCTCCTCCTGAGCTCGGGCAAGATCAGTCTGGGCCAAACCTGGCTTGGACTGGTACTGCTCCAACTCCGACATATTTCTAACAAGGGATGAAGGAAGGCAGCGAAACACCTGCAACCAAACATATGCCTCATTAACTTAAGTCCAGGTTTGTGGCAGTCTATCTGAGTGGACCGTGAGATTTTAGTTAACTGTTCTGTCCACGAGTTTCTCTGAGAGTGAAAGACAAACTCGTGGGCAGTTACAAAATGGGCCAAGGTAGTGCTGTGTTCAGATAAAACTTTAGCTAAAATATGGTCTGTGCTGAGTTTAAAACATGGTTTATCTCTGAATTATCTCTTTCTTAAAGGCACAAACTCAAAATGATTACCTGCCATTCACTAAACTGAATGTTTTCTTTCCACATGTGAAATGTTAATGTTCACTCTACCTTCTCGTAAATGGTGGCGTTGCGGCCAGCTGTTGTCATCCACACCTCCTTGTAGAAACGGTCACTGATGGGGTCAGAAAGGTCAATGCTGGTGTCAGAGTGTCCTCCAAGAATAGTTCTGTTCAGAAGGGAAAGACAGATAGAGAAAATGTTTTAGTGATTACAGAAATCACTGCTTATTATTGCAACTATCTAACTAGGCAGTCACAGGGCAGCAACACTTTGTATTTAGGCATGTAAGCCTGCTGAAGCTCAAAATGAACATCAGAAAGGGAAGAAAGGTCATTTATGTGACTTTAAAAGTGGGATGGTTGTTGGCACCAGCCAGGCTGTTCTGAGTATTTCAGATGTTGCTAATCTACTGGGATTATTCCATAAAACCGCATCTAGGGCTTACAGAGAATGGTCCACAAAAGGGAAGATATACAGCTGACTGGCAGTTCTCTGAGGCTGTACATGCCAGAGGTCAGAGGAGTAAGGCAAGACTATTTCAAGCTGATAGCAAGGCAACCATCTCTCAGGCAACTCAAATAACCACTAGTGATAACCAAGGTATCTAGAAGAGCATCTCTGAACACACACAACACATCAAACCTTGAAACAGATGGGCTACAGCAGCAGAAGATCACACCAGGTGCCTGTCCTGTCAGCTAGGAACAAGAAACTGAGGCTACAGTTCACACAGGCTCACCAAAATTGATTCATCTTGCCTTCTATCAACAACTCAAACAACTACTGGTAGTGTAGTTATCTGTGTGATATTTTCTTGCCCCTCTTTGTGCCCCGTAGTATAAACTGGGCAGTGTTTCACTGAGCCTGACGGCTTCCATGAAGACCGTTCCCCATGTCACAAAGCTGAAATCATCTAATACTGTCTTAATTATATTCAAATGGCTTCCACGGTTACCAGATCTCAATCCTATGGGATTGGAATAGGATTAAAAAACAATTCTGGAAAAACTGTGTGATGTGATCATATTAATAGACCAAAATCCATGATTAATACACCCAGCACCTTGTTAAATCTATGTCAGCTCTAAAGCGAAATTGAGTCCATCCCAGTACTAGCAATGTGTTCCTAACAAGGCAGCTGGTGAGTGTATTTCTTTTGCATTCTTTCTTTCTTTATTGTTTCAAAGCCACATGTACATTAGCTGTTATTTACATGTAGGCATGTAGTGGGATTTTCGGCATGATAAACAAAAATTTCAATATATAAAATGTCAAGCACTTAAAAAATAACAACATATCACAAAATAGCAATGTGCTTTTAACGTTGTCATCTCATACACACATAGAAACAGACAAGCACCTGAAGCATTCGAGGCGCAGTTGAAGAGCGTAATGCCCAGCTTCATACTCCTCTCCATCCATTACTGAGGGAACCTTTTCGGAGTCTTCAACGATCACTGCCACCTCGCTGTCACGTTTACCCAGCATACTTCTGTCATTGATGTTCGCAGAGCCTGCAACAGACACACAGAGCTGGTTAAATGTAGTCTATGACTTGAGCTAACTTCTGCTGTTGGTATGTAACCCTGTTTTTTTTATTATTTTGACAGATTCAAAGTGGCGGTATCCTGCTAGGGACTGATTTACATATACTGTCATAAACAATAACTTTTCACCTTATTTACATTGATTTGTATTTACAAGAGAACAGATTTAATGAGAGAAAAGAAGAGGAATATTAATAAGAAGACATGGAGTGCTTTTCCTTTTGTCGAAAGGGTGAGCTGCACTTTATACACCAGCAGGTGGCACAACAGAGCAACGTACCACTCCACACACATTGACACAACAGCATTATTATGCAAATGTTTTAGCCATTCACATGGTGATAAAACGAGGAAATAGAACCAGATTTTTAGCATTATCACATTTTGATGGTGTCGAGCCAGAGAAGCCAGTTTCTTCCAATAGTAGCTGGTGAAAACAGCATAAGAAGAGAAAGTGGCAGAAGGTGAGATGAGAGAAAGACTAACCAATGATGACTGTATTGTCGTCAGCGATGAGCATCTTGCTGTGGACGTAGATGAGCTCTGTGACGAGGCGTCCTGCTAGCTCAGCATGAGTCCGAAGTCCAGCAAAGGAGATGTAGTTCATCCACTGATCGCCCACTGGGAAATAGAAGAGATCAAAACTAGAATTTAGATAACATTATGGCGGCGGGTGAATCTGAAAGAATATCAGAAGTTTTTTGGGTCTCAGAATACTTAATTTTATAGCTTATCTCTCAACTTACTCTCCTTTTTCAACTGGGAGATGATAGAGTACTCCCCTCTGATCATGGTTCTGAGGGGACAAGAGATTAAATCTCACCACAGCACATGTAAACGTCACATGAGAAAATCCTAGTTTTGTGATGTGCTTTCTCATTTCCCTTCCCCCTTCCTCTTTCAATACGTTCAATACAAAGTTCAATACAACATTCAATTCTTCTGAAAAAGTCATGTGATCTACCTGTAGTTAAAGTGCATGACAGCCTGGATGGCATTCCCTCCACCAGTGGTGATGTCTCCCTCAAACCCAGGCAGCAGTGGGGTGACCACATACACACGGTATTTCTTACGCTCTCTGTACACAAACATACATGATTTTTAGACTTAGGCCCAGAAGCATATGCATTACATTTTACATCTTCATTACAGTAAATGGACTGGTTCTTATATAGCGCTTTTCTACTCATCTGAGCACTCAAAGCACTTTACACAACTTGTGCATTCACCCATTCACACAAGCACATTTTTCTAAGTCCTTTATAGCTAACATTCACACACATTCATACTCCGATGGATGCATCACCACCAACCTTCCGATCAGTAGATGACCTGCTCTACCACCTGAGCTACAGCCACCCTAGTACAATCAAAACCACTTCTTAAGCAAACAAGCTGCTTCAATAAAGGGAAGTACTTGTCTGCCCTGATGATCCTTTCAATGATGGCGTCTCCAATCTTGTTGTAGACCGTCCTGTTGTCAGCACAACTAATGAAAAACTGATTCTGAGTGAGACAGAGAAAAGAAAGGGAGGAATGACACAAACCCAAAGTGCAAAAGCAACAACAGTTATGGCTCCCAGGTTTTGATTCCCCCTAAAATAATTATAGTTTTATGTTTCTGACTTTAATTTCACGATGTGAGAAAGCATTTTGGCTGACATATAATAAAAGGAGTCATCTCTGTACTGGGAATATTAACACATTTCAGAAGAGACATGTGTTGTTTTGCATCAAAGTCAAACATCAGTGCTTTGATAATAAAGTTTGAATATCAGCTTCAAAATGCAGTATTTCTCTTTTATTTTTATATCTGACTCTCTCTGTTGTTTTACCTCTATGTAGATGTAGTGCTTGCTCTTGGCGATGACTTGGATGTAGGCATTGTGGATGGACTCCTCGTGGTATTTTATGCCTGCCGACCAGTCTGCAGATGACCGTAACACCTTTTACACACAGACAGAGTACAAATGTGTGTGTTGATTCATTTAATGTTTCACACATACAGTTGTGTTTAGAAGTTTACACACACTAATCATAGCTGTGGATGTCATGGGCTTGTAAAAATTGCAGATTTACAGAAGTTTGGAAGCTCTCTAAGAGCCATTTCTAAACAAAGATTCTTAGAACATCATTTCAAACAATTGCACATGTTATTCTGATGTGTCTCCACTTTGTCATTTGGAAGAACGCCCAATCTGTCACCCTTAGATGAGAGAAAATTTGTTAGGATGTTGAGGAACCACCAAGACTGCCATGAACTGGAGAATGGTGGCAAGTTTTGCATCGCTATATATTGAGAGGCTGCCAACCAAGAAAGAAACTCCTGCTTTAAAATCAAAACCTTCAAGCTTAATTGAAATTTGCAGCTACCCTCATGGACAAGCCAAATGCCTTCTAGAGAAAAGTTTTTTGGTTTTATGGACATGGCAGACAAAGACTGAGCTGTTTGACTACAATGGCAAGAGATCTGTTTGGGGGACTGCACCAATTCTGCCAAAAAGACCACTTAAATATCCAATCAGAATTATGTTAGAAGTTTATTGACAGCTATCAAGTGTCTGGTAGAGGTACAACTTGCTGAAGTGTCAGTGGGGATATATGCATATGTTTGAGTCTGTTTGTATATAGGGCTGTGCGATATTACCAAAATCTCATATCCCGATATTAAGACATCTATCATCCGATAACGATATAAATCACAAAAATGTAACATTTTCTATAAATTCTGCTAATCTCGGTCAGCTCGACTTGCGTGAAGTGTTTCCAGCTGGGCGTCGCGTACCTGGAGTCGAGTGTTTTAACTGATGCGTGAAACATTTTTAGACAGTTGTAACGGCGCAGTTTTCTTTGTGCGTATTCATTACACGGCATGCTGCGGGGAAAAGTCTGTTCTAACGTTTGAGTCTAAGGTTTATTTTTTAGCACCTGGCGGCTCTTTTTTGCTTCTCATCCGTAAACACTCTGCATCTTTCACGTGATTCAGTTTATTTTGAAAAGTCTCAACAGGATCTTGAGCTTTATTGTGAAAGGTTTATGCGGAACAAGCGGACACGCGGTGGTTTTACGTCGTTGTTGCTAACGACAAGGCATAAAAACAAACGCTTGTCTGTCTGTAGTGTGGTTATATTAAATATAAGAGAAAGTGAGAACTTTAAGAAATTAATATAGCCACTACAGTGAAATAATGAAAAAATATTGCCGTAAACAGTTTATTTTGCGACACCACGAAACAAACGATAGCGTAAAATGAAACGATAGACGTTTTTATATCGTTATATCGAACAGCCCTATTTGTATACTTTTAACCCTGTGGGAATTACAAAAATCCTAAATAAATTCAAACGTGTGCAACCAAATTTTTTAAAGTTATTGAAGATGTATGTTGTACAGTAATTCCACCCGGAAAAGGAACTGTTCAAAGAAATCATTAAAAGCCATGATGATGGACAATGATGTATTTGTAAACTTCTGACTGCAAATGAGAACTACATGCAAGAAAAATAATGGGATTTCCAACTGTGGTTCTCACAATATTCCTGATCAAGTACAGTTTACATATTTTGTCAATGGTTAAAATATATAGTTAAAGTTAACTAATTAAGCATATGAGTAAGTTAAATGTATATTAATAGACACAAATGGAAAGCTTGCACATTATGTTCTTAGAGACGTCCCTTCAGAAAAGTGGCTAACAAAATAAACGACATAAACAAACACAAGTAATGGAGTCATGATGGTTTGTTTGTCCACTTCTTATGTTAGGCAACAATTTCTCTCAGAGGTCGGTTCCTTTTGGGTAAAAACCCTTGAGTATCAACGCAAGACAAGCTTTGTGGTTATATAACTTTCTGGCCCATAGACAGTTGATTTTTTTTTATCATTTGTTTGCATTATGTACATGTTTTGGCTTGTTTTTGTTTCAGTTTGTACTTCATATAAATATGACATTCACAATATGCTTTCTTTTATGCCTAAAATGTTGCCTTACCTGAACTTTAGCATTAACACATTCAGGAACTTGGTATCTGAGCTCATTGGTAGTGGAGTGAGATTTAGGCAGCAGGAATGGATAAGACAGGGAGCGATACTTTGGCTTCATGATCTGCAGAAAAGACATGTGGAGAATTTAGGCAGGAGACGGTAAATACAGTCTCTATAGAGGAAGCATTCTTTTTTGAATAAACAGGGGAAAAAAGTTGGTGGCATGGAAAGCCTGAGCACCACGATGAGGATTACATTATATTTTCCATGTCTCCTATTATCCTGCTTTTTATGAAAGTGAGTCATGATTTGAAGTTAACACCATCTTTCCACAACTTATAATAATAATTAAAGTATTTAATTATTAACTAACAAACCACTAAAAAGTGGCTATAAATTCCCAGTTAAAGAAGTTAAATTTTAAGCTTTGCTCCTGCTCTACAACTCTTTGTGTTTTTGGCCAAAGTACACTGCATGCCTTAGTGAAGTTCCAACGCTGAATAAAGTGTCTTGCCACATCCCGGGCAGCTCTACCATGAACCACTGAGGCAATGTCATGCCAGGGCATTCTGGAAGTGGTGTACCTGTCGATGAAGTCTGCAAAAAGAGGAACAGATCCAAAAAGGATTTTTTAGATGAAGAACTTAAAAATGTAAAAGAAAAGAATGGCTGCAAAAATATGGAGAAATATACAGTGATAAAAAATAAATAGTGAGACCAGCTGAAACAGTAAGAAGACATAACGTACAGTGAGGTCAGATATTTTAGTGGAGAGGGTTTGAGTGAAAAAAGTGGAACAAATGTTGCCAATGTGACTCAGATCGACTCTATTTAGTTTTCCAGATGATTATATGTTTCCATCAAACTGCTGGGTGTGTCCATGTGTGTGACCGACCATCAAAAGGTTTCTCCAGCTGGATCCAGTCCTTGTACACAAAGTTGCAGTAGTCCTTTCCATGCCAAAAGCGAGTGTTTCCTTGTAATTCTCCCACACCTGTCTTCAGGCTTCGTACCGAACCGCTCCCTACACATGTGCACATATACAGAACAAATGAATCTACAGCCTTTAAAATATCGACTGCATTTGAAAGTACAACCTTTTACAACGCGCCTCTCATTCACTCACATTCACATTCTCACCCACACAAACACCCCCGCTGTCGTGAGAGGTGGCGTAACAGAGCATCTCACTGCCAAAATAGCAAAGCACGATTTTTTTTCCTCTGCCTTAACATACCTGCGCTATCAACACTGCTGACACTGTCCACATGCTGCAGAGTGTGTTTGTGCCTCAGTGTGCGCAGACTGAAGCGAGCCATCCTGTTGCGACCGATTCCCTTCAGCTTAGGTAAATCCGCTGGATCACTGGGCGGTGTCCCTCGTCCATTGCTCTGAGAGACGCCATCAACAGAGGACAAGCCCTTACTGGATGGAGTGTTGGTGGAGCCAGTCTAGGAACATGAAAACGATCTATAACTGCAGTTTTTTACCTTAAACTATAAGGTTATAATGGACACAGCAGTTTTAATAGGTGCTGTTGATTCATGCTCCATTACATTGCCTAGGGGTGTTGCTAATATTTAATAGAGCCAAATAAGGTTTATAAGAAAAGGTTGAAGTCACAAGCTAGAGAGACATTTGCTTTTATGTGGATATTTGCGATCTGTTTTTTTTTTTTTTTTTTTTGTCCAGCCAAAAGTAGAACAATTCAAAAGGTTTCATTTGCTTTCTGGTCTGAATGGCGTTCTCCAAATTGGAAACTGTCATCACGGGTATTAACAACACATAAAGACTTGTTCTCAATGATGTAAATCATGTGAGGAGTCCAAAGTGTCAATGCAGTTGGAAAGGTGATTAAAAAAAATAGATACTTGATATTATGAAACTTCTTGCTGGTAGCAGCTCTGTAGCTGTAATGCTGTATGAGAGTTACAGAGAATAAATATTTTATGGTCAGCAGAGCATAATGCGATTGAGTACTTGTGTATAGGAATTCAGTTCAATAAAATTAAGAGGTTGCCAGCTTGCATTTTTATACTTCATTCCCCACATGCAGCTGTGTGTAAATGGAGTACTTTTCTCAGTCTGCTCTCATCTGAACGTGTCACACTTCCCACATCCGTCAGCCGATGCTCTCTGTCGTCCCAGCGCCCGTACGCCAGGTCAATACCGCCCACAAAGGCCACTGATTGGTCAATAACTACGATCTTCTCATGATGTGCCCACAGATAGACAGAGGAGGAGACGTGATCCGGATGGCGCATCACCTGGAGCATAAACACACAGCACATATGCAGTACACTTGTATACATTGTAATATGAACAAAAATCTATTATTTTATTTATTCTCACGGTTAATCTGGTCCTGGATATGACATTGAATAATTTGGGAAATGTGGCACTGCATTGTTTATCAAACCTTAATATCATGTCACTTACCTTAATGTTCGGGTTCAGGTGCAAAAGGGTTCTTTTGCTGTAGCCTGAGTTGATGCCCAGAGCGAGCTCCACCTCTTTATACAACATTACAAAAATTCGGACTCCCTGTTGCTGTTTCAAAGGGCAAATAAATTCGGTTATTCTCCAAAAGTCTGTATCTAATTCAGCTATAAAAGCAATGGGAACAGATAAGGATGTGGAATATGTGCACTTAAAGTCACAAATTCCAGTATCACTAATTTCTTTGGCTACGATAAAAAGGCCTTTGATTTATACCATCTACAGATATAGACAGGATGTACTCTTATGTTCAGTTCATTATGAGAAGTTTAGTAAACATAAACCTTGTGAATACTGGGAGAAGAGCTTTATCCAACTAAAAACAGCAACTTTTCACTACAAATGGTTACATTAAAAAAAAAATAATTAAAAGGAAAGTACAGGGAAACATTCACACTGAGTGCTCAGTACTTGGTCTGATGTGTATTTCTTAATGAATAATGCTGGCAGTCTAATGTGTACATACTGCTTTGCGCTTGAGGATGCAGTCAAGCCTCCACCTGTTTCCTTCTACAACAGGTCTTTTAAGGAAGATCTCTGGACTCAGCCTGACAAAACAAGAGCGACAGAGAGGAATAAAATTCAACACTAAAGAAGGACAATAAGACAATAAGACGGGCGAACAGATGAATAAACGATGCATTCTCACTCATTAAGACAGATTAAAAGTAATGTTTGCCTTCACCAGTCAGAGCTCGCGGCACATTTCCTCATAGAGTGTGACAGACATGACATAATGATATAGTCTCATGAGTCATTCACATTGGCATCCTGAGCTTACATGTCTACAATACCATTGGCTCATATTGCACAGGGTGACACCTCATTGGTTAAGACCATAAGCCTAGTGATTACTGCTTTAGAACACAGGGATTTCAGCCACGTCCAGACAGTGGTGCATTTGGCTCTGTGGGATCATAAACTATTATATTTTAAATTACAATGTCAAGAATATTACACCTCTGTTAGCAGAGACAAATAAGTTGGAAAACTTATTTGATTTGGAAAAATGTAACAGGTCATGGGCAATTTTCTTTACCATGCAAACTAACCAAGCTAGTTGTATCTGAGATAAGATTTCCATCTTTGTAGCATACGTTTCCAGGATACTGTAACCCCCCCGGGATATAATGCAATGTAGGATGTCATACTGACTAAGGTATCACAAGAGAAAGAAAGAAACATTTCAGTTTTATTTTCATATATTAATTTCCATATATCTAATTATTTATCTATCTTTTTATAGAGTGCTGGGACAGACTGGCAATCTGTCCTGGATGTTCCATGTACCAGGGTGCCTCTCACGCCATGACATGGTTTATCTACACATATATTTCATAGCCGATAATAAAAACATAATACTTAATAATTTCTCAGGTGATGATAGACAAGACAGGGATAAAAGGGGTGGGGCAGAAGGATAAACTGATATGGAGATTGTATCTTTGTGTCACTGTATTTCTTTGCCTGAAGCAAGGAGATAATAATTAAAGTTAACAACATGTCATGGCTCTATAGTACAGAGTTGTTGGTTATAATGTAATGTTTAACTGCATTTATTACTCTCACAGGTACCAAAATATCAATCTGTTGTTTCGTTCCTTGGAAGCAGCTCAAAAAAGCCATTACTATTAATCTGTATATTATCTTTATCTAGTTCAGAGCCATCAATTGCTATGGAAACATCACCGAGAACGGAGTTTCTTCATGTTCAGGAGACGTGGATATGCACTTTAAAATATATAGGTACTATTATTTTAGAGATGTATTAACTGTGTTTCCAAGCAGCTAGGCAGCTGCTGAGGGCCTCAGTGAGGGCAAAACAAAGGATGTTGAGTAGTTGGTGTCAATATGGTGCAAAATTTTCCACTGGGCCTGACCTTTAAAGTTCGCAAAACAAGAAGACTTCAGCATATAGTGGGAGTGGAAAATCTATGACATTACTCTGGTACTGATGCAAAAAAAATATGTTCTTTCCTCCAAAAATGTACCAGTTCTTAACCAAAATAACAACTTCAAAAAACAATTCTCTAGCATGTTAGTAGGCTAATACAGAGAATGAAACATGAAGCTGTGGACTGACCTGTTTCTTGTGGCTTTTGTTATAACAATGCCTTTTAAGCAAGGTGGATGCCACAAACTATGCTAATCCAAGGTTTACTGCAGAGGGTCAAATCAGAATGTGTCAACGGCTTAATTACTAAGCAACAAACAAACCAATCAAATCAGGTCAATTAGGATTTTTCAGTAAAGGAACACGAAACACCAAGAAACAGCTTTTTCCCTTCAGCTATGGCCTCCATCAACCTCATCCAGCCTCACCACATACTAAAAAACTTGTACTGATAACAACTTTCAAGGCTCTCATTCCACCCTATATAATATTATATATTATTATATTTATATTATCGTCTATTTGATGGTTTTTAGCATTTGTGTTGGGTTTTTGTTTTTTTCTTATCGAGATACTAGAGAAGAAATTATTTCTTTTCTGCAAGAATTTAAAATAGTTTCGCTGTCCTTACTTTTCCTCCATAGTTTGCATACATCACACATTTTAACTGCTTGCATAAAAAAATCACTGCATGCAGTGCATCATGTGCATTCTTTAGAAGTACTGTTTACTCAGCTGTTTACTAACTTCATTTAAACAGTTTCCACAGTACTTCTCATAAAGTGCACCCATAATGAATACCTTTTTCTCCCTCACTGAATATCATTGATTGCTTTTCTGCATATTCATGGTTTTGTTGTTTCTCCTTCTAGCCATAAACCTCGTCTCTCTCGCATGAACAGGCTCTTACTTGAATCAGAAATCTAGAGCCCCTTAAGCCAGTTTACATCTTTGTATTTCATTACCTAACAATACCCGAGTTAAGCTCAGATTACTCACGGAGGGCTAGACTGAGATAAATATGGTTTGCAATAAACGGCGTCAGTAAAGGCCGTTTATAGCACTGGCACATTTTTCTCTGTTATTTTATGTCTGCAGGATTATTATTCTATCAGGTTTGGATGTTACGGTTGTAAAGTGTATGCAAACGGGGCACATGTATAAGACCTTTATTGTTAACTTGTTTACTCTGGGCTTTCACACTTCAGTGCTGACAGCAAACACTACTTAACCACATCATTTGGCATCCTGTATGTTTACACAAAGGACACTAGAACTCACCACCAGTCAGTGATGAAGATTTCCTCTTTAGCCTCCTCCAAAGCATCGGCCACATCCTCCATGTAGGTCTTTCCATTCACATACCTGCAAAGATATATTGCAGTCACACTTGGGAGAACATTTTGTCACTTGAGCTTGGGATGATACAAACATACATATGAAAAAATAAAATAGTTCACGTTGTGTGGTATTTAAAAAAAACAAACAAACACACACACAAGCTGAATGATGGCGCCTTTCAGTTCATTGGCCCGACTGTCATTGCACTTTAACAGCCTTACAAACTTAAGTCTACACCCATAGACATGTCACCATGACGTAACCGTCTTTAAACATTCTCAGCTTTCACCTCCCAACACGTCTTATCCTTCCGACTCCATGCTGAGTACATAGACAATGTAACGACTTTATTACACGGATGATTCAGTCTCGCAGAAAGTGCCAGCTGAGGGGGAGAGAATGCAGATAAAGAACAGCACAGCCAGAAGAGAGAGAGTCCAATACATTTCCATAGTTACCAGTGAAACACTAACAAATAGAATATGTCCTGAAGATTTGCCCAATTTGAGTTTTTCTTTTTGATTTACTGCATCTTTCCCCAGAATGTGTAGGTTTCTTGTAATAAGAAGCCATAAATCATTTTTCTAAATAACACATTTGGTTACAGTTGTATTTTTCCAAATCCAATAAGTATAATAGATACAACACATCTTAAATGTATAACATTGCATTTGTCCGTTCCACAGAAACAAATGTTTCAGTCTGAAACTGATGCAAACATTGTTGGAATTAAGCATTTCTAATCCCACACAAACTTCCCGACAAAACAAGCGCAGCCAGCTGTGTTCTCTCCCAGTGTAGTTACCATTTGGCAGGGATGTTTTCCTGTTCTTGTGCAAAAGATCCAAAGCGGTGATCTCGGAGGAAAGCCTTCCCATGATTCCTCACGAAGCTTTCAATACTCTGACCCCACCAGCGTGCGTGTCTGTAACTGCTGCACTTAAACACGAGGGTCCTGCCGGTGGGATATTTATAGATGCAAACATAACCAGAGGAAAACAAGATTATACATATAGTCTAAAGCCTACGTGAGAGCGAGGTAGTCGTATCGTTTCATATGTATATATATGCACATTAGCTGATCAAGGCAGAGGTATCTGTTGTCTTTCTGAGATATATGAGACCTAGTCAGTAATTCCTAAAATAAAAGCAGCACTGATTAAGAGTCTTGGATTTGTGGTTTTTGGGCCCACCCATGATTGTTTTGGTTAATATTTTTCTTTTTGCTAAGATCTGATGAAGAGTTCATCTTCTGGTCCAGGTATTATTCATCACACTGATTTTATCTTGAGAACGTCTCAGAGGGGATTCACTGTTTAACTTGTATCTAGATAGTTAAGCACTAGTATATGATCACTCTCTGGGTAATCTGCTGCAAAGATCAACTGTTCAACCATGACAAACACAAATACACACACACACACACCTGGAGAGGCTATCAATCCGGACTCCGTGTTTGGTCTCCGTGTCTTTGGAGTCCATCTTGATGGTGAACTCTTTATCCACCAGCAAGACGAAGGAGATGGCTCCCGTGTCTGGCTTCATGTACAGCAAGAATGAGTCTTTCACCACAAGCCAGCTACAACACACACAAAGTGGTCGTCGCAACATTAATGACTTCTGTGTAGATGTAAAGTTTTGCAGCTTTCTGCTGACTGCTGTGGACCATTTCTTATGTTTCTCGTTTGGAGGAAAGGGTGTAGGAAGAAAATCATCATGAGGATGTAGGTGGACGGGCTGAGCGTTTCAAACGTGTGGGATTATTTTTTGTGTTGTGTTTAAAGAAATAATAACAACATAAACTGATCACATCATAATTTGGATGATGTAAAGTGGAAGAGAAAGACAAAGTCAGATGTGAGTGAATACCACTGCCGTCAGACTGAGACTTTCTTATAAATATAGAAAAAATGAAAAATGTTGCATGACAGCAAAAATGACCGCCTATTAAGATGTCACAATTATTATGTTTGTAAATGTGTAATGCACAGTTGTGTAATAGATGTTCACTATTCTTTGACACCCACACTCTGACAGCTCCCTGCCAGAAATTTGAGAATGAATGTTCAAGAAATCCTCCTTCTTGTGTTTACCATAAGACATTCAGGAGTTGATCAACAGCCTGAGCAACTCCTACATGTCACCATGTTTCTCGCCTTCCAAAATAAACTGCACAGTATATTTAAACTGCTGGCTTAGACAGCTTAATTACAAGAAAAAAAACAACTAGTTAACACGGCAGCTAAAGCAGTGGGATTGACTAGAAGATGCACAGAGAGAAATAAATTGGACAGACAGAGATAGCTGGAGAAAAACTGCAACATTCACACACCGTTTGGACCAGCGATAGCAGGCCTGGCTCTGACCACAGCAGTTCATTCCAGGGATACGATGTCCGCCTGAGCGTTTATAAATCATCCCTTCCCTGGAGGAGGGAGAATAACTGGTGAATATTTTCCAAAAACTGTATCATGGGGCTTAAGAAGAGTGTAAAAGAAGATTGCAAGTTTAAAATAAATACACCTAAGGAAAGAACAACTTTGACATGGGATATTTGACCCTGATCCCCAGAGATATAGGCACTAAGAAAATGCTCACAGTCCTTTGGGCCCTAAGTCATGAATGAAACTCATCTGGCTGACGTCAATGAACTCCATCTGTGTAAAGAGGGCAAGCACAAACAAGAGACTTCACATAATGATTCTTGTATAGACAGACACACCACTCATTGTGTAATATATCATCATGGGAACTAGAAAGTGTTAGTCCACATACGTAGAGTTAATATGACTCATCTTAAATTGTGTGTTGTCATCTCTCATAATAACTTTAAATGCATAACAGCAAGTTTTCTGCCTAAAATATGTTTTAAGTGTGAAGGAGTTATTTAAGAAGAGGCACAGCATAAAGACAATTTCCCTTCACTTTATAAGAAAAAAGCAAAACAGAACAACTTGAGGCTTTGCCAAATTCCACAATAAAGGTAGTGAATTAAAACATGTAGAAAAAGACTAATAATTATTTGCTTTTATTGTACATTATCTATAGTGGCTAATAGAAATGAGGCATAAACACAAGTGGTATAACATTATGTTTAAGTGTGACCCTTTGGAGTGTTTTGTATTTACTCACAGTATGGTGATATTTTCGGTACATGGCCATCCTCAGCAGCTTGTTCAAATAGTCTTCTAGCTGTCTCTGTGGGAACACAAACACTATATTTGGACACTGACAAAGCCCATGCATATAAACACCGAGATGTGCAAAACAATGTGAAACAGTAGTTCAGAGGATAGATTTGCTGGCAAGGAGTTAAGTGCCATGGCAACAAGTGAGTGCCAGGAGAGCTCCCTGCAATAAAGTTGAAATATCACAAGAATCAATTTCATGGCCCTGAAAACAAGGCCAAAGAGGACAAAGACAGCGCTCCAACATACCTTCCTGCTGGAGACCTGCTCATCTCGCACTAGCTCCTCTCCTCCTCCCCTTGGCAGGGAGGGCATCTCTCTCACTTCACTCTTCCTCACCGTCTTTCTCCTCACTGTGTGGCTGAAAAACAGAATGTGGGAAATGTAATACTTTAAAGACAGAATATCCTTGGTCCTTAAAGTATAAGATAGAAGAAAGAACAAAGGTCCAGAGCTTTAAAAACACTGTTTAAGTGGCGGATCAGAAATAAAAAATCTGTATATTTCACAGGTGTGTCAGACTTCAGAGAATGCCAAAGGGAGTAAAAGTGTTCACTGAATTTTAAGCCTATTGTTTACTTCAAAAAAGAATCTATGATTATAATAGACTGCACCAAAAACGTGAATGTGAAAAGTTCATAAATTTCAGTTGCACTGAAGGACAGTATGTCAACACTTAGCATTCAAGCTAAAAAAAAAAAAAACATCTCCCTGCTGGCAATAAATTTGTTGTTTTTACATCTGTGCTTATGAGAAGAAAAGTGCTGATTATATCATCTACATAAAGTAAATACAATACTCTCTTGATCTATTAAATATACTAGTATGACAATTGTGTCTATGCATTTGGGTAAGTATACTTTTGTCACATCATGGACATATATCTCCCATTTAAGGACAAAAAGCTTAAGGTAAAACAAGCACTTAGGTCCATGTGAGACTGCAAATTTATCTTTTACTGTATAGATTGCGTGCCAACCTGCGTGATGGCAGTGGTATCCTCATGAAGGTTTTGTACGTCCTCAGCTCTCTGTGCAGCTCCATGAAATGCTTCTCCTTCCTCTTAACCACCCAGGTAAATTCCCCATGTTTCAGCTCAATCTTAAAAACTGCTGGCAGAGACTACAGAAACATGCACATGCTTAACACCTGTAATCATGGTAATGTCATCAATAACATTAAAAATGTTCAACATTTAATAAAAAAGAAAAACAATCGATACAATAGAAAATGGAAAAATCTGTGGCATAAGTAAACAGCAAGCGCAACAATCAGGACCATATAGTTTAAAGAGAGGTGTGTGCAGTACCTTGTTGACACTCCTTTGGTGTGACGCATTGAAGCGGTCCTGTGCAGTGGTGAACCTCTCCACCTCCAGGATTCGGGCAGTAATGGGTACAGTGGGGAGGTACACTTTTGCATTGGCTTCTTTAAAGCCCACTGTGGCATACACTGCTGAAAATGGGATACGACAGTCCCCTGGGACAGAGACGAGGCGGGTGTTTAGTGTGATCTTTCTGCTTGTACATGTAGGAGTTGCTCAGGCTGTAGGAGCGAGTAGGATGCATCAGTGAAAACTCAGCCTTTGTTCAAGACCGTTGTAGTTCGCGAGTTTGCAGCGTTAGGGCAAATGTTACCGTATATTTTCTGGTAAAGTTTGCAAGACTTCAAAAGTGCAACCATCCACCCTCATGTGCTGGCACCGTTAGATAGTGGTTTGGAGCCTCCATGTAGTAAGTTGCTTTTTTGACTAATTGAATTATGTTAATACACTGTGATCCCACTTTGAATTAGTTTGACGGTCATTAAATTAGTAGAGGTCTTGAGAACAGGATCGTTACAGACTTTTTTTTTGCATGTGTATATTTAAGCTCATATTCTGACAAGTTAAGACTAATAACATTTAATAGTGAGGTAACTGACTTGACCACTTGCTTTTGAACTCTGCTACTTTGCTAGGTCTTCCTCCTCTTCAGCTCACTTAAGGGTTATCACAGCTTCTTCTGTCATACCAGTCAGCTCCATATCCTCCTTCACTACAACCATGATTGTTCACTTCAGCAGCTCCATATTCAACATCCATCATCCATTATAGCCACTATCCTTCTACTCCACATCTCAACCCTGCCGCTCTGACTTTCTTCCTTCATGTCACTGTTACACCTGTCTCCTTCTCGTTCACACACGTTTTGCTTGACTGACTTTATTTCTCTTCTCTCCAGAGCATACTTCCACCTCTCCAGGCTCTCTTCCACCTGCTTGCTACAGATCACATTATTGTCTGCAAACATCACCTGCCTGACCTGGCCGTCAACCTTTTCACCCCCCCTGCAAAGAATCAGAATCTGAATAATTTATTAAGGAAATTATGAATAATGTAGGAAGAAATGTCTCAGAACTGTCTCCTTGTGTAATCGCACCTCCACCATCTATCACTCATACCGCACATCTGACCTCGGTGTCCCCATACAGATCCTGCATCACCCTCAAATACTTCTCTTCCTCTCCCGACTCCTACAGTATCTGCTATTTGCCACAGTTCTTCTCTTGGCACCCTATCATATATTTTCTGTGGATCCACAAAGACACAGAGCAACTCCTTTGACCCTTCTCTGTACCTCTCCATCAACTCTCCATATAAAATAAATATTGCATATGTAGTGGTCTCTTTGCATGAACCCATAATCCTCTATTCTTAACCTAGCTTCATCAACTTTATCCCTCTGTAGTTGCCACAGCTCAGCACGGCACCCTTGTTTTTGAAAATCTGTATCAGTACACTTCTTCTCTGTTCTTCAGGCATCCTCTCACTCTGTGGTAAACAATCTGGCTAAAAAGTCCAGTGCCCTCTCTCCTATACCTTTCCATACCTCCATACCTCTTCTCAACACACTCTTCACTCATTAGTGACCTTAATCATCCTAACCTGCTGCACATCCTTTCCAATCTCTTTGACACAGCCAATCGATACAAACATTTGTGCTTCCTTATTTTTCTTAGTACTTCAAATACAAGTAATATCAACCAGCCTCTGCCACCTCTCTCTCTCTCTGTTGTACTGCCAGTATCTGTGTCTACGTTCTTTATCTCCCTGACCCACTTTTTCTTAGCATACTTTTTCCTGTACTTCCTCATTCCACCACCAAGTCTCCTGGTTTTCTGAGGATACAACAAACACCTTCTTTTGAGTTTCCCTCAACACTTTAGCTAGCACTTCATTCGCTTCCTCTACTTGATTTCCAGAGTCATCCTACAGACTACCATTCTATGCTGCCTAGCTACATTCTCATCTAACACCACCTACCCCACATTTGCTGAGTGTCCATCAGACTATCTGAGCCCACAATTAGTAGGTTATGTCAATATTTTCTTCTTGCTTTTGAGATTTCTTTACAAGAAATTATTGTAATACTGTAAATTTTGAGAGCAACAGGTACATAATAAGTAATTACAGTAGGTAAGCACATATATTTCCTCATTTCCATAAACTTACCTATGTTGTTTCCATCATAATCCACATCTTCTCCCTCCCCTATGTCCAGCTCTCGGGTATCCAGGCTTTCCACCAGATCTGCCATCTTAATACCGTCGTGTATGTCTTGAGCCGCTCTGCTGTCAGAATCTACAGAGTTCACCAGGTTGAGGTTACTGGTAGCAGTCTGAGCCTTACTCCTCATGCTTAGCAGTCAGACCCTGGAGCAGGGCACACCTAGAAGAGAGATCAGATGTATGACCATTTCCTGAGAGTATATGTACTCCCACAGAGCAGGACAGTCTTGTGACATTTAATCTTCCAGTGACCTTACTGTGACTTTCCTTTTTATCATGTGAATCAGATAAGAACTGCAAGGAATACAAACCCCAAAACAGACACATATAATGTAAATGTGTATTTCAGCTTGTGCTGAAAATCAACAGAAAGGTAAATAAATGTATTCTTATTTACCAACAGCTAAGCTTTAGAAGAAGCGTAAATCATGTCCAAGCGAACACCAATGTATCTTAGTGTCTTAGCAGCTTTTGAGCACCGCAGGTAGACATTTACTGTTCACTTCTCTCCTGAACTCCTCTAAATAAAATAATGATAATAAATCATTATTTAGACTCACTCTATAAGACCTGTGTCCACTAATTTTCAGTGCAGTTCTTGTGTTATTTGGCATACACCAGCCTCTTCTAAGCCCTTCATACCTAACCCTTTCCAATGAGCTTTCAGTGAACAACTGAGGGGTCAGAGGTTCCTTTTTCTTAAAGACATGATTTTCACATACTCTTAATCTGCTAGAGAATTTTTTTATTGTCTGTCACTTCATTTGTCCTCCACCCGTCCAGTTTCCTAGATATTTTAAGAACACATCACACATGCAGTGTTATATGACTGACATGGCTTATATCTCTTTGGGAATCACATTTTTGCTGCAGAAATACTCTTCTATTCTATATAAAGTGCCAAACGATACAATTAAAAATATATAAATATAAAGAAACACAAAGAAATGAGAGGCAGACTTCTGCACAATACCATATCTATACTTTTACTGTATGTGCAGTCCTACTCACAGCACTATTTAGTCACCTCTAATGACCTTTTTGGAAGAGTCAACATTTGCAATGTTTCTCCATCTGTTTATTATACAACCTGCTGGTCACCTGCTGGTCACTACTCCTGGAGACTATAAAAAAATTTAGTTTTTATATTTTAATGAAACATGTGCACAACAAATGACCTAATTTTTCAGCAATACAGTAATAAGATTGTGTATTTTGAATGTTTGTTTGTTTTTTCAGGACGGGGTATAGCACTTAAACTACTATTGTTTTTTTCTTTAACCTCCTAAGACCAGAACTCTTCCACAGCATGCATTTAATTTCTCTTTGATATTTGGGCATATTGGGGCCCGATGAATGTTAAAACAAAGAATTACCAGACTTTTTTTTTTTACCTTATTTTTGTTTTTAAGAAAAATAAGAGCCACATATGAGGATATTCGTTTAAAAATTTGATAGAACAGTAGCAGTATAGTGATATAAGTGGATATCAGGCCCTTGTAGAGCAAAATTTTGTATTTTGATCTAAATAACCCAAAATGTGATGTCCACATATGTGGACGCCAGGTCCTATTAAGGAAATCACTTGTAAAGTTCTGCCTGAATTAGTTCAATGGGACCAATAAGTTAATGTAGAAAAAAACAAAAAAAACACCCTTCCACTCCCTAAACTACTCCTTTAAAAGATTCATGCGAAATAAAACATGTGTAGTCATGTTGTGGTTTGTGACTTCAGAGACCTTGTGAGTAGAAATCAACTTTGAATCAGACACAATCATCAAATGAAAAAAAAAAATCAGCTGATGCCTTTCATTCTATCAAAATCAGAAAATATGCTCATATTTCTAAATTATTGGTCACTTATCATATATTGGTCATATATGATACACTTGCACACTACTCTGCACAGAAAAAAAATATTTAATTCACTGAATGGGCTACAAACAAATATTTTCTAATAAAATGTTTCTGAAATAAAGCAAAACAAAATACACTGAATTATCAAAAGCAGGCAAACCAGATTTTTATGTAAAAATTTGTGGAAATTGATGTTTTTTGTGATAAATATACAAAAGCTCAGAATCTGCTGAAGTCAAAGGCAGTGCAGTTCAAAAACAGGTAGGTTTTGGTAGACTATAAAAATATAGTATAGAATAGTATTAAAGACTAATAATTAGTTTTAGACTAATAATTATGTAGATATTGTGCTCAGGTCTCTCTTTTACTTTCAACTTTACCTCAACACAGAGAGTTCTGACACAGTTTTGTGTACCAAACAATTATTGAGACACCAAAACCTGCTAAACCCGTCACAAACATTATTTCTCACTTTTGCTACACTTTGCTTCACTGTAAATCCAATATTTGCTCTTAAGGTATAAAATATCTTCCTTTATATTTCTAGATAGAAACAAAAGTATTTGGTTCTTTTTAAAAAATGATCTTCACTAGAATGTGATACAGTTTGCTCAAGAGCTTTGTAAGAAGGCCTGTTAGTTTCAGACAACAGATGCCCCTGCCATAAAAAAGACAAGAAAATGTGTTGACATTTTGATTTTTTTCATTAAGGGCAGGTAAAAAGTCATCATTAATCTGAAAAACATCCAGACAGAAAACCTGATTTGGTTTTACAGAAACAAAGTTTCGAGAGACAGCAGTTAAACAACAATGACTGAAAAACAATAAAAATAAAAGTTCAAACAGAAGAAAATAGGACAGAATCTGTTTTGCCTATGGCTTTTCATGATTCAGCAGTGTTGGTAACAACACTCAAAACACACACGCCCAGAGAAACAGAATAACGTCAACTGGTTCTTTAGAGCATGTGAGAAAAAATGAAACCACTTCCTGCATTTCATTAAAAAAAAGAAAAGATAGAAACTGTGTATGAGTCTTTTTAATCTCCCACAATTAACTGCAGTTTAGCATTAGGCTGACACCTATGTGGTCAAGTTTGAAAGAGGAAATGATCTTCTGACTTTCTTCTGACTAGCACCAAATTCTTCCAGAGCAAAAACTACTTAAAATGCCACTAGCACGTACGCTAAGAGATAAAGAGATGACAGTAAACATTCCCACTCTAGAGAACAAGATCCAACATGCTCGAAGCATCAAAAGAGTCACCAACTGCCTCAAGTGACTGTTTGTCTGCTTGGCTTCTGTTGTCCTTGTGAACTTTTATTCGCTCCATTTATTCATAAAAGTGAATGAATGAGTTTTGATTAGTTTCCTATTTAAAATAAAGCTATTCCTATTAAAAATAATTTCTTTGATATTTGGGCTTGATTTGGTTCAGTTTGGTTACTATTATAGCTACTTAAATTTTCATTGACTGTCACATTGTCACGTCTGCTGTGACAGATGTGTGGAGTGGAGAGAGAGTGTGGACCCAAATGCTGACGCAGAAAGTGATGGACTTAAAGTGAGCCTTTATTACAGCCAAGCAAAATACAAACAAAAGCAAAGGAGAGAATGACTAAGCTAAAAAAAACTACAAACAAGTATAAAGAAACTAAAGACCTGAGAATCTGGGGCTTGGAGAAGTGGAACATGGAGAACTGCGGTGAATGACACACAGACGATCCAGCAACAAAAAGAGGAAGATAAAGGGCTTAAATACACAGAGAGATAATGAAGGAATGAGACACAGGAGGAGAGCACAGCTGGGAGTAATCCCATATGAGGCCGGGAGAAGGCAAAACTGAAAACACATAGGACGCAAGATTGTCAAAGTCAAACAGGAAACAAGAGACATTCACAAAGACACAGACTTGACACTGAGGCCTGGAGATACGAATGACTGGAGAGACACAGGAGATGCACAAACATAGATGACATTAAACGTGGAACACGGGAAGGCTTCGTAACAGAAACCTAAAGACTAGAAACTAAGGATATAACACACACAGAGAACAATAAGAAGAACCAAACCCATGAATAACACTAACTCAAAGAATACAGACTAATCAAAAAACACAGCACTGAATCACAGACCCAGTATCTTGACACACATAGCCCCAATATTCATTTGAACTCACATTACTACGCAAAGCATGTTAACTGAGTCAGCACTGGCTATAAAAAGCTCACTTTGCATGGCTTCATTCTGCACAAAGCAACAGTGTGGAATGAGAAATAGCCCACCGACATGAATGGTTTTACATCTACAAAGCATCGACTATAGATAAGTGTATAGTGTAAACTGTGCCCACTGTTTCACGATTATTATAAACACAATAAAATTCCTTGTTAAAAAGTAATTGCTCCCTGTGTTAAATCATGAATTAACCACATTTTTTGGAAAGCTAGGTTCAGTTTCACTAACCACATCCAGCTATAGTTACTGTCAGTCCTGTTGAATTAAGAAATTACTTATATACAACTTGTCTGACCAAATGTAGTATGCTAAAAGATCAACACCAACAAATGGACAAAGCTATGAACAATAATGAACCTTCCCAGGAAAGGCTGGCCAACCAAAATTATTCCAAGAGTGCATCAATGACTCATCTTGTATGTCACGAATTGCCATAATTGACTAACCACGAATTCTGCTCTCTATCAGAAAATCCTGAAGGAGAATGTCCGGCCGTCGGTTCATGCCCCGAAGCTATAGCATACTTGGGTTATACTGCAGAATAATAGTCCTAAATACACCAGGAAGGAGAAAGAAAATAAAGGTTTTGGAATGGCCTAGTCAAAAACCAGACTTAAATCTGATTACACAGCACATTCACACTCATAAACCAGCGGGGATAAATTAAAGCATTTCTGTCAAGAAGAGAGGCCAAAATTCCTCAACTGTGAGGTGGAGGAGTCATTGCCAGTCACAAAAATTTATGACCGTACTTCTTGCTACCAGGAATAGCACAACCAGCTATTCAATTTGAGAGACAAACTACATTTACTGGGTTATCTTTGTTTAACATTAAAATTTGTTTCATCACAAAACTTTAAGTGTGGGAAATGTACAAAACAAATGAATCAGGAAGGGGCAAATACCTTTTTCACGGCACTGTATATCTGTTAGAAAGTAGTACTTTTTTATGATTAAATATTTTATGCTGCCTATAGCTGTATTTCCTGCTCTGAGAATGTCCATGACCTCCCAAAAACCTTGACCCACAGAGAGGTTAACAAGAATGTCAAAAAGTGTGTGTGTAGACTGAGATGTAAAAAGCCCAGTCTGTGTTATCTGTGTCTACAATATGCAACCTGAGAGTTATCTCTCTACTCCATTGTAATAAAAAAATGCCAACTTCCTGCTTCCTGTCCTGTTGTCATGGTGATAGCTTGAGCAGCTAGAGCTGCTTATATATAAATATCAACAGAAGTGCACCCGCCTCTCCCATCGTGTGCTAGCATCCCTCTTAAATGTCAATTAGTAGGAGTGTGTCAGAGAGTCAGAAAAAAAAGAGGAATTACAAGTAAAGTTGCCGCTCATCAATCTTTTCAATGAGACACATGGGAAATTTGATCTCTCACCATGTGACACAAAGTCATTAAATACATATCGCTTTACTTGCCATGCAGGAATCAGCTGTCTTGCATTCTAAAAAGGGCTAAATCCATTACTGGGGATGTGAAATTTAAAGTAATTTTTAACTAAAGATTTTGTGATATACGTGTATATCCCACATAGCAAAATTGGTATGGCCTGGATCTGTCAGAAGTGCCAACTTCATGCCAGATCCGGGCCAGACTTGTTTTCAATTAGCCTGGGCCACAAAAACCAAACCACAATCGGGCCAGATGTGGCATGCCATCACATAAACAGTGCCATCATTGCGAGACCTGGCCATATCTGGATGACATACCACTTACCATGACACCAGTCAGAACAGCAGTGCCGGCTTGACATCAGATCCAGGCCAGACCCGTCTGCTATGTGGGATTGTCAGCTACAGCTTGCTTGGTCTGTAATACTTTGTTCGTCAGATAAAGTTCTCCAATGAAGAATTTTTCTCACCTTCTGGAAAAGGGCTGCAGAGCATCTGAACCAACATATAGCAAAATTCTTCCCAGTTGTGTGAAATAAATAATTGGACATTTTTGGGGGAAAATACACTTGTTATTAGAGATATGATGCCACACTCGAGTCAGTCGTAATGATCCGCAGAGGTGTTACATGCATGACAGTTTGCCTTTTTATAAGTGCCTCTATCCAACACTACCAACGCCGCCACGTCTAATGACCAATTTCAAGCTGAGACTTGGAGAGGTTACTACTCTAGCTAAAAGGCAGCCAAGACAACGCATGGTTCTGATAATCCAAGCTAAATGGCCAGCGGCAAAAGATTCCTGTTCAATAAGTACCGTAATAGTTAGATTAATAATTTATTAAAATTAATAAATCGATAAGCTACAAACTGAAAGAGTGTTATGAGAAAGTGGTACTAATAGTTAACTATTGATTCATTCACAGAGCAACAATGGTTCATTTTTCTCTACTGTGTGCACACGTTGCATTTACAATCCCTAATTTGGTCCCATAAAGTTTGCTCAAATATACAAACCTATGACTTACTTCTCTCTGTGGTTTTATAACAAGCAAAAATGAGATATTTATGAGCGTCTTTGCACCAGAGCCTCTAGCAGCCCTGTTCCTGTAACAGTGCAACGACCCACGAGAGACACATGGGAAAGAAGACAAGGTCACAGCGGACGTGATCTGCAACCAGAAAAAATATATATATATCTGCATCCCATATCAGTTCTGTGGCTGCTGGTGTCCCAAATCAAGTTCAGCCAAGAAGTATATATTTTGTATATTTTGCAGCTAAAAGTTTGGCTCACTCCTAATATTTTGCAGAAAGACAAATCAACATAGATACTTGCCTTTTACATATAACTACAAATAAGATACTTTCGAGCAAATCGTGTTGAGTGCCCTTTTCAGATTACAGTTTTGAGGTCTATACAGTGCATAAGTTCTTATAAAAGAAACAGAAAGCACCGAGACCTTATTTTCTAAGGTGTCTCACATCTGGAAACATGATTCTAATTTACACAGCAACGTGCTGTTTTGGGTGGGAGCTCACACTGCAGTGGTTACTTCTGGGAAATGGGTTGTGTTCTCGGCATGAAGCTTAAACCAAAACCTAAATATTTTGAACAGAGCCGTCTGTTCAAATATGCTAAAAAGAAAATATTCTGCTGCTTCAGGGCATCCTGTTGGCAAAAGGGACTTAGATATGCAACACAAACATTTTTTAAAACCATCAAAGGAGATTTCATGCACCAGTTCTAAAATCTTGTGTTTTCACTTCTCCATTGTATCTCTAAGTCATCACCTTTTAAGGTGTCTAACAGCTTTGAAGAAGCAAAAAGATGCTTTAATAATAGCTCATTAAACTTTAAATCTTCAACAGCGAACTGTACTTGCATTAGTGACTCTTAACTGCACTTTTGTTTACATTATAGGTCAAGCAAAGACAATATAAAGCCATTACACTATGTTTTCAGGGCAGCCACATACACAGTTCATACCAGAAACTGCTAAACACATCAAAAGACAAAAATACAGCGCCCCACTTCTCTCTGATACATTCACTAATTACGCTCAGTGCAATCGATGCATCCTGTCTTTTTGCACAAAAAACAAAAATGTCATGCAAAAACACGTTCATCTAATGTCTACCAAATTATAAAAGAAGATTAATATCATCATGATATAATTTTTTGCACATTTTTGTTGTATTTATGAAGATTTCTGAGCAACATGGAATTAAAAATGAATAAAAGTTGCTATTCAACCTTTTGTTTAGATAGATTTCCCGTTTATGGTCTGTGCCATTGCATTGTGGTAGAAAACAGATTATTGTTTTGTAGATTACGATAAAGAAATAAAGTAATCAGTATAAAAACATCAGTATATTATCTATCCCTCAAACAGATTGGAGATTGTGGGAAATCACCTTCTCAGGCAGACTAAGATATGACATATGACACACGCTGATTATATGTTTTTGACACAATAACAAACTCTATGACTACGATCATCACTGCTTATTTACAATTTTACTGTAAAAACTTTTCTTAATCACCTCTAAAACGGACTCTGATGTCTGCATATATGTGTTGATAAAAAAAATCATTTTCAGAGCTGCTTCTTGAATCCAGAAGCACTACTTAAAAATGCATTTCTACCAGTTGACCTCAGCATATTTGTCCACCTTACATTGGCATCCAGTACTCCTACTTTTCTCCCTCTATAATAAATCCGCTTGCAATACATGTTTTAAAGTGTCAAATCATTGAAAGGAACACTGGAGGCGGACTGAACATGTCAACCTCAGCAGAGGTGCTGTCACGGATTATCCATTAAGTGTGAGGAAAAATAGGTAGTTTGTGAAATGTACCATCTATCCTAGATTCCTGTGCGATAGCCAGTCTGACATTTATGAAGTGCTGTGGCAAACACAGTGATTGACTGAAACTTTTTTAAATATACAATGCATGTAAACGGCATTTTTGCATTAGAGACTACAAGTCACACGCCATGGTACGTATATAGCAGCGCAACAAAGGTAACATAAATGTAGCTTGGCATTTATAGACTGAACAGTGCCAAGCTCCTCGTGGCACAGATGGTACAAAGATAGAGAGAAGAAGGGAGGGAGGGAAGCAATGAGAGAGGTCTGTGACACCTCTTTTTCTCTGCCCACACTAAAGCTGCCTATTATCTAATCCTTAACACCATGGATAGGGGGATTGGGATGGTCAGAGCGGCAGAGAAAGCAAGACATACAGTAGATGCCAGAAAAAGAGAGCGAGCAATCGTCATCATTGCCAGAGTGTCGTTCGGCTGATGGTAACACAAGGCATCATTGTACTGAGGGAGTGAGAGAACTGCTCCCTCTCTCTGTTTCAGCCAAGCCTGATTCGGCTCGACCAGTGTGGCCAAGTCCGAGGCTGGAAACTACTAAAGTTTAACTTGCGCCAGACCACTGAAGTGACTCATGATTACAGTGGTAGGAAAAAAGTATAGAGGATCTCTAAGTTCTTGAATTGAAGGGTTGGTGCATGCAAAATATAATTTAGTGCTTTAGAAAGGAAGCACTATGTTCAAAAATAGACACAATATGAATGCAAACATCTTAGGTGCAGATGTGTTGTACTGTATGATGTAGTATAAGTGTCAAATGGCCCAGTGAACGCGGGGAAATGTACATCGTGGAGAACAGCAGCAACAGGTTGGTCTCCTGGTTCATTTCAAATACATTGAAATAGCTCGTCTACAGACTTGCTCTTGAAAAGTCAATGAAAACTGTGAGAATTTGGAAAAGAATATATATTTATATAATATATATATATATATATATATAAGAATATATATATCTATAATGCTTTAATTATAGAGATATATTTTAAATCGTAGTTGGAAAGCCCAAAATAATATTTGATGGTGGCACATTGTCTGGTATTACACAAGCCAGAAGTTCACATCTGGATTTAATTTGTAGTACTAAATCTGAGAACCTTGCTAACAACACTGATCCCCCCTGTCTCTTCTAAGCAGCAAACTGCAATGATGCAAAACTTATTATGCTACTTTTTTACTTTAAAAGAATGGTGGGTGGTTATAGCAAAGATCGTACCCAAGAAATCGTCAGCTCAGTATTTTTCTTACTGTCCAACAAATATTTAATAACAAATACATCACACAGCAAGCACAGCAAGAAAACACATAGACTTAGGTCGATAAACTTAAACGCATGCATTTAAAGCCTCAGGCAGGAATAACAGTAATAAAGTTTACTGTTTAATAATGCTGGCACCACAACAAAAAGTATTGAGGTCATTGAATGCCAGAGGTCAGTATCCAGTATATCTGTTGCAAAGACAACAGAAGAACTGCAGAGGGGAGGGGGCTGGTTTTCTATGGGCGAACAGCAGGAAAAAAAATATCTGCAGTCTTCCCATGACATTCCAGCTGCAGCAACCAGTTTTCCCACAAGGCATGAGAAAGGGGACATCAGGCCAACACACAAACAGACATGCACACACGCACACCTGTGAAGTCTTATGCAACAGGTAAAACATTATTTGTCACAGCATTACACTGGTACAAAGTAACCAACAAAAAGATCAGGAGATTCATCTTCACACCTCACTATAGCAGCCACTCTTTACATTTTACACTTTACTTGTGACTAAATCTTAGTACAGCATATATCATTTTGTGACAAGGAACAGAAACAGTGATGCACATTAACCACGTATTTGCTCTGCTGCAGCTCAAAAAGAACTAATCCAACTTGTTCAGCAGTACTCCAGTATAATCCACTGTACATTTCTTGTCCATGATTCCAGTGATAACCCAAAGCCAAAGAGTGTCACAGACACATATCTCCCAAAGCCCCTGGACGCAAATAGAACAGAGCAGACACAAAAACAAACAGAGAGTCAGAGGGACACATTACCAACCTGCTCTTTCTGTGGACGTGCAGTCCACATGTTGCTTAGTCTGATCCACCTGGCTTTACTCAATGTTGGGCAAAACTAAAGCAACTAAGACGCCTAAGCAGACAAAGAATTGCACAGCAGCAGCAGCGGCGACAGCAGACAGCTCCTTCTAGTCTGCACTTCTGTAAGTGTGGCTGGGAAAAAAAACTAACAGTGAACTCTCTCCAACTCCTCAGGAAGGGAGGGGTCACACAAACTCTAGGCCAATCACAAAAAGAGACTCTTCCCATAGCCTTTTCTCATTGGATAAAAAATAGTGCTGGACTTGTGCTGAAGTAGGAGGAGTACACTTGGGAAATTCTTTGACACTGACTCTGCCTATTATCTCATCACTTCTCACTTTTACTCATTCTCTGTTATTTGTTTATTTTTCTTGCTTTCCATTATTTATAGCTCATCTCTCTGTGTATCATTGCACATGTCACTTGGGTGTTATACTAAATATTTAAAAATAAGAAGAAAAAAAAGAAAAATAGTTAGGCATTTGATTTGGCTGTGTCTTCACTTAAACTTGGTGTATAAATACAACTTATACTCCGTATGTTTTGCCTTCAAACTAAAAGGAAAGCGATCTCTTCTTCCATCTAGTGGAATAATTGATGTACTGCACCTCTGTGCAGGCCGAGTAAAGCCAGTAGTTCTCGAGAGTGTATATTATGGGTTTGATAGGGACTTTAACCTGAAATCGACCACACCCTGGAAACACTTTCTCAGTTAACATTGCAGATAAAAATGTAACCACAAACCTTTACCACATTTACCACGTGCACTTGACACATGAAGGATGCTAAATGTGCTTCATTTTCAAATAAAAATAGATGAGAACTGTCTTTTTCTAAATAAATAACACACATTTTCAACTCTACTAAAAAGAAACGCATCTGAGAAATTAAATCGATCCCGACACTAAAATAAAAACATGACATAACAGGTAATACAACCAGTTTTGCTGTTAACTCGTGTTGTCTTAGAAACAATCCAATTTTGTCCATGTAAATAGTGAGTCAGTCTGTTATTTGGCATTACTTCAGTTGTTATGGGCACACCAAACCACGACGTTTGACTGTGCAGTACAAATGTCTAAAGTTGTGCTTTAGACCATTGTACAAATATGCACTTGCATGTGTAAACACACGCATCCAATGGTCTGTACACACATCTATATCAAATGATGACAGATACATACCGGAAACCTTCAAAGCACGGCTGTCCCGAAAGCTAACGACAGCAAGATCAGTCTTTCTCAAGTCATTTCTAACTAACCGGCTTCGTCTCCTCGCTTAAACACACACACATCATAATTCAGTGGTCATAAACGGTGTCAGCTGGTAAGCACTGAGCAAAGGGCAGAGAGATAACACCAATTGAAACATGAGAATCTCATCCGTGCAGGAAAAACAGAACTATGCTACCAGTCAAAGGTGTGATTTTTGCTATTTTATTTTTGTTTTTGCTTAAGACAAAAGGAAAATAATCTGATATATCTTAATTATATGTCATTAAAAATGGTGATAAGCCTCTCACTCTTATCGAGGCAATCCTAACCTACCCTAGAGTAATTATGTAATTAGTTTAGACCAACCAGTTCAGTGGGGCCGGGGCCGGAAAAACTGCATTGTGGTGATTGGTCTGCCTTCCATCCACCTTTTTGGGCGTTTGCACACATACATTCACTCACTGCATTTCTTATACTGCTGACTTACACTCTCCATTGTTAGTTAGTAGAGCAGAGATGCCAGAACGTGCCCAGAAATTATGGTGAAGGCTAAGTTATGTTGTTGGGCTTTTTGTGACAAGCCCCACAAGTTTGGAGGTCATTTTGGTTCCAATAGGCAACTTATACAAATGTGATTTGGCAACTTGAAGTCCATTCATAGTGTATATTGATCTACAACCCAAAATTCTAAGTTACTTCTGTAAATAAAGACAGAATGCAATGGTTTGCAAATTACTTGTTTCCTATATTTAACTGAATATAGTAAACTGAGAAATATTATTTATCTATCCATCTATTTTCTTAACCATTTAAGAAGTAGCAATTAAGTATAAGCTTTAAATTGTTTTTGCAAAGTAGGTTTGTAGGTGAGATTGTTGTAAAGTAACACATGTTTATTCAAATTCATGTATTCTTAGATTCTGAACATTTCAGTGAAGAAATAGATGTTATTTCGTTGTGGGAAATGGTATAATGTACATTGTTGTCCAAACTAGAGAATGTTTATACAGCACTGAACATATCAGGGGGTAAATTTTTAATGGCAATCTGAAAATGCACAAGATCGTTATCAATTATTCTGTTAGTGTTACCTGCGTTTTTGTTTTGTTTATTGTATTTTAATATAAGGCAGAATGGCCAGTTATCGTGCCAGTTCTTAGGGCAACATATAATATATTGTGAAAGTTAAATAGGTAATGGGCAACCAGAAAAGAAAGTGTCTTTTTCTGCTTTGTGCAAAGGGGTCATTCATTATAAACCATATTTCTAGGGCGCATGACAATTTGGCTACGTTCACACTGCAGGTGTTAATGCTCAATTCCGATTTTTTGATCAAATCCGATTTTTGTGTCTGCTTGTTCACACTACAAATAAAATGCGACAGCAAACGCGCTCTAGTGTGAACGCTCAAAGCGGCCCGCATGCGCAAAAGAAGACGTCACACACAACACGCTCTGTACACCCAGAGCAAACCATATTGTTTGACTGATGGGCCTTAATATAAAGACTTCGGACTTTAGAATTAAACGAATCAGATTATACAGTACATAAAATATACGTGAAAGTAAAATATTCACGTTTCCCCAACGTTGTCTTCCCAACAGTTCCACTAACATCTACACTTATTGGCCAGGAAGCGTTCGCGATGTCTTCTCCAGAACTGATAATTGGCGTCTGTCTTGTGTCAGTGACGTAAAAGACGGATTTAATGCGACATGACCGTTCAAACAGCAGTCGCTTTCTAAAACATCGGATATGTATCGGAATCAGGACCACATACGAAAGTGACCCAGATCGGATTTGAAAATATCGAATTTGTGCCGTTCACACTGTCATACCATGATCGGATATGGGTCGCATAGGGTCCAAAAAATCGGATTTGATGCGCTTTCGCCTGCAGTGTGAACGTAGCCTTTGAGACCTCAGCAGCAGCTGCTTCCAGGCCCTTGGTTGATGAGCTAAGAGGTGGAAAACGGGCGGAGAAAGCCTATGAAGACTTGAAAATTGGATCATACGACAACTCTGGATCATGGGTGGGAAATGGAATTTATTATGTTAGTTTCAGTTAGGTTTTGGCGCGTTCTAACCCTTTTTGTGTCTTTGTGGGCTGATCAGCCACTTTTTAAGTTTCCCTTTTGTCTCAGGTAGGTTAGTGTTTGTTGCCAGCTTTTGAGTAGAGTTCTGTTACTTTGACCTCTTTTATGGGCTCAATATTTATTGTATTTTTATTTATTTTATTTTATTTTTTGTATAATTTAACCAAGTTTGTTTTATGGACTTTAACCCTTGCCTGACTTTCCTTGTCTTCTTGGTCCATCACATCATAAAACAGAGAGAGAGTCGACTTATTCTCCAAATGCTGATGAGGAATACTCTTTCTCATTGGCTGGTGGTAAACACAAAAGGCATAATTGCTTAAAATGCTGAAACCGCTACCAATCACTGCAACAGTACCGGTAGGTGGTGTTGCAGCATCACACTCAGAGCAGACCCCCACAACACAACCACTTCACTTGGGTAAGATGTTTTGCGCACCGGGAATCATGATCCACACACTGGATATGCACCATAACTACAGGAGCAGAACAGAAGTCTGGTGTTAAGGTGGATTTTTTTCATCGGTCTTGACTGATATTTCTTCTTTAACCATTTGGACTCTTAGATTTTTTATTCCATTGACAATGCATCGTTCTTTCGTGGTGTTTGTGAGTTTTATTAAACTGTCTCCCTTCCGTCAGACAGTGATTGTTTTCACGCTAGTTGTTATTTGCCCGTTTGTGTTTGGCTGAGTTTGAGCGCCACTGTCATTTGCAGGACAGATGTTTTTTTGCTGCTGCCGCATCATTATGACCCTGAGTCTGACTCACCATCACATGCTGCCAGATGCAACTCGTCAACCGATCCAATATTTTGCTTTTTATTTTGTGAAAACGCGGGGACTTGCTGCCGCTGATGGGGACTCTTTGGGGCTTCTTAGCGCATGAAGGACCTCGGGCTTCTGGTGGGTTTCACAAATATTTTTTTTAAAGATGGAGAAGATAAGATGCGCTTAAATGTTAGATTTTTAAATACTAGATCTGTTTTTATTTTCTGTCATATCCGTTTTTATTGGAGTATACATCCCCAAAAATTTCGGCTGGCGATTTATAGCTTGCGAATATCCGGATGTAATGCATTTTGTAACCATCACTCCTACTCTTCAGGTACTTTTGGAACACTTTAGTGTGCGTTATGAAGATGGGGTGGATCATTCGGATCGATCTGAGATGGCCTCATATTTCTGTTATAGTCTGTTCAACACCGTCTATGTCGTGTTTGATCTTCAAAGTAAAGAAGTGTTAGGCTACACAGGATTGCTTGCACCACTAAGGATATTACTTGTGTTCACGCCTGATCTCCTCCGTTACACGTTTTTCTTAACTCCGGAAATCAAACAATGAATAACGCAGGTGAGTGCGGCATCGAGGGGCATGAGGAGTTCCAGATCCAGGGTGACATCAGCAGTCAGGGTCAGGTGCGGCCGGGAGAATAACCCAGAGGCAACAATGCCCTCCTGGCCCAGCCAACTGGAGTGCCTCCACCATAACTGCACCTGGGAGGAGACCAACAATACCATAAGCAAAGCTGACCCTTCCCCGCCCCCTCTCAATTATTATTCAATTCCTCTCCTAACGGCCATCACCGTCGCCTGCACACTGCTGTTTCTGATAGGGGTGGCCGGGAATGTTATGACCATTTTGGTGGTCAGCAAGTACCGGGACATGCGCACGACCACCAATCTGTACCTGTGCAGCATGGCGGTATCCGATCTACTCATTTTCCTTTGCATGCCACTTGACCTCTACCGCATGTGGAGATACAGGCCCTGGCGCTTTGGAGACGCGCTCTGCAAACTCTTTCAGTTTGTGTCAGAATCAAGCACTTACTCCACCATCCTCAGCATCACCGCCCTGTCAGTAGAGCGCTACCTGGCGATCTGTTTCCCATTGCGCGCCAAGGCTCTGGTAACCAAAAGGCGCGTAAGAGCCTTGATTTGTCTGTTATGGACAGTGTCCCTTTTGAGCGCAGGCCCTGTGTTTGTCATGGTGGGAGTAGAGCAGGACACCATGGGGCCACTAAACTTCAGTTCGTGGATGAATGAGTCTAACTTATTCCTGGAGGCTGAGGACACCCGAGAGTGTAAGATGACGCACTATGCTGTGCAATCCGGTCTGATGGGGGCCATGGTGTGGCTGAGCTCCGTTTTCTTCTTCATGCCCGTGTTCTGTCTGACAGTGCTCTACGGCCTGATAGGCCGTCGGCTGTGGCAAAGGCACCGGGAGACGAACATGAGCAACCGCGTGTCTCACAGGGATAAGAGCAACAGGCAGACCATAAAGATGCTGGGTAAGTTTCTAGAACGCGCAAATTATGCAAAAATTCTAAAGTTCTTACATGATTCGAGTTTGAGTTGTCGACACATGAAAGACACCTTAGGGCTTTAAACTGTGTTCATATTAAAGTGATATCAGTTCAAATGTCCAAATAAAGATATATATGTTTAGGTAGAAAATGTTAATCAGCATCTCCTTTGACTAACCCCTGCTCCTTTTTATGTTTTTTTTTCCAAAAGTGGTTGTTGTGCTGGCCTTTGTCCTGTGTTGGTTGCCTTTCCATGTGGGTCGCTACTTGCAGTTCCGCTCTCTGGATGCTCCTTCCCCGTTGCTGTCGTTGTTATCCGAGTACTGTAGCTTGGTGTCAGTGGTTCTCTTTTACTTGAGTGCTGCCATCAATCCCATCCTCTATAACACCATGTCGTGGAAATACCGGGGTGCAGCGGCGCGCCTCTTCGGCCTGACCGACAGCCTGCCGCCACGGGGTCGCACAGCGAGCACTGTGAAGGGAGATGGCTCAAACGGCTGGACAGAGTCTACAATCAGCTTTTGAATGCATGGCCTAAATGGCTGGCGTAATGAATAAAGCTATTAGTCGTGGATCTACATTACTCACGTAAAGGCCATAATTTCTGTCAGGGCGATGCAAAATTGTGGTGAGCACTTGCCTTTATTTGACTGGAATCAAAAAGGATGATTAAAAAAGCACGAGCCATAAACGCTCCATATGCATAAAACGCTTTCTTTTAAATACAATTTGCTCAGTTACTTGTCTTGTTCGGTTATTTCAGCAAGTGCCACACACTATTCATAGAAAACAATTGAAAAGCAAAACTGGTGAAGTGCAAAAGTCACTGGCCTGAAATGCTTACAGGATATCAATCAAAAACAGACACGCACGCCTGTGTGCTCACGTATAAATGTCACGCACATCTACAAATGCCTTATACTGCATTTATATTCTGGATGACAAAGAAAGCACTGTAGAATTTGCGGCACAGCTCTGTACTCATTAAGACAGAGGCAGAGGTGCAGTGTGTATGTGCATGTGTGTGGAAGAGATTTTTGCATGTGCTATGCAGGCCAAATGTCATGCTTTTGGGTATGCTTTTAGTCACGTTACATGAAGATGTCGTGGGTTACTGTTATAAGTTGTCAAAATTCCCAGTGGGCACTTTTATATTCAAATCAATGCTGTGTTTGGGATCAATGGGGTGAGTCAACAGTCCCTGTGAGTATTCTTGTGAATCTTTGTGGTGCACAGCCTTTGCTTTTTTTTGTGATTGTGAGACAATTTATATTTCCAAAATATGTATCAGTCTCTGATCTTGTTGAATGTATTTCACTGTTAAATGATCAGCACTGTTTAATCTGTAGGACCATCAGAAATGTGTATTAGGGGGTGTGGGGGGGTCCTATAAGGTAGCAACGCAAAAGGTTTTTACAGGTCTTATGACTCTGCAAGTTTAGGTCTGGTGCATACACAAAGAAAGCTGCCTGTTAATGTATAAATAAACATGTTAGCAGTCACTTTCTGGGCCATGTGAACTGTGCACCATTTTCCAGCAGTGTTATCCACATGTTTTCAGTCACCAGCTATAGTTACATATGTTGCACTGATTAAGCATACAATGCTATCTTTTGCTGTGGCTGTAAACACAAAACGTTATTATAAATTTGTCTAATTTACCAATAGCAATCATGCTTTTTGCAGCCATATTTATGGCAACAAAAACATTCATTTTCACTAGTCCTGCTTCTATACAAGTAGCTTCCACTGTAAGCTAGCCCAAGGCTTCACACTTATCTTTAGGAGACATGGTTTTCCACTGACAAACGAGAGAAGTGAGTTCTCACACGATGTAAACTGTATAATATGTGTCTTCTTTTTCTCATTTAACAATTTACTAAAGCCTGGAAGATGAAAAGTCTTCATGGGTGATTAAACAGCAGATCATGGCATGTAAAGTGATTTTAAATGTTCTCCAGTCTGATGAAGTGCTACAACAATGTATAAGAAAGTTTTAAAATAGATTTTCCTTTGAGCTTGTGTAAGATAACACAACAGGTGGAAATGTAAAAGTGGTACATTTTGTAAAGTGATTTGTAAAGAGCCTTGTCGAAAAGATCTTTGCTATAATTTGTATATAGATGCTTTGTAATGCAGTACACTCAGGTGGTTTACGCAGTCCAAATCACCACAGCAGCTTCCTTGATTTAAAACATGGCCTCATGACTTTGAAGAATGTATCTGTTAAATGAATGTTTATGACCATATACTGATAACATGACATGCTTTTATCAATCCATACTTATTAACAGTCAAAATTTATTGCTTTTTTTTTATTTTATTAATCTATGTGACTATCTTCACTTAGTTAATGTGTATGTCTATGATAATGTCTTGTAAAAGAAACAAAAAGTTTCCTCCTCTTTTGTACACAGTATTCATATTCTTTGTGTAACCGACTCGACAGTCAGAAAGTTGCCCTCAGCAGATATGAGATGCAAACTGCAATCAGGGTTATTAAACCAACAAACACCAGTAAACACCTTCTCAGTCACATTAAAAAAATAACAAAAGATAACAATAGGGTATGCAGTCATTTCTCCATGTGGCCCAGCAGTACCCCACTATATAATGTTGGCCTCAAAGGGGTTTAACACTGGCCGAAGGGACACTGCAATGTGCCTCTCCCATCTCAGCTGACAGGATTTTCTTGGTGCCACCAGGCTCCATTCTATCACATTAGATAGCTTATAAGACAGCAGGTGCTGCCAATATGAAGCAGACCTCAAAAGAGCACTCATTCATCACTAAATTCCCCTCAGGTACTTGATCAAAACACTTACAGGGGAGTCAGCAAAAGCCTTTGAGTGCAAAAATGTTCAGCAGATTGAAAATTAGAATGACTATGAAAGGTAATGAAGGATTCACAGGGAATTAAAGCTCAAAGTTGAGTTGGTAACTCACAGGAGAAGTGGGTGGATGAAAGGTGGAGAGAAGAAGAGATCTGAAACACAAAAGTCCACATGAAATACCTCAGTGGAAATGGACAATAAAACACAAGGTGAAAGAGAAGAGGCTCAAACAGTATTAGTATTTAGTATTTATTTATTTATTGTCATTGTCAAGAACAATGAAATTGCGTAACAATGAGTCAGAAATCATAAGAGCTTGTTTAAATGAAGGTTGTGAGTGTGGATAAATGAACATTACACAATTAGGATGAGAGTGGAATTAAATAAGTATTTTTAAAAATGCAGCACCTTTTTTTTATTATTTTGATACCAGTTCAGACAAGCTAATGTTTGCTGGTATACCAACACACTGACTGTTTACAAGTACACTCACAGGGGTGGACCAAAAATGAAGTCATCTGCAAATGGGATAGTGCAGATGGTTCAGACCAGGACAAACGCAGCTATATTTTTTCATCAGTCTCCTGATGATGACGACAAAAAGAATCCTCCAAGAAGCTTTCGTTCAAATAAGATTAGGCATCTGTGTCCACACTAGTGGCACCTAAAGTTATTGTCAATCTCCTTCATCCTGGTTGGGACAAGCACCCTGTGTCTGTGCTAAATTTTACATTTAATTCGATAGTCAAGTGAAAACATTAAAGGCATCATTATAAACATCAGTCTGTACAAAAGAACCCCAGCCTGCAGTTTTTTGTTAATACAAAAACAATTGCTTAAAAATTTAAGTCTAAATAGTTCAGTATAGACTTTTGAACATGAAATGAATATGAAATGTTGATTTTCCCCATGAGGAATACATACATAACCCTATCAGTGTATTAGCAGTCTGGACTGTTAATTATTAAGCTATCAATTTTGACCCAAACATTTGAAAGCCACAAAGTGACACTTTTTGTTTTGTTTCTCGGGAATCTTTGGAAAAAGGTTCCTGCATTAAAAATGTGAAAACTGGAACACCCGACAGTGAAATCCTACCACTTCCAGTCACTAGACTTATACCATATTAACCTATAGAACGGTATTGTTCAACAAAAGCTACTGCAGTGCACTTAAAAAAAGGATTTGTAGTGTGACTAGGAAAATAAATGTTTGATTTTCTTTCATAAATGTAATCTATGGTCTTTTTGTTAAGACAAAAAGACTAATGTTCCTCTGATGCCCTTGGATTGCCTGTGATTGAGGAATATTGACCTTGCAGTGCTGCAGTTTCTGTCCGGCTGCTTTCAGGGCCAGCAGGGCATAAAGTCTGTGATTTAGTCTTGTCACAGCTTTCTGGTTAAACAGTATTAAGGCCACCAGAGAGTAAATCTCAACATGACAAACCTTCACAGACACACATTTACACTCACCTCAAATCCTTGAACCCTAAGTGACAAATTAAAGGCAAAAACTATTATATTAATGATTTGCGGTGAAATTTCAAATGAATTACAGTGCTCGTAAGATGAGCTCTCCAGCTGAGTAATTCTAATTTAAACCCTAATATTATAAATATTGATTATCAGTCCTCTATGTTTACAACAGTACACAAAGATGATGCAGATGAAATGACAATAATGACCCTCTTATTAAATCTGAAAGATACAAATCAATACTGCCACAGAGAATGTCAGAAGTGTGTTTATACTTGTTTCTCCACCCTATATTGATGTATTCAGCTGGTTTGGGAAGTCCTATCCAAAAAAAGAACAAACCAACAAACTGCAGAGCATCATTGTGTTGAAGCGTAATGTTGACATTCAATAAACAGTGCAATTAAAGACAGAAAAAAATTAAAACATTTATTGGGCATAAATATATTATATATACGCTACCGATACAGTTACGTCTTACATACATAGGGTAGTATTTGCAAAAATCTATACATTAAAATTGATATGGCAGTTTCTTTTATATAATGCATATGAAATTGTCTAACATTTACAATACAAGAAGAAATGCATGAATTTCTTTTTTTCCTCAATTCGTAGACCATGACAACGTTGGAATGTTTATTTTTTAATTGTGAGGTAAAAATATGTTTCTGTTTTTGTCTTACTTAAAAAATAGTTAAATACCTGTGAGTCTCTGTATGTTTGTCAAATCGCCAATCTCTCAGTCAAAATCTCTACATGTACAAAACATTCAAAAAAAAAATGATCAGAAGGCACAGACGTGGGGTTGCTGGGCAAAACATTGTCTCTCACTCTTGACATACCCGCCAAATGTACAGGACCTGCAGGGTGGTGAGTAGGGAGGCTGGGGTTCTATAAAATCACCTGTATTTGAGGGGAAAAAACGCAAAAAAAAACCCAACAATGCACATCAAGGGAGTACCCTGCCCACAAACACAGTGCCTTTTTGTTAACACTGTGCTAACCTTGGACTATTTAACACTAGCATAACTGGCCTGACAATGACCATACACCAAGCAAACCTCTGCTCTTCCACTGGGGAATTAAGGCTTAAAAGGGGGTAGTGTTGGGCAACATAACATCAGGAGTTTAAGGAAAGGACACCTCACAAGTCACCTGTCAATTACAATGCAACAGGCAGACACAAGATGAACACATCAGACAAAGGCACCATACTCCCTATAAACTTTCCTTTCTTTGTGGCTGCACTGTGCATTCTGCAGAGAGCGCCCCAGTAATGCCAATGTCACAGTGATGCCAATAACAGAATAATGCCAATAAAAGTAACAGACAGTGTTGGCAGTAGAGTTTGGAATAGAGCAAAGGATCGCGTTTCCTATCGCTCATATTTACCTCATCAAGCCTAATGCTTGGCATAAAAAAGTGCTTCAACTCTGTTAGTCATAATGAATTTACCCTCTTCTTCTATAGCTCTATAGATATCTCTGTATATCATCTCTTAGCAATGTACGGACACAAAAAAGCTCACTACTGTTATACCAGCACAAGCCTGAAAAAGGATTTATCAATATTATTATTTTCATCATCTGCCGGAAACCATCGTATGATTGTTTTTGCTTTCTTTACCTTTCAGTGTGAAATCAGGTTGTGTAAAAATTAAAAAACGGGAAAAAAAACTCCACCGAAAGGGGCTACACATTTCATAATGGCACATTTTGCTTTACAAAACAAAACAATAAAAGATAATATGAAAAGAAGAAATATCACAGATCAAGTTAATGTTTTTTTTTCCTTTAGAAAGAATAATGATAATAGTCGTAATGCTGTGTCGCTGCAGAAGAACATCTCAGAACCCTTTAGACGATTCAAAACGCAACAACTAGTGGACATAAAAAGTTTGCACTTTGGCATTAAAACAGTAAAAATAGATATCAGAAGCTTCATTATAACACTAATCAGAACAAAAGCCAAAGGCAGCAACGTTTATCCCAAAACAGATGACTTGAATTGACCATAAGACCTGGCTTGCTACATGTTTCTCTAAGCGTTTCAAGAACTGCTTGCCTGTGCACAGCCAAAACAGGAAATGTAAAAAATAAAATAAAATAAAATAAAAATACATAGGCAATTTGGTTAAATGTTTGAAACGGCAATGATAACTGCAATTCATGGACTGATGAGCTACAGGTTCCCAACAGCTGTAAGAAAAATACTTAAAGGGTTACTGAGATAAGGAATGCTGGCCTTAATCATACAATCTAACATACATCCATTAAAACAAAAGAAAAAAAAACATGCTACAAGAAAAAATTAGTATATAACTACACTTGTCTCTTAATCTTTTAACAATAAATAAATGAAGATTGCACTGTAATTGGCATGTAAAGTACTGTATGCAAATATATAGTATAAATAAAACCTAGAAAAGAACTCTACCTTTACTTTCCCACCAACTTTGGCAAAGGTTTTTTAAGCTAGTAAACCACTTTACTTACTGACACAAACAGGAGCAAGGCACAGCACAGACAGAGCACAAGATACAGCATCAAAAATGAGAGAACAAAGGGAAGGAAGAGAGAAAAAAAGAAGAAAAGAAGCTAAAATGATAAATTATCATGATGACAGCAATAGGGATGACAAGATTAGATCTCCC